>NC_043701.1:82532107-82569889 GCF_006229205.1 Suricata suricatta | reverse complement strand
CGACGGCTCCCAGCCCCCGCCTCTCAGGAGAAGCGCCCGACTCAGGGAACGCCTGCGGGGGGTGTCCTCTAAACCTCTCCAAGACCCCCAGTGAGGGCACGGAGACCCCAGCGATCCATCTCCTTGGAGCAGAATGGCCTTTTCTGGAAAGGGATCTCAGTGGGCGAGAAATGGCCACCATTACGCGCTAAGCCTCCCGCGGGAAAGCACCGAGTCTGGGCTCGGGCTCTGGGAGACCCGCGTGCGGCGTCGCGCGGAGGACCTCGCCCACACGCGCTCCCGGAATCGCAGTTAGCTCATTCTCCCCGGTAGGAACGGGCATCGCTCCTCTGGCTTTCAGTTATTCTCAGCTTACCTGCAGGGCGAACAGATTTGTATTTTTCGACTGAAAAACCTCTTGCCCTGTATTCCCCCAGATTTCCCCTTCCCGCTCATCGAACCTTAGCCCAGAGAAGGGCAAGATAGCGGCTTGGTTCTTTGCTCTGACACGAATAATTGTTGCATCATGTAACTTCCTGCATCTTGGTTTTAATTTGCCGTGAACCAAACAAAGATATTTGCAATTTTAAAATAAGCACTCGATTTAATAAATGGGAACATTGTGCAGGGAAGACTATGCTCCCCCCCCCCCCTTCAGAAGACGTTATTAGCTCTGACAGCATGCCGCTCAGGTTTGCGGAGAGGATTTTGTAAAGGGATGACAGACAGGAAGGCCAGCAATCATGGGCTTCTTGGGCTGAAGCTTTTTTTCTTTCTTTCTTTCTTTCCTTTTTTTTTTTTTTATCAGAATGTTCTGTTCGATGCCATTTATCCTTGATGATAGAAAATTGCGCTGTTGCCAGGACGCTGCTGCCGCCGCTGAAATAGAGGGCAGGAGCCACATTTCCATTTTCCGGCTTGAAAGCTATTCAAATGAATTTGTGGAGAGGTGGGGGGGGGGGGACGTCTAGCGATAAACAAATGAGAATAAATCAAGTTCCCCTTTCCATTCTTTCCTTTAAATGGGTAGCTCTTCATTTTCGATATAAAGATTTTTGTTCATCAGTGTTTAGGAATACCTGGGAGATAGTGTGAGCCAACGTATACTTTATTTTGATGTTCTTAAAGTGACGAACCTTTAAACACATAAACATTTAAAAAGAATGCAGGTCTAAACATATATAAAGTATAAGAACTATATATACATAGATCCCGTACATACATGCCTTCACACAATTCCAAAATACAATGGAAGATCAACTCTTCAGCAGAGTTTCAATCGAATACAATTTGCAAGCAATGCTGGTTGTTGGTAGTTATAGACTTCTTGCTAGCTGTGTATATGTAAGGATTGTTAGATGGGATCATTTTTAAAGCCCTCCCCCTGTATTATATATTTAGAATGCTACATAATTTTATTACTCTTAGGTCTTAACTGATTTAAATACCCTCACCTCCAAAAAAAATGTTGATAAAAGCCACCCTCTGTTATGTGCTGCTTTCAAGTTAATTTTCCAAATTTACCTTGAAAGTTTTCTAAGTTAGTAAATACAAGTCAAAAGAGTTGGTGAACCATACTTCTAACGATACAAAGAGAGGCTGAAGCCTGCACCTCCCTTCCTCAGAATTTCGATTTCCTGCTAGCTTAAAAAGATTACATATTAATAGGAACTTATAGAATCATGTCCAAAACAGGAAGTTTTTAAAAATGAGAGCTTAAAAAACACAACCCATGAGAATATATACACACATATTAGTAATGTCTTGACAGAAACTAAAACAGGGCTCCCACTGCGCTTTAATCAGTAAATAACTTTTATTGAATTCTAACTCTCATGTTTTGGGAAGTCAGACAACTGGCTGTTAGAAAATTTTCAGCAATATTAAATCCTTTAAAATTCAGCGATTAATCGTATTTGAGGTTTCAACTGGTCCTTTAAACTTGGAAAAAACCACCCTGCAATATTTTAAAATTTAACTTTTAAATGGACTGTGGATCTCTAACTACTATCCTTTTAGCTACAGGATGGTTTCCGAGTGATAGGCCACCGCTGTGCAAATCAGGGCTGTGGAAAGAATGATAGTGTAAAAACAGAATCAGAGACGGAGGGTGAGCTGATATTGATGTACGGAACTTTTCCCTTAGAATTTTCGGGCGAGTCCCTCAGCCAGCCAGGATTCCTAGTTACCATTGCCGAATAATCCCTGTTCACCTGAAAATTTCCTTGCTAACAAATTAGCATGATAATGAGAAAACAATGATCAACTCCCGTCAGCTGTAGCTAAATGAAGCGGGGAAACGGCCTAGGACAGTCCCATTTGCTAGTGTTTGCTGTGATTAAAACAACTGGAGGTGAGTGTAGCGCGTTTAGGCGCTGAAGGAGATTCCTCCTCCCTTCTCCTGGCCCTAGGAACTGTACTCCGGACAAAAAGCTTCACCAGCGGGCTGCTTATCCAGTTGAGGCAGTTCACCGGGCGCCTGGTTGAATTCCCCCTCCAGGTGGGAGCTCTGGGTAGGCAGCGGGAGTCCGGCGCCGCCGGGACGCAGAAGCGAAAGTTTGAGCTCTCGGGCGGGGCAGCGAGGAACGCAGCCGACCAGACCCCCGGCCTCGCACCCCTTGCCCTGGAGAGAGCCTGCCTCCAAGTCCCCGCCGCTCCGCGCCGGACCGGCGTGTGGGATGTTACGCAAAAGGAGGTGGAACCTCCATGGGTGTCAGGGCGGGGATACGCGTGGGAAGGCCCTCAGGTCACCGGCGTTGGGTCCTATCAAGACCTTTATCCCCAGTGTGTCTTGAGGAGTCTTCTTCTGAGACACTTCCTGGGCTTTGGCCACGTAGCGTGGCTGGGGTTGGAGGGTGGCCTCCAGCCAAGGGACTCGGTGAAAGGGGGGAAAAATGGTCTTCGAGCGCTTAACCTAAAGGAACTTGGAAGAGCGAACCAGACGTAGATGCCCGCAGGAAAAAGCAGGGCTCAGCTGGGTGAATGGGCTATTGGGGTTGGGGACTTCTTGTTGTGTGTCTTTGTGTGGCTAGGCGTGCAGGGTGGCGGAGAAGGTGAGTTTGGGGTGCAACTGTGGAAACCAAGAGTGGAGACCGTGGGATCACATCCCCACCGAGAGAACCTCCGCCCCCACCCCCGCAATCCGGTTCTCCCTTGCTGTCCCTAAAAACTGCAGCCACACTCTGGCGCGCTGTTTTCTAGGTAATGCCGATGAAATCACAGTCACCAAGAGGTGTATACACTAAGCATTAAAAATAAAAGTGATTTTTCCCTCACCTTCTGAGATCCCAGGAATATAGGACTTGCTATTTTTCTCAACAGAACAAGGAGCACCTCTGAAAGGCTGCAGAAATACTCACTCTTTAGGGGATCCGGCATCCAGGAACGTCACACGCGGTGGAAATACAAAAGCTCAACATTTTGATATTTTGAAGATTTTCCCTTTCTTTAAATCCTGTGCGTAAATGCCTGGTTGTAACGCGAAAGTGCTTTAGTGTGAAAACATGCTGCAGGGTTCCCTTCTCCTTTTATGTGTACTAGCAGCTGCAAAACATTCCCGATGAGCTAGAAGGTCATTGTGGAGACTTATTAATATGACATTCAGTGCTGGCCTTATCGAGTAGCCGAAAGCCTGGCCCCAGAAAATGAGGAAAGAGAAAGCAGAGGTGTTTAAAAATACAAAGGACTTTAAATTCCGCATTGCCTCCCAAATCCCAAAAAACTTTATAGTTAGCCTTTGGAATATTAACCCACCACATTCCTATTCCGTTTCCCCTGTGTTCCAGGGCTTGGTCTCCACTTATTTCCTAAGTCTCCAGAGCTCTGAGATGTGTAGTGCAAACAGTAAAGAATCACATTAATCCTGCTTTGATCTCCAAAGGGAGAACATAGCAAAAATCAGGTCACCACACAGATAGGCACTGCTGTGAAAAGGAGCCCCCTCTCCTCTCTCTCTCTTTCTTCTCCTCCTCTCCTCCCCTTTCCTTTCCTTCCCTTTTCTTTTTTTTTTCCTTGTGTGTATGTTTCTATAAGATATCTTTCTTGGCTTCAGGACATCCATTGCTAGTTGGCAAACTGGACAATGTCAATGTGACCTATAAATAACTTTTAATCTAAAAACTCAAGGATTAAGCATTTTAGATGAGCCTTTTTTTTTTTTTTGGTCTTACAGTTCTAGACACTGGAGTTTATGTACTTTTCTTGTCTACCTGGTTATCTACATAAATACATTGGACCATTTTCAAATACATGCCCCAAACACCACCTCCACAGGAACTTAATTGCCTGAAAAAAACTTATATTTCTTCTGCCTTTCTTTACCCCTGCATCCTGTAGGCATAGAATAAGAGTAGATCTGCTTAGATAATTTAAGACTTAAAGATTAGAAGCCCTATATTGACAACTTCAAAATTCAAGTCTGCGTGCTTTGGCTAAGCAAAGCTTAGGGGATGACAGATGTGATAAAAGAACTGCCAAAAACTAGACTTTATTAAAACTAAAAAGTGTGATGTTTTTGTGGCTTTGAAAGAAATGATTGTTGTTGTGCTCACTCAATCCAAATATGTCCCTAAACAAACAACTATAGGGTATTTTATTTTATACTACCTGATATTTATACACACAATACAGTATTTCACTCTGCTTGCATATACACTCACAAATTCTAGTTCTTTTCAAACCACCTCCCATATATATATATAAATACAGTTAATAGTATAGTTACCATAGCTGAGCTATGTACTCAACAGAAGTGATGAGTACATAATCATAAACATTTGTGCTACGTACACATCCTTCCCCTCATTTCTCAATTTTCTGTCAGTGCATCAACATTATGTAGCAAGAAGCTGCTCATGAAGCTATGGCTGCTGCCCAGCTCTTTGCAGAACTTGTTGAATGGGAGGAATACCTGCAGATATCTGAATGTGTTTTTAAAAAATGCCATTCCGCTTTACATCATCCCTATTAGTGTTGGAGTTCTTTAATCTCAGTGGGCCAGCCTCCATGACAGCCCAATACACACTGACACCAAGGCTACCCAAATGCTTCTACATATAGGACAAAGGGCAGTAAGCTGTTTTGCATCAAATATGTCCTTTTAAAGTGATTTTAGACAACCAGTTTGGGAATAGCTCGGAAGGAGGACTACCATGGAAAGAGGGCATCCAAGAAGGAAGAAAGCAAAGAGAGAAAGTGGGTGAAAGAAAAAAAAAAACCCATGAGAGAAACCTTTTGTGACCATGGATGCTATCCTGTGAATTGCTAAGGTTATTTTCAGACTCAGTGTCTGTTCTCACATTAGCGGCCTCCCTTTTCCTTGAACCATTCCTCTAAATATGCTACCATTAAGATCTGGAGAATTTGTAGTGGACGCTACCAAAATATTTTTTACAAGATGCTGGGGATGTTTTATTGGATATAGATACATAAAGCATTGCGTTAAGCCTTTTAGGAATCCTCATTTTGGTGATATTTAACTGCAAAACATAATTGTCATGTTCTTATAAGCCGATTTGTATGTTCTTACTTGTGACTTAACCTGCCTCTACAGTTCATTTTACAGGCTAACTTTACACATATTTTGAAGCAAAAAATATTTTCTCTATAGAAAAGGAACAATATTGGATAGTTGTTGGTCCTTAACGATGGAAATAAGCATTACATCTTAATTGGTTTTAGAGTTTTGCTAAAAATTCTAATCTCTTCAATCTGCTCTTTTCCTTTTACCAGAATCCCGAGGGCCTAGTATGTCGCATGTGTGTAAGGAGAGAGAATAGGCCTCCTTGTCTTTTTAATTAAAGTTTATGCAGCTCTTAGAAAGTAGTAATTTTCTAGAAAATTAGATCATTTTAGATCACTGTAGCTCTACTGTACTATCTTAACCGTGGTTCTAAGTAAATCTTGCCCTTTAAAAACCTTCAGTTATAAAGGAAAGAATACTGAAAAGGTATTCTGAATTTAAGTTATTCAGATTTAGCAGTCTGACCCTGCCTCCATGAGAGTAGTTATAAATGAAGGATTCTACCATGTACGCACGGCGCGTCAGCCCAAGTTGGTTTCTACATAGGATATCAGAGTTACCGACAGCAGTTCCCATCTCTGCTTGTTGGAAATACTATCACTCTTACCTCTGTCTTGATTCTAGGGGTTATAATTCACATGCACAAAGGGCCTTCTTAAGTCACTGTTCTTTTTCTCAAGTTGGAAGTCAAATTTATCCAGAAGGCAATCAAGGCATTGGACTATAGGATTAAAAAAAAGTTAGGCTTACTTTAAGTATATTCACCTAAGATTTTTAAGAGGTCCCCTATTGCCTATAGAGCAAAGACAAACTCCATCTGGGGCTTGGGGCATTCCTGGGGAGGCATAGGGCTTAGAGGTGAGGATCTTGGTTTCTCAAGTCAAACTGCTGCATAATCTTGAACAAATTATTTTTCTTCTCTGGGTTTCGGTTTTCTTTTTGTACAACTAGAATGACAATATAACTGACTTTTTTGTTAATGGTGGAATGAAATGAGATAAATGACTATAAAATCCTTAGTAGGTGCTTTGTGAAAAATACTAGCTAACGCTTACCATTAGCATTTATATAATGCTTAACAAGGCCTTTTGGTTTCTCCTTCTGCATATGCTATCCGCTTATTCTAGAAAGCCCTCCCTGGCTCATTGTCCACCAGGCTAACTTCTCAGCTCTCCAGCTTTGCTCAAGTAATAACACTGGGAAGTCTTTGATGCTTGAAATTAGGTGTCAGTCTTTATGACTCTGTAGAACTCACTGCTTATTTCTTTTATAGCATTTTGTAGTTTTTTGGGGTTTTTTTTTTTTTTTGGTCATTGTTCCTTTTGTAACCTGTGTCTCCCTAATTAGACAAGAAGCTATGGTGTAAGTGTTCTCAGAGCCTACACCTGAACCTGATGGATAGTCAATACTTAATATTTGTATGTTTGATGAATAAATACTCAATCTTTCTGTTTTGTTTGCATTTATAAATAAGTTGTGGTTAGATGGATTCTTCTACACTTAGTTTTCTCTACTTAGTATGCCTCAAGGAGAGTATTCAAAGAGACCTATCCTTCCCATAAGTAACGTTGTAAAGAGTTTTGGTGGTGGGCTCTGTAATGAATTGTTGGTCTATTCAGGACAAAATATCTTCAGCGAGTTTCTAAGTTTAACTAAAGATCTCATGAACAAGTTGGGTTACCTGTGGAATCCTTAGACATTCGACCATACTATTTAATGTATGGCTTTTGTATATTCTTTGGAGAGTGATTTTGATTATCTACAATTGTTCATAGTTAGGTTTCAACTATCACAATGTGCTGGCCAACTGGGCTTCCAATTAATTCAATTATTAATTGAACATATGTATATGTAAAAGTCATTAACAGAGATTGCATGGATCATAAGTATCTTCAAAAGACCATTTAGCTTATTTCACTGACATCTTAGGTTCATCTTCATTACAGTAGGCTAATTTGAGGGAAGATCTTATCAAGATCAGAATTAGAGAATACTTTGTGTAATCTACCATATAGAAAATATTTGCTCAGTTCATGATCTCACAGTGTGAGATGGAGCCCGATGTCAGACTCTGACCTGATAGTGTGGAGACTGCTTGGGATTCTCTCTCTGTATCTCTGTTCCCCCCACTTGAGTACATGCTCTCTCTCTCTCAAAATATATATATAAACATTAAAATATATTAGAAAATATTTACATAATCCAGGAACCAATATTCTGTGGCTGAGACCTTTTAACTTGGGTCTGCTTTAGTGAGCAGGCCAGGATTCTTTGTAATCGTTTCATTAATTGTCAGAAACAGTTATTACTGGAGTGTTTGAAAGCAGTTTGTTTTCTTAAGATTAATCACCCCCTGCAAAGCTCACTTAATTAGATTTGTAAACTCTCTCACTTCCACCAAAGGGAAAGTTCAGTCAATTCCCCATCTTGGAATTATCAAATGTTTCAAAGGCACAGTTCCAAGTTAACTAGATTTTCCTGGAACAGCTTAATAAATATATGGGTTACGTGATATTAATGATTCCTACTGTTCTGTTCATGCAAGCCATAACTGATTTTATAATTTTTCTTCTAGCCCCCTTGAAAATAAAACAAAGCAATACAAATTATAAAAATACGTTCACTTCATTGTGAGGACAATAGAATTTCCATTGATGATGAAGAAATACTATGCTCTTCAAACTAAAGAATGAAGTAAATATTTTAATTTGGTTACAGGTCCAGAGAATGAGCTTCACAGAAGCTGCGAGAAAATCTTGGGAGAGGTCATGCAGTCTATTTTCTTGCATCTAGGCAGGGCACTCCTCTGCCATCCCAGAGTCGACATAACTCAAAACCCAGTACAGCTCCTACCCTGCACTTACATGTTCCCATGAGGCATTTCAGTTCCCGGCTCAGACAAAGGAGGTCAAAGAAAGGAAAGGAATGGAGAGATGGAAATTTGTATTTTGCAACTGGCATAAGACAATACAGATTATGGGATCCTAAGATTAGGAAACTGTAGATAACTAGTCAGGGAAGTGGTAAAGTTTGCTGTGCAAATGGATGTTTGCATTTGTGCCACCTCTTTTGTGGCACTTCCTATTTATATATGCTTCACGTCTTTCCATGAAGGCTTTGAAGTGGCTTTAATAACCGACATGTAAAACAAAATGGATTATTTTACTCTTTTCTCTCTCACTTCAGATGCATGCTATGGAGTGGCTCACAGCAAGACACTTCTGCCAATGGACCTAATCTTTTACTAGTTTTATGATTAGCTCAATGACATCCATAAAAATCCCTGCTTTCTTTTTCCTATGTAGATAATATTGGTCCAGAAAAAGATAGCCTTTTTCTTCCCTCCCAAAATCAGAATTAATTTTTGCCACATAACTATGGCCTAACTGGTCCATCCACCAACCATATTTAGAAGACATTCAAACAAGAGTCTACAACTTCTCTTGGAAGCCTATTCCTTGTGGTTGCTGAAAGGATAGTGTGAAAACTTTTTATTGTTTTAGATTGGACCTCCCAAGCCCTGACTGTGAATTTTTATGCCTAAGTACCTAAAATACTCCAAGAAAAACATAGCTCAAACCACCACATTTTGCTTGCTTTCAGGTTCAAACCCTGTAAAACCACCACATTTTGTATGGTTTCCACCCTAAACCATAAGTTGGCATGAGATCCCACTAGATGCTCTGTTCAGGTCTAATTGAGATGTTTACCAACCTTGACAACATTTTTGGCCTACTTGTCACTAATTTGGAATGCAGGTGAAACAAGCTGAGTTGTCAGCAAGAATTTCTTCATTTGGATCCCTTTACTTGACAACTCCACCCCCACCCCCACCCCCTGTCACCAGTTAGGGGCACAGAGCCATTGCATTGTCCTGGGTCAGTCATCATTACTTCCTCTGTGACATTCTACTGATGCTTGCCTTGCCTTGGACCTTACTCTTCCCTTCAAAACTTACTTCTGCACTTTGAGGCTAATTGGATAAATCCATTTTTGCTAAGGTGCTAATCAGTTGAAAAATTCTTAGGAAATGCATAGGGCACTAGATTGTAAGGTCCTTGTGGGCAGGCATGGTCTCTTGCTGACCATTTAGAGTTGCCAGATCAAATATAAGATTTTTATTTGCTAAATATGGCAACCCTATGACCATTGTATTTCCATCTTCTAAAAAAAACCCTGCACAGCAGGTGCTCAATAAATAATGGTTGACTGACTGAATGAAAGTAGTTAGGGGGTATATATCTTGGAATCTTTTGATTTGCTCTAAATTATATTGCATAGAAAGCCGGCTTACTGTGTAGGCTTGAAGCTGTTTTTATATGATCTTAGGCCTCTGACTTCTTGATGGAAACTGAGGTAGGCCAGTTCTGCATTTTGTGTTACCATTGTTCTAGAAGCACATCCTTCTTCTCTGGAGGAGGCTGTGGGATAGAAAGGGGTGAGGAAGAGAATACCTGTTGTTAGCTCCTAGTTCACTATGAAAGAGCAATTCCAGCAACTGAGTTGGGAAGCCTCGAAAGAGTGGGGAAGAGTCTTGCCATCATTCTTTCCTCACCAGAATCAGGATCTCCCTTGATAACCACAAATATACAAATAGGAGCCTCCTGGGAGTTCACAGGTATGGGGAGGGGAAGTAATAATAGTTTGAGCTGAGTAGAATCTTTTATAGATAGTCCTAATGCTCCCAAAGTCATCATTATGAGGATTCTTAAGGCCTCTGTGGAAGGGGGGATACTGTCTCAAAATGTTTACTTTATAATTATGTTAAATTATCAATTATATTTAGTATTGAAACTGCTGTAAGATCATAAGGGTGCTCTTACTTTAAGAGTGAGGGGCCATTAGATACCAAGGCAGTGTTGACTTTTTCTTCCTTTATTGCATCTACTGTTTTCTTCAGGAAGTTTCCAGAATATTCCCAGTACTTTATTATGCTTCTCCTTGGTGTTGGTCAGTCAGTATTTCTCTAAAAATGTGGTTTGGAAAGTTAAGGAATTGATGAGTAAAGTACTTGCTCTTCAGGGACCTCCTGAATATATCGGATATTAGCATGTTGCCTATTTACGTAGAGCGGTGACTAAAGCTCATGGCAGACCTATCTTCCTGTGTTCACTGATGCTGAAAGACAAAAGAAATACTTTAACTTTGACACAAGTCAACTCTGAGCCAGACTAAGCCTAGAATTCACATTTCCACCCACACATTCCCTCAAGTTCTGCTTCGTGAGTGGATTATCTCTGAAGCTTGTTTATCTGATATCTAGAATCTACTTCTGTCCTTAGGCACATTGTCAGATAGAGGAAAACTATGTGCTGTCTGGCTACTGAATTCTGTTCTCTAACAAAACAATGTTGAAATGACTTAAAGTCTTACCTAGGAAGAGTGCTCTCAATGGTGTAGAATTTTGGTTTCCTATCCATGGTTAAAAATGTGAGTTTTGCAAATGAACAAACAAACAATCAAAAGCAGAAATAGACCCATAAATACAGAAAACAAACTGGTGGTTGTCAGAGGGAAGGGGGTAGGGAGATGGGCAAAATGGGCAAAGGGGAGTGGGAGATATAGGCTTCCAGTTATGGAATGAGTACATCAGGGCACAGCATAGGGAATATAGTTAATGGTGACGTAATAGCATTGTATGGTGACAGGTGGTAACCAACCATGTGGTGAGCACAACATGACATACAGAACTGCAGACACCTGAAACCAATGTCAACCATAGCTCAATAATAAAAAGAAATAACAAGAAAAAGAAAATGATGGGATATTTTTAAAAAGTGGGTGTTGAAGTCAAATCTACCTGGAATGGAATCCTGGATCTGTCTCTTCAGTTGCTTGAATCAAGTTGCTCTACTCTTCTAAATTCTAGTTTCCTAGTATGGAAAGGGGAGATAATTATACTATCTACTGCATAGGATTATTAGAATTAAATGATCTATTACATGGAGAGTCTAGCCCATACATAGTAAGCACTCAACAGATGACAGCCATTATTGTTCAGAGTCTGGAACAGAAGATTTTCTTTTTAAACAGAATCTCAGAATGTTTCTGTTCAACAAACACACCTGTGTGGCCTGGAATCTGGTTATGGGCCATGATGGAAACTGTGGCAGTGATGTCCTTGCACCTGGTTGGCCACATTCTCGTCTCCTCCCCTGAATGTCCAGCTTCTGGTTTAACTGGAAGTTAGGAGGCAGGGCCAGGACACCCTTGCACCCTCTTTCATAGCCAAAACTAGAGCCTAGCAGGAAGGTGGGGGAGCACTCACAATTGGTTCTGAAATTGCTGGCTGCTTCTCTGTACCTAACTTTTGGGGGTTGGATGTTTTGGGGACAGTACATTCCCAATGCTGCAGAGGTGGTGGCTGAGCCCACTGCCTGAGACTGTGCTGGATTTCTAGAAGCCCTTCCCCCAAACTTACAAGTGCTCTTCTGGCTCAACCAGAAGTTCGGGTGTGGGGTGGCCTGGGAGAGTGGGTGGGGTGCAGTGGAAAATACTTGAGCAATGCATCTCGAGTCCCTGGGGAAGTTTTTTTGGTTTTGTTTTGGTTTTTGGTTTTTGGCTTTTAAGTGGAATTTTACTTCATAATCACTTGTCTCTTCTACTTCTTCTGAGCTTCCCAAGGGTTTCCATCCCACCAGGTGTGTAAAGGCTACCGCAGGTGAGTTGTGAAAAGAGAGATTAGAAGAAGAAGGAAAAGGTTGACGTGGTTCCTCTCTTCTGGCATCTCTTCCTAGCATTTTGACCTTTTTAATCTTTCTAGAATGGCTGTTCACTTCTGGCTATCCACAGAAATAGAACCTGAGATTATACAGCTGAGGGAACCTCACAATTATTGTTTTTTCATCTTTGTTCACCTTTCCAATCCTATCTCCCATTCTCTTTGCTATTCTTTCTTAGAACATAGGACAAGGGAGCTTTTCAGAAGAACAGCAGGAAAAAAACTCTGAGATAATGAGGCAATAAAGTAACAAAGATGGAGAGGAGAGGGAAGAGGGGTGACCCCTCCACCCCAAGTTAACAGGAAATGGTCCTGAGTTAATATGGAGTTGGCAAGCCTTCCTGTGGTACTTAAACTACAGAAAGGAATTTGTTGAAATTTGATAAAATTGGAAAGGAAAATCCGAGAGGGGGGGAAACCCTCCATAAGAGTAGTGATGATATTAAACCACTCAACATGTTGAGGAAGTCTGGCCATATGCCTGCAGATGACCTATCCAGATAGACTAAGAGGATTAGAATTATCTCCTGATATTGGATTGTGTGTGTGCGTGCATGCGCATGTGTGGTGTGTGTGTGTGTGTGTGGTGATAGCTATGTGTATTTTATATATAAGGTAAGAATTACAACCATAAGCTTGTTAGAATATGCTTTATTTTTAATTAAGCATAAATTTAGTTCACATTTATTTGTTCATTTATTCATTTATCAGCATATTGAAAACACTCAGCAATTCAGAGCAAAATAAAAAGATGATTCCTCTACTTATAGAAGGCTTAAATTAAATAGGAAGCCACCAAAATATGAAAAAGCCAACTAACTTTAATCATAATTTGTGTGTGGGAAATACGGAAAGGTCATAAAAACTTCCAGCTATAAGATTAGTGAGATCTGAGGATCTAATATATAACATGGTGACTGTAGTTGATAACACTGTATTGTATAATTAAGCATATAAATTATCACCAATAAGATAAATATGTGAGGTAATGGATGTGGTAATTAATTAGGTGGGGGACCCTTTCACAATGTACAAACCACCATGATGTACACTTTAAATATCTTACAATTTTATTGTCATTTATATGTCAATAAAGCTTAAAAAAAACTTTTAAGAAGAGTAAATGTTTTGCTTTCACAGGATTACATTATTTATATGGCTTTGTATAATAAACTTTCTAAATGCTACGGGAAGGGTAAAAGACACCGCTTGGGAAGAATCCTGGGTGTCGCATTTCCCCGGCAGAAGGGCAGCCTGTTTTATCTTTGTGGCCATGTTTACCTTTGTGCCTCCCACGCTGGGACAGGCCTGGGCACATAGCAGTGTTTCTTGAGCTAAACCAAACTGGGGGAGAATAGTGATGGGGAAATTCTGAGGAAAAATTATTTAATTGTTTGCTTATTTTAGCATCCTTATGGTCTGGGTGGTAATTGGACCTAGAAATCCAGTCCCATTTTTCTCCTGACACTAAACTCCCAGGGTATTCTAATTAAAACAATTTTTTGGTCCCCATTTATTGAGCATTTCTTATCTGTGAGGCTTTTAAATATCCTGGGTGCTCAGTCCTTGTCACAGGGGATACCACTGAACACTCACACAGCCCGGAGGTGTGGGAGCCCAACTGTTATACACAGAATCCCTCTCATTGCCAGGACTCAATACACCTTAAACAATGCTAGCAACAGCTGTGAGAAGAATCCAAGGACCAATTTGTTGGAATAAAGCAGAACAAGACTTAAACATATGGTAGATATATCTCAGATGGGTTTATTAGATGTAGGATGATTTTTCTTGTAGCCTAAGGGCTTTCTGGAGGGAATCTGAAATCTTTTCACTATGCCCACATCATTGCCAGATGTGGCTATGAGTGAAATAGGCCTTATTCTTTGTGTATGTGTGTATGTCTGTGCATGTGTGCATATATGCATTAAAGTAGCAAATTCTGATTCCCATAACAAGTTTCAGTTGATCTCACTTTCACTTTGTTATGCAAAAATTTCTTCTTGAGCCTTTCAAATGTGCAGCAGGACTCTGTCCCTGCCCCATCAGAATATGTTATGGGTCATATCATGTTCACCAAAACGTGAAACCAGAGGCAGTAAAAGAATGATAAAACATGGTAATTTCATAAAGGGCTTTGTTAGTCTTGTATTCTAACAGGATGTATTGGTGTGCTCCGCCAAAACTTAAAAATTCATCGTGATTACTGATACCATTAATCAGAATTTGCCATGTGAACAGCTCAGGGCTCTGTTGTATTAAGCTGTCATGTGGTTGCAATCATACCTTTCTAACTGCCATCAGAGGTAACTGTCAGCAACACCAAATCTTCTCTACAGTCTATTGCAGCTCTAGGTCCCCAGGGTTCCACCCTGAGTCCAAGGTGATTTGTACGGTACGCTAATGACCTGCTGATTATCTGCACAAAAGCATAATCGTACACTGTTCAGGCAACACTGTGATTCTACACAAAAGCAAAGGACTGTCTGGTGTCAAAATAATACCATAGTCTAACTTCGATAAAGGTTTTTTAACTGACTACAAGGTACTATTTGGTGCTAAAGCATGTGGCAGAAATAATGTTTATTCAAATAACTAACAAGTTGCCAGCAGGGGGAAATTTCAGGTGTGTGTGTGTGTGTGTGTGTGTGTGTGTGTGTGTGTGTGTGTGTATACGTAGGATGCTGTTTGATAGCTGTTTCTGTTCAGCTTTTTGGTTCTAATTTTGAAAGGTATAGAAACTAGCAAATATCTTTGTTTCAGTTAGCTATTTATTCATGGTGGTGATTATTAACGTAGATCTTAAATCATATGTCACTGAAGGGTTTTCTTACTTGGTAATGAAAATGTGTGGTGAACACTATACTGATCCAGTTTCCTATTTATCTTTTGACCTACCACTCTGATGTGCTCCAGTGAGCAGGGCCCGGTAAAGCCATCAGTACTCTTGGGTACTGATGGGTGTGATGACTGCCCCACAGAGTCTCCCCTCTAAACCCAAGGACAGAGGAACCTGTCCAGTAATGGGAAAATTGAAAGCCACTGAAAACCTTAGCCTGCTCCTCTTTCCCTGCCCCCATGCTCTGCTGGCTGCAGTCTGGCCAGTTTGTGTGTGTGTGATGGGCTGGTTCTTCCCTACAGGGACTTGTCACTAAGTCATTTATCTGTTTAGTGATAGAGAAGAATTCCTGCTGAGACTCTGACCTGGATTCCAAAGCTGATTCCAAGACTTGATTTGTTTCGTTTCTTCATTCGTTTATGCTTTCACCCATTTGGTGATAGTTTTAAACCTGTTGTTATATACCAGACACTATGCTAACCATCAGGTTGAGATGAGATTTGGCCTCAGGTCTCAAGCCCCTTGTCCTATAGGAGTCAACTGGCTATTACCAAATGCATCAGAGACTAGCAAGCATCCCTTGTCAGCTCAGTTCTGAAAGGATTTAAACAGAATGTGAATTGCAACATGTTGGCAAAATGAAAGGTCCTCCATAGGACTGTATGCTTATCTGGAGCAAGAAGCAAGTCTTGTCCTTGGAGTTACGTATAGCTCTGAGTGCAGAAAGGACATAGAGCATATGTTCTATAAATATTGTTGAAGTTTTTGGGATTTTGGAATTGGAATAGAATTTTGGAATTTGGAAAATAATTTTTAGCAATGGACAGTAAATTGCAGAAGCTAAGAGTAGGGGCTTGGGCGTCAGCTATGAGTTTGGCCTCTACCGATACAGCTTCACTTAGTAACCAGTAATGGCACTTGCCCCATCAAATTTATTTGTCCATTTCGGAACCTCTGTGTTTAACACTTATAATATGACAGTGCATGTGCTAGGTGTTGTACATTCAAGAGTGAACAAATGGAAACAGGATCTTTCCTCATGTAGCTCCCAGTAGAGTGGGTATGGGAATCTCAGAACACATTAAGAGGATTCCAATAAGGTGTGTTAAGTTTCATGAGAAAGGAGTCCTACTGTTGCCAAGGAGTCATTTTTGGTGACTGCAAAGGGGAGGGGTTGGGGGTCATGCAGACACATGCTTCAGCACATAGGGACAATGTGCCAAGCCCTGGAGGCAAGAATGGTCATGGTGCATTCCAAGGAATATATATGTTCAGAGCCATTGAATTTTCACCTGCAAGGAGAGGAGCTTGAGATAAATCTAGGGAGGTGAGTGGAGTCAGACCTTGAATGGCCTTGTAAGGAGTGCTAGGTAGTCTGAACTTCACTGAAGACCAAAGGGAATTTATTGAAGGGGGATGAACAGGCAGCGCCACAATGAAATTTGCATTTTTGAACGATTGCTTGGGCTACATATTGGATGGAGGGTGGAGGAGGTGAGAGACATACAGTGAGGAAGGCTTTTGCCTTAATTCAGGTGGAAGATGGCCCCTAGTGAGTGTGGTATTGTGGAAAATGCATAAGCTTGAGAATCCAATAAGACTTGGTTCTAAAACTTAACTAGCTTTGTGACTGTTAGCAAGTAATTATTTTATATAACCCCCACACTTTCTTCTGCAAAACAGAGTAACTTTGCCTATTCCTAAATGGAATACTATAACCAAGCTACCAGATATTACGTGACGCATGCATAAATGCTAGCCCCTTTTCGTCCCTAACAGTAATAGTCCTCCTGGCTCATCACTTGTATTTCTTCTCCTTTGATGTACAACTTTGTGCTTTAAAATCTTTTTAATGTTTATTTATTTGAGAGAGAAGAGAGAGAGAGCAAGTGTAGGAGGGGGCAAAGAAAATGAGGGAGACACGGAATCTGAAGCAGGCTCCAGGCTCTGAGCTGTTAGCACAGAGCTGGAAGCAGGGCTTGAACCCATAGACCGTGAGATCATGACCTGAGCTGAAGTCGGACGCTTAGCTGACTGAGGCACCAGATGTCCCTACAACTTTGTGCTTTTAAATAGGATCTTTTGTTACTGTTTATGGCCTTTGTTTAATTCCTAGCCCATGTATATGGAGAAGGGTTCTCTTTTTTCCTTCCTTCTTTGTGAGTACTGTAGTTCTCCCAGGGTGTTCTGGGCCATCACAAGGTCAGCTCTGAAGCTGCTTCTGTGGAACACTTCATTCTGTTCTGTGTGCTGTTACAACCAATGAAAACCAAGCTTAGAAAAGATGAAAACCTTTGTTCCCTTCACTTTTGGAGCGTTCTGGTAACTGCATTCTCCTCCTCATACCCTCGGAATGCAGCTTTGGTATTATCTTTGGCTGTCCTCGGGGCTGCCCCTTAAGCACTTGAGGAGAGAGAACTTTGTATTATTTACAGAAAAGACTTATTTTCACTCGGAGAATATTCCAAAATCCTGTCATATTTTCCTTTCTGACATCTCTAAAACTCATCTTTTCCCAATGGTCTTCAAAAGCTAAAATCCTTTCCCATATTTTGGACCTCTTTTTCTTCTACTCCTTATAAGTTCCTCCATTGTGGTCTCTATTCTTGAGTTCTGTCTCTGTTAAAGCAATCTCCTTGGTACCTTCATTACAACATCTTTTTAAAATGCTCTTCCCAGTTTCTCTCCTCTGCTTTAAATCTGGACTTCAGGGACTTTTACTGATCTTCACTGCCTGATTAGTTTTTCCCTGCTGGTTTCTTATATTTCTTCTTAATTTCTTAATACCTGACCTCCTTATATGGTTTTTTTTTAATTTTACTCAATCACTTTGTTTTCTTAGGCAGTTTTCAAGCTGTCTCCTCCCTAGCCAAGGACATTTTCTTTCCTTCCTATTTGCCAAACTCAGCCTCAAACAAGTCTTTTCCTGAAACCCCTTTCTTATTTTCTCATAGCTTTCTTCCTTATTTGCTAATGCCTCCCTCTCCATGATGATGGTCTTTTCTTTATCAGGCGATGCTATTGCTATATAATAGAGTTTGTGCATATACTGTTTTGATATAAGCAGGTCTATTATTCATTAACTGACATAGGTCCATTTTCTTGCTTCCACTACCGTTGCTGTTTGGGGCTAGTTTTCTCCCCTGTAGTCTCATAGCCTCAGCTCCCCTCCCCGCTCTTCCGTCCTTCACGTCATTCTCAGAATGTCTTTCTGATCTGGTGCATTTCTCTTCTGGAGCCAAACCAAACCAAACCAAACCAAACCAAACAACAAAGCTTCTGGCTTTCCCTGGTCTGCAGAATTAGATCTCTTCCTTAGGCGTGCTTCAAAAATCCGCACACTGTGGCCCCTCCTCACTATTCCAGGGTCACCCTGTGACTTTTGACCCCAAATCCCAAATTCCAGTCACATGGAACAGCTTGAGGATGTTTACCATGCAATTTACTTTATAGAGAGGTTGAGAGCAGACTGCTACACACCGAATTTAGGCTGCAGAATTCTTTGCCATTTTTTAAAAGCCAAATGATTTCATGTAAAAATCTGTCTTTCTGGTTCCTCGAGAAAAACGGCAATCCTGCAGCATATATGCACCTGGTAGCAGAGGGATGGAGTTAAATGGTGACTGCCCCTTTAGATAAAACAGACTTTTTCCAATTTGCCAGTTTCTGCCACTGTGTTTTGTATCCTCAATGTTGAGGCCAAGGGGCACTTGCCATCTCTCGTTGCTCTCGTGCTTTGTCTTGCCGGACGGTATGAAGAGGCTGTGCTATCACATCTCTCCAGATAAATAACAGATAGGTGGATGCTGTTCTGTATTTCAAGAAACATACGGGACCTACCTTACTCTTCCATCCTTGTGGCCCCCGTAGGCATCTGCATTTGGCTCTCTGACAAAGCGTCCTAGCAGTAGGGTCTGTTTTCCAATCCTGGCTCCAACACTTGCTAGCTATGAGGCTTTGGGCAAGTGACTTAAGCATTCTTTCTCTCACTTTCCACCTTAATAGTGTGTACCTCACAGAGTTTTTGTGAAGATTAAGTGAGATAATCTGTGTAGAGAATTCAGTAGAAAGATTGGAACATGGAGAGAATTAATAATTCTTAGATCCATCATTATCGCTATTATTATTATTCTGTTTTCCAAAAATTGAAGAGTGGGAACTTCAGAATCATGAGGGACATGATTTTAGGCAGATTCTTTTGGTGCCCACTTAGCCACACCTTTCTAGTTACCAGTTTTGTCACTTAGTGGTTATAGGCCTCTTCAGGTTATTTAACTTCACTGTGCCTCCATTTTGTAATCTGTAAAATGTTAACAATAACAGTATAATAATAGTAACCACGTCTTTGGTTATAATGTATCATCTGAGATAACCATGTATGGTGTCTCACAGCTATCTGCCACATAAGAAGTATCCAGCAAACTGTAGCCATGATAGTCACCAGCTACCTGGGCCTGTGTTGCCCAGGGGAAGTAACCCAATAGTTGTGGAGACCCAGGGAGCCAGGTGATCCACCTGTGTGTGATATATGGTACCCTTAGGTCTACATGGGCTTTTCAAAAATGTAAATATATTTTGTGTACAATAAAAATTCAATCTCTCAAAATGTATAATAGAGATTGCACAGTTATAAAATCATCACAACTAATTCCAGAAAGTTTCCATCATCCCCCAGAAGAAACCCCATACGCTTTAGCTGTCATCCCTCAAACCCACCCACCAGCCCTTGGGAACCACTAAGTACTTTGTTTCCATGGATTTGCTGGCGTTTGTCTTCAGGGCTTTGACTTGTGCCCCAATTGTCAAGAACCATTAGATATTTGGGCTTGAGAGGAAGTCCCCAAAGCAGACTTTCAGGGGGATCTTCCAGTGAGCTGCATGGTGCTGATTGGTAGAGGAGTGATAACAAAGCATAATGGTGGTTCCAGCACCTCATAGACCAGGCTCCCCCCAGGGAATCTGCCAACATTCTGGTGTCTCCCCCAGATCCACTGAACCAGAGTGTTGTCCAGGAAGGGGAGACCACTATTCAGATACTACCCAAATACTGCTCAACAGTTGGAAAAGCACGATCCTCCTGTCTAGAGCAAGGACAATGTGTTGTGCTCATAAAGATTTACCTGGGCTGGGCTGTGGGCTGTGATTTAAGAGATTTAGGCTCAGTCTTGAGCCTACCTTTTAGTCAGTCCCTACGTGACACTGGGTAAGCCACTCACCTTTCACTTTGCTTCTTTGTAAAGTGAGGGATTTGGACCAGGCCAGATACCTGGAAGGCAGACATGATCATTTTTATCTGCAGAAGACCTTTCTGTAGGCTTAGACATGAGTTCTAAAAAATCCTCTTTATGTGCTCCGAGGACAGCACTGCTTTCTCAGTCTGGGCTTAGCAACTGTTCAGATTGTTTGCAATGTGGAGGCAAAGTTGCTGAAGCCCACAGTTTGGAGTTTTGGTGGTTGGTGTGGAACAGTGCTGAGATTCAACAAGAAGCATGGGAAGCTCCCCTGCTTTCCTCACTCACTTGTCGCCCCTCTCTTCTTCCAATATTCCAGTAGTTAAGATTGCAAGTAATTTTAAATTGCAAATAGCTCACAGGAATGCTAAAGCCACCAGTTGTTCGTAGTTTAGTATGAAATACTCAAATCTAATGACTGGAAGCCTTTTGGTTTAACCAGTCTTTGTCATATTAAAGACATTTGAGTGGGTAGACAATGGCATATGCACACTGGTTTCCTAGAGCCCCAGGACAGAAACAGAGCGGTGCAGCAAGGGAGGGGCTGGCAGCCAAAGACAATTACTGACATGGCAGTTTTGCCCAGGACCTGAGCAGTGACACTATACTACATTTCCCGTGATGCTTTTGGTGGAAATGCCCTAAACTCGTGATGGTTCATCTGGACCATCTTTGGGTGAGCTTCTTATCCTTCTGTCTTACTTTGTTAATGACTCTGAGAATCAGTCATTTTGGTTGCTAGGAACCGAGTAAGACTTAGGTGACTGTGCTTCTAACTTTTCATAGGATCTTAAATCCGTTTGTCCCCAAATAATATTTATTATTTATCTCTCACTTAGGTCACAGAACCACAACTCCATTCAGGTCAGCTCTGTGAAACACTGAGAAGAAACAGCAGCTGTTTCTGGATTCTGTGGGCTCTCTTTCCTTTTTCCTTTGGGCAAGTGACATTCTATGTCCTTTCTGCAGGCAGATTCACTTGCATTTAATTGCAATTATAATCTTTCCTCTTTCTTTGATAAAGCAAAATAAATGAAGGAATAAAGAATCCTTAGGCAAACTTTGTGTGCCCCTGTAGTCTCTGCTTCATTGTTTGGAAAACCACAGACTTCATCTGGATGCCAATGAATCTGTCATCAGGGTTTGTTTAAGCCATGTATTTACCAAGATCCTCCCTTGAGCAGTGGCTTAACTTGTTAATCTTTGATTTAAATTTTACAGTTGCTGAGACGGAAGGAAAACCCACTTTGGAGGAGTACGCCGTTTTCCTATATTGCTTCCCAGTGAGCTTCCTGATCCTGGCGCCAGACACCATCATCAAGAAGGCCTCACGGACGGGCTACCTATCCCTTGAGAGAGGAGGAACACCAACTGCAGTTTCTAAATAGAATGCCTTCTTCATTTCAAGTAATGGCTGCTGTCAGGGTCAGATTAAAGACAGACCAGCTGGACACTGCTTGGAGGACTAACCTACGAGGTCACTAAAGTGTCCATAGTATGCTAACACATCCACGGAAATACAGAAAGGAAGATGATACTAGCACGTATTTTAAGGAGAATTTGGTGTGGAATTGTAAGGAATGGTTTGATAAATTTCTTAGTGGTAGAAAACAAGGAGTAATCAGAATCTAGAAGTGTATGGGGGATGTTTTACTACTAGGGCTTCTATTTTTCCTACTGAGATATATAATTTGGGTGCCCCATCTGGATTGTTTGTAACCACGGAGAGCAGGCAGACTACCTCATTTGTTCTCCTGCTTGGTTCTTCCCTACACAGAGCTCAGCCTGTCCTCTAGTAAAGATCTGGCAAGTAGTGGTTTGAAGGAAATACCAGTTTATTAGCCTACATGTCTCTGCACTCTAGGACTTGAAAATGAAAACATAATCATAGACTATCATCCAGTTCTAGGATGTTAGCCTTCATTATGCCTTCATTCACCTGGAGGTAAATGTTAACTAACACAGTAGGTCAAGTCAAATAGAGTTTGAACTCTCTGCCAATGGGCTGGGTGATTGGACTCTGTGTTGAGTTAATTAGATCAATGGAGACACTAGGTGGAGTTGAGATATTTAAAAATATTTCACTGCAGGGTGATATTACTGTCTATTTGTAGATAAGGACATCAACAAACATTCTTAGAACCATGAAATATGGAACTGGTGGTCACATTAAAAAAATCAACTAATAGTTAAGTACCTATTGGACACCAGAGACTTAGGTATAAGACAGACATGGTTCCTACATCATGAAGCTTACATTCTAAATTTCTCTTGGATATGAAGAGCAGCGGCCATAGCAAACAACTGAATACAAAGGTATTCTTGAATCCAGGATTCCAATTAATATATTAATTCCAATTGCCTTAATCAAGCCTAGAGAGCATCCATGTATAAGACTTACCAGTCTGCATTCTATAAATGCTCTGAGAACCCACCTAGATTATTTCCCTAGCAAGTTGTGTAAAGTCCCATGGTGTCAGAGGAAGGGGGTAGGGTTAGTTGGCGATTCTGGGGAGAGAGATATAAGTGACATGGGTCAGGAAATATGAAGAGATAGAATTTGGGAAGCAGCTACTGCTTCGGTTTTATGTGGGGAAACTGCAGTGTGAAAAATGCTAGGCTGGGAACTTTGAGACCTAGATCTTTATTCTAATAAAACAAGCTGTGTGATTTGGGGCAAGTCAGATCATATTCCACTTGGGGATGCTTGGGCAATCCAAGACCCCTTCCAGCTCTAAAAATGTTAACATCAGGCCCCAGTCTACTGGACAACTGGCCAATTTCTAACTCAAATGTTCTTAAGCTATTAGGTTAGTAGATCTGCAGTAGTCACTTAATCATTTTTTGTTTTGTTTGGCTTGGTTTGTTTGTTTTTTGGTTTTTTCGGAAAAGTATTTATCAACCTTACAGGATACAATGAATCTGCCTCTCCCCTTATGAGTTGAGCAGATTCTAGAAACATACCCTGTAAAGCTCAGAGAGGCTTTATTCCTTCCTTTACCCTTTCTTCTATCTGTGCCTTTCTCCTTCTCCTTTCTTTCATCACACTTCCATTGCATATACCATGCAAAATGTACGAGGTGTGTGCTAGGTTTGGAGATACGAGCTAAATTTGACATTTTCCCACACCCCAGAAGCTTTCACAGGAGAGGGTACAAAACCCTCCTTGCTTTCATCTGCCAGTGTTTCTTTTGGTGAGAATCGGCCATGTCCCGGGGGACAGTGGGGCAGTACTACTGAAGTAATGAGTTCTGGGCAGATGTCCATTCTGCTCAAGCAGTTTTGAGGTGCCTTGACATATACATCTAGGCAATCACTTAAACCCAGAGTTACCATGAAAAGATCTAGGTCCCCCCCACCCCCCAAAAAGGAAGAGATCATTTACTTCTTGGGATAAATCTGTAGAGGTACAAGTCCTCCATACAGTGATGGACATTGTCTACCACACCTCCTGCAACCCTCTCTGCCCAGGTGGGGATAATCTAGGTGACTAATTCCTAAACTTAAAAAAAAAACACCCCCTTTCAATGAGTAGACATCTTTCAATATACTGTGCTTTATATATGTATGGCGGTGGCCTCTTTAAATATATATACTTTATATTTCTCAAGATCACATAGCTGACAGGACTTAGAAGAGAAACAAAGAACTTGTTGACTCACATAAATGGAAAGTTGACCCTAGAATAATTGACAGCATAGCCAAATATTTGAGTGAGTGCTAGAGGAGCTGCAGCAGAAAAGGAAGCATTCTGTCAACCATCTCATATTTCCAAATATCTGGATACTGGCCATTGTGAAGACAAAAACTACAGATGATGGGCTGGTCTTTCCAACTCTCATCTGCATGGTCTGAAGTTTCATAGCTCCAGCTGTTGACTCTATGCCAATTTACATTTGTTTTCTTTATCCCTCTTGAGAGAAAATAAAAATCTTATTTTTCCAAGCAATTAAAACTCTTCTGCTTCAGCTAGAATGAAAGAATTAGGAGTTATTTCTCCTTGTGTATAATTGCATGTTTCATTTTTGTTGTTTAATGATTGACAGAAAACTGATAAATTGAGACATCTCTGAATCAGGGTGAATGTTCTCTCTTGGTAGCTCCATTGCTCATTTGTTTGACTATTTCACAGCATTTCTTGCTCTGTAATGGAAAGGTTTATTAAATATGAGGGGTGCAAAGCTGTCTGAATACTAATGAACTTATTTGCCAAAATTTAAATGTTCCTTCTTATCAGGAAATGCCTGTCTCACTTAACAGGATCCAAATTGAATAAGGAAGAAAATTAGACTATATTGTATCCTCAAGAGATATTGTGTGTGAACTGTAATAGAATAGTGATGGGGGAAATGGATCACTTTTCAGAAAAAAGAGTAGATAATTTGGATCATATAAGAAAGGATAACTTAGGGGCACCTGGGTGGCTCAGTCGGTTAAGTGGCCAATTTCAGGTCATAATCTCATGATTCATGGATTTGAGACCCATGTCAGGCTCTGTGCTGACAGCTCAGAGCGTGGAGCCTGATTTGGATTCTGTGACTCCCTCTCTGCCCCTTCCCCACTCATGCCATCTCTCTTTCAAAAATAAAAAAAATATTAAAAAATAAAAATTAAAAAATAAAAAGAAAGGATTAACTCAGAGAAATCCAATTGTTTTGAAAGAAATATACTTGTAATTTAATGAGGAGGTTTTCCCACAGCACAGGTGATCTATACCTTTGGCTAGTTTAGAATGAGAGTAAAGTCATAATCATATGGCAATGCATGGTAGGTTTCAATGGTTACAATTTACTAACATTATTCCAGTGTAAGGCATCACATATACCTTACAGAATAGGAAAATCAATAAGCTTGAAAAATGAACACAGATCTCCAGAGAAGTACAATATAGAGGTAGAGTTTGAGAAATTGCCCCAATTCTTACATTTAGCATGGTACTATGAGCTGCCCCTTGATTAACATATTTATTTCCATTGCGTTGACATTACCACTAATAAAGTTGACAATCAGGATACTCTTCCTTTGCCAGCATTTGAAGGGCATTGTGGGAGCAAGATGCCTGCCCTTTAGACCAGGGACACAGGCTAGGAGAACTTCAGCAGTCACACTGACTGTTGAATATGGTCAGGGACAGAAAGTATGGAGGGAAATAAAATGACAGAGAAAAAGTGAGGGAGAACGTTAAGATGAGCCTGTGCAAAGATGGGAATTCATTCCTGTCAGTCACTTGAATAGGAAGGTATCCATTGGAAAAGGATGAAATGAGGAAGGACCCTGAAGTAGAGAATATAAAGGGAAGCATGAATGTTTCCAGAGTTTGCTCAAATTAGTTATCCTGCGATTTCAGGAGGGGGAAAGGAAAGATCAAGAGAAAAAGAAGTCCCTGAATCCTGTGAAGTCTCAAAAACAAAACCCCCAAAAATTTTTAAACTAAAATCATACTCTTCTAGGAAAAGAGGCTGGGCATTAGCAAAAAGTTTGATGACAGCAGGGTTTGTATTTAGGGATTTACTTTCAATCTCTAAGAGAAGTTTTATGACACATAGATTGAAAAGACAATGTGTCTTGTGGCCATAATTCAGGGCTTCAATTGTAAAGGGGAAAAAAAAAGAACGGTCAACGCATCTTAGATAAATACCAACCAGCTGTGCAATATTTCATTGGAGATTTGTATTATCCCCAATTAAGTTTAAAAAAGAGAGAGAGAGACCTAGTGTATTTGATTGCCTCTGTGGGAAGGCTTGAGAATTATAAACTTAGATTTCTCCCTTGGAGTGAAAATTTGCTCTGAAAAATTAAGTAAATAGAGAGTCTGGGGACATTAAGGCTCATCCCTACCATTTCAAATCATGATCTGCTCCTTCAGAAAAAAAAGAAGTTTGAAAGTAGGAAGGAGAGAGGAAAAGATTGATGGGTGGGTGAGCAAGAAGGAGAAATGAATACTGCAAACCAAACAAGACTACACAACTTATGAGAAAATGAACAATAGAGTTTGAAGGATAAGCAGGTAAAATGGAATATGAGATAATAAGACATTTAAACACAGGAAATTACTAGGGGAAGTGAGGATGAATGAGGAATTAAATGGGAGACGATTGAGAGAGAGGGGAAGGTGAGGAAGGGAGGAAGTCTTTGGAATGGGGAACCAAATATGATCATGGCTGTAAAGGGCAAGGTTGAACTCTTGATGGCATGTCTCCCAACCTTTGGAGAGCATGCATAACCTAAAAAGAAAGGAAGAAAAGATGAAAAGAGTTCATGGGTAACATGAGGACTATAAAGGAAGTTGTGTGTATCATCAGTCCTCAAGAACAAAAGCATTTCTGGAGAATTGTATTAGTCTATCTTGTCTATTCCTCTATGGGCAGAATTGTCTTCATCCACCCTTTATAAAAGGTTGAATTATAAAATGAGCACTATTAAAGGAAAGAAAAGCTAAGCACTTTTAGAAGTTGAAGAAAAGATTGCATCCAGAACAACTGAAGTTACTAAGTGAGCAACCCTGTTCACAACCTTTTATAAAAAAATTTTGGAATTCAGCCACTTAATGAAAGAACTGGAGATAACAAATCCAAATAGAAATGTGGGCAGTGACGAGGAAGTTTTAACTTTGTAAATATTTTAGAATACATTCTTCCAAAACATTTTTTTCTCCTCATAAAAATGAGTGAGATTAAGGTAAAAGCTTCTGGCTATTGCTTCAAATACTGGATGAAAGGATTTATAGCAATGTAAAGTATTCCCAATAGTAGAAATAACAATTTTTCAAGAAGGTTAATAGTGGAGCGGATCTAAATGCCTGTGATTATCCTTTTGCTTTCTGTGTTTGTGCAGGGGATTCCTTTCAGCCAGACAGTACCAGACCCCCTTCGGAGGGAAGCTGATAAAGTAATTTAGGTGGAAAGGCCTAATGAGATAATGATGCTAAGGCCAGTTAACACCTAATAAGAACATAACCACCAGGGATGATATTGTTGCTTATTAATTATAATGATGATGTGAAGGAAAGAGACAAGGTGGCACTCATTTAGCAGAGAGCACTCAGGAGTAAAGCTGTTTTCCCAAAGGGCAAGATGCAGTCAGTTGGAGTTAGAAGTAGGGCAACATTTAGCAGGGTCTGAAATTTATGGCCATTGGGTTATTCTGGTGACCGCAGAACTAGAGGCCGAGTAGGAGGTAGCAGAGGCCTTCCAGAGGTGGCCCCAGGCTGGAGAGAGGACTGCTGTGGTTGCAGGGGCAGGCCATGCAGGGAGGCAGAGACTCCAGGCTATATTGGGGGGCCGTCTGCTTGCCTTAGATTCTACAGTGGTCACTCGTGAGCAGACAGGCAGGTGTCCAGAACTGGAGTGGGTGTGCTTTCCATTCCAGACCATCTCCTCCACTCGCTCACTACTGTGAATCAGACCCATGGTGCAGCACTTCGATCAGTGCTGGAGCCCTGCCCTGTCAAGGGAGCCCAGAAGATCTGCTGGTCCTGTTATTAGACGCACAGATCTAACCTTCGTCTGCTGATTTGAATTCAAGGTTTCTGGGTGTTAGTCACTGCCTCCACTCTGCTTCCTAAATTCTCTGTGGGGCACCTCTATGCTCACCCAGGGCAGGGAACTATAGTATCAGTTCATTGAAGATATGCTAATGTCTGTATTAATCATGAGGCAAAAGTCAAGAATGGGAGGAACAAAAGAACCACATGAAAAAACCTGGGGCTTTTGGAAATCTTGTGAGTCCTTAAAGGAGGCGTAGAACTTTGAAATTCAGTATCAGGTTGGGGAAGCAGATTTGTTACCCGGGAAAGAACATGAAATTCTTCTTATTCACTGTCTTTCCCCTCACAACATGGGTCTCCATCTGGGTCCTAAACCTTATGCTATCACCCACTTCTTTCTGGGTCTGTGGATACATTTGCATTTCGAAACCTTGCAGTGATAGTGGTGGTTTTCCACACCTTTCTGTGCTATTAATTTTATTAGCTGGATGATTACCATTTCACAGGATTTTTCTTGCTCTATGTGATGATGTCATTGGCTTTGCCATAGAAAGGAAGTAACATTTCATCATTAACTTTTAAAAGCAAGTATATTTTATTTTTATTAAATGTGTGGTTTGAGAGTGGCAAGAAGTAAAAAGCACTGAACTGGAAGACAGAAGGTACACCTCCAGTCTTGACCCTTATGCATATCAGCCCTGTAAACGGGTAAATCTCTTACTTTTGTGAGCCTAAGCTTCCCTGTAAGGATAATCTTTGTATGTATGGTTTTATAGCCATTTCCAGCCTTCAAATTCTATGCTTATGCATATATGTTCATAAGAATCCTATATCTATTAAATCTTTATGAGAGAAGTAATTGGTAAACCCATAAGATGATAAATATTGCCTTAAATCCATGGTTACGAGTGAACAATAAAGGTTGGGAATTTGCAATGAAACAATGGCAGAACCATTTATTGAGCACTAACTATGTGGCAATCACATGCCAATCTTTAAAAAAATTTTTTTAATGTTTAATTTATTTTTGAGACAGAGAGAGACAGGGCATGAGAGGGGGAGGGGTAGAGAGAAGAAGACACAGAACCAGAAGCAGGCTCCAGGCTCTGAGCTAGCTGTCAGCACAGAGCCTGATGTGGGGCTCGAACCCACTAACGTGAGATCTGACCTGAGCCGAAGCTGGAGGCTTAACCGACTGAGCCACCCAGGCGCCCCCACATGCCAATCTTAAAGGCAGGTCCTTTCTGATGAGCAAACCAATGGGTTCAAAAAGTGAAATAGGTCATTCAAGATCATATAGTTAATAAGGGAGTGGAACCACCATTCAAACTGAGGTCACCCTGAAACTGAAACCCTTGACCTTAATCACCAGAGTGTCTATATCCCTCTATTTAGAACTCAATACTTATGTCCCAAACTTGATGGCAATGAAGTTTTCTCTAGTCACAACTGTTCTTAACTGGTGATGGAAGGAGGGAGTGAGGCAGGGGATGGTCTGAAAAATGTCCCCAGCTGATTCTGATGCACACCTCTTTCTCCGTCTAAATCCACCTTGAGATGTCACTTGGCCAGAGTCATACTAACATAATTACATAAACAGTGCCTTACTCTAAATCTTCCTGCCATGCACACGTTCTCATTTCTGCTTCTTTCAACATGACTTTGAGGTAGTCAAGGGAATCAGACACAATTATTTCTCCTGTCTTCCAAATGGAGAATTGAAGCAAAGAATTAAAGCACCCAGTGGTCACAGAATTAACATGAAGACTCACACCTTAAGACTCCAGCCACCACAAGACATTGTCTTTTAGCCAATTCAATTAATAATGTATTTTATATAAAGGAAATATGTCATTTTGTTCCTCTTGGGGGTTTCCTAGTAGAGCAGCATTTCAGTGACATTTATTTATTTGGAATATCTGTAAAATCAGCTTCTCTCAATAGTACCGGTTGCAATAGTCATTGCCGAATGCAAAATGCCAAATGGAGGAAAATAGTTTCTTAATCTGGCATTTCTATGAACAAAACAATTACTTTCTAAACCTTTAATGACTGGTCCCAGAAAAATGCCTCATCAAAGTTGTTAAGAGCATTTAGGTACCCAAAACAGAGGGCTCTTCATTGTTCATATTCTTCTTAGCATCTAGAATTTCAAATTACTTTTCCTTTTTTATGGTTTATTTATATATTTTGAGAGAGAGAGAGAGAGAGAAGAGAGAGAGAGAGTGCATGCATGAGTGGGAAAAGGGGAGAGAGAGGGAGAGAGAGAGAATCACAAGCAGGGTCCATGCTGTCAGTGCAGAAACCAACTCGGGGCTCGATCTCATGGCCCTGAGATCATGACCTGTGCTGAAATCAAGAATAGGATGCTTAACTGACCGAGCCCCCAGATGTCCCTCAAATTGCTTTTCAATGATTTATTTTAATGCTACACAGACAAGGCCCTAGATTTAGTTTTAATTCATGATTCTTTACAATTAAAAAATTTCATCTTCTTTCGTTTCTTCTCTTTTCTTTTGTTAAATAAATTCTAAATTCATGCTCAGTATGGTTGCATTTAGCTAACTGTGAAAAATTAGAAATATATAACCATAGGGTTTGACAAAATAAATAGGATGTAATATTCCCACTTAGAAGAATCAGGTAGCCCTATATGGAATGATCTCCAAGATGTACAGTTAAAATTTAAAAAGCAAGATATAGAACAACATGTCTGGTAAGCTTCTATTTCTATAAATACAAATGTATCGGTTTGTATACATTGCCTACCTGTAGAAGGGCGGCTAAGGAACTGGTAATAGTGGTTGCCTCTGGGGAGAAACTGACTGCTGGGAGATTGGAGGGAGATGCTATATATACACTGTTGTGCCTTTTATATAGTGTATCAGGTTCATGTACTACCTATTCATTTTTTTTTCCATAAAGAAGGAGGTAGAGCTATTTTTACAGAGATGGAAAAATACAAAAGACATATTGTTAGGTATGAAAAGCAAGTTGCAGAATAGTATGAATAGTATATGATTTTATTTTTATAAAGTAATTGTACATACATATATGTACGTACACACACACACACACACACACACACACACACACATCTGTAAGAATGTGCACCAAATTGTCAACAGTGGTTCCCCCTAGGGAGTACAATGTGAGAATATGTGTATGTGTGTGTACTTTTATTTTATATCCTTTGTACTTCTATATTGTCTGATTGTTTTTAATGAAAGCACATACTAATTCACAATAAATAACTCATAAAAATCAAACCCAAGCAAAGGATTGTACTTGATTTTTACATGCCTATAAACAAAATTTCCCAGATCAGCCTTTCTGGCCATCCATGATTTGTTTTTTTTTTATATCCCATGTATTGACTGCACATCTCCTTAACCTCTTTTCTGAAGCTTCCTGAACTTTCTGTTCCCTTATCTTTGTTTTCCTACGTCTCCTTTTATGATTAGGGCCCAGCCAAGATCATGACCAAGAAATCATGGTAATACTACTGATAGTTCCTCTCTCAACTTCTTGCCCTTTAAATCAATCCAGAATTATGCAGCTAAAATCCTCATTCCTACTTTAGAGACTTCAGTTAGGGTTAATCCACCTACCTCTTTCAATACAGTTTCTCTGCCTTCTGGATCGTTCCTATCAGCACACAAATATGCTATAGTTCCTATCTGATTTGTTAAGTTTTAGTGGTAAAAACTCCAACTGAACACCACACCCCTCCAAATACCATCCCATTTCTCTGAACTTTACAGTGAGTCTCCTCGAAAAAGTTGGCCTTATTTTTGTAAAGATATTTCCTCTCCCGTCCTTCACTCATTTTGAAAACTACTCCTCTTTCAGCCCTAAGCCTCTCTGCTTTGTCAAGATGATTTAGGGTATTAGTTGCCAATTCAGTGGTAATTTTCACTCCTCATTTTTGCTACTTCTTAACTCATTGATTACAGTTGATCTTTTTCTCCTTTTCTTATTTTTTTTATTTTTTAATTTTATTTTAGAGAGACAGATGTCACAAACTGGGGAAGGGGCAGATGGAGAAAGAGAGAGAGAGAGAGAGAGAGAGAGAGAGAGAGAGAGAGAGAGAGAGAATTTTATGCAGGCTTTATGTTTAGCATGAAGCCCCATGTGGGGCTTGATACTATGACTCTAGGATCATGACCTGAGCTGAAATCAAGAGTCGATGCTCAACCAACGGAGACACCCTGGTGCCCTCTTTCTCTTTCTTGAACACTTTTTCTCTTGGTCTTCCAGGCACCTCTCTCTTGGATCTCCTCCTACCTGACAATCTGCTTCTTTTTAGTGTCTTCCTTATCCTCTTAACCTTGAATTATCAGCACTTTTCTTTTTTTATTATCTTCCTATACATTTATTTATTTTATTTTAGTTTTTCTTTGGTAGTTTATTGTCAAGTTGGTTTCCAAGTAACACCCAGTGCTCATCCTGACAAGTGCCTTCCTCCATGCCCATCACCTCCCTTCCCTTCTCCCCCTCCCCCATCAGCCGTTTGTTCTCAACATTCAAGAGTCTCTCATGGTTTGCCTCCCTCCCTCTCCCCAACTATTTTCCCCCCTTCACCTCCCCCATAGTCCTTTGCTACGTTTTTCCTGCTACATTTATGAGTGCAAACATATGGTATCTGTCCTTCTCTGTGTGACTTATTTCACTTAGCATGACACTCTCGAGTTCCATCCATGTGGCTACAAATTGCCAGATTTCATTCTTTCTCATTGCCATGTAGTTTCCATTGTATATATAAACCACATCTTCTTGATCCATTCATCAATTGATGGACATTTAGGCTCTTTCCATGATTTGGCTATTGTTGACAGTGCTGCTATGAACATCGGGGTACATGTGCTCCTATGCATCAGTACTTCTGTATCCCTTGGGTAAATCCCTAGCAGGGCTATTGCTGGGTCATAGGGGAGTTCTATGGATAGTTTTTTGAGGAACCTCCACACTGTTTTCCAGAGCGGCTGCACCAGTTTACATTCCCACCAACAGTGTAGGAGGGTGCCCGTCTCTCCACACCCTCGCCAGCATCTATAGTCTCCTGATTTGTTCATTTTAGCCACTCTGACCAGTGTGAGGTGGTATGCCAGTGTGGTTCTGACTTGTATTTTCCTGAAGATGAGTGATGCTGAGCATCGTTTCATGTGTCTGTTGGCCATCTGGATGTCTTCTTTGGAGAAGTATCTATTCATGTCTTCTTCCCATTTCTTCACTGGATTATTTGTTTTTCAGCTGTGGAGTTTGGTGAGTTCTTTATAGATTTTGGATACTAGCCTTTATCCGATACGTCATTCACAATTATCTTTTCCCATCCTGTTGGTTGCCTATTAGTTTTATTGATTGTTTTCTTTGCAGTGCAGAAGCTTTTTATTTTGATGAGGTCCCAAGAGTTCATTTTTGCTCTTGATTCCCTTGCCTTTGGGCGAGGTGTCCAGTAGGAAATTGCTGCGGTTTTATCAGCACTTTTCAATGCTCAGTTCTTGAGCCACCTGCCTTCTCTATTTAACTTCATTCCCCTGGCAATCTCATTTAGGCCCATGACTTTGAATCCCATTTCCATGCTGATGTCTTCCAAGTTTTATGTCCAAACCCAATGTCCCTAAACTACAAATCCCTTGTCTTCTTGACATTATTTACCTTTTTATCAGGCATCTTAAACTTAGTATGTGAGAAATAGGCAGACCAACTGCCCCCCACCATCCTTTTCATATCAGTAAATGGCAATGCAACTGAAACACTACTTTCAAAATACATCATGAATCTGGTTACTTTCACTGCTGCCACCATTGAAGCCTAGTCCAAACCTCAATACCACTGATTTGTATTATTACTTCAATAAGTTTTTGGGTGATTATGTGTCAGTGTAGGTTCATCAGTTGTAACAAATGTACCATTCTAGTCAGGGATGCTGTTAATGGGTGAGGCTGTGCATGTGCAGTGTGGGCGAAGGGTATGAGAAATTTCTGTAACTTCCCCTCAATTTTTCTGTGAGCCTAAAGCTTCTCAAAAAATTTAAAAAAAAGTTTTTAAAAACCTTAAGAAATGTATAAATGAGATTATGTCACTGCTCTGCCCAAAACCCTGCAATGGCTCTAATCTCACTGAGAGTAAATTCCAAAGTCCTTACCATGGACTTCAAGACCTATGTTTCCCTCTACTCACTCTACATCTCTGAACTCATCCTCCATCACTGCCCTTTCACTGTTCTCATGCTACATTGACCTCCTTGCTAGTTTTTGAACATACCAAGAATGCTCCCACGGTGGAAACTTTGCACTTGCTGTGTTTAGCGTCTGTCTGGAATACTCTTTTCTCCAGTATCTACATGGCTCAGTTCCCTCCCTTCAATCAGCCCAAATGTCACCTTATCAGAGATCCTTCCTTGAACACCTTTAGAATAGCACTTTTCTCAGTCACTGTGGCCCTTAGGCTGCTCTATTTTTCTTCTGAGCAACTACCATCATCTGAAGTATTATTTCTACTTGACTATTATTTTCTTATTATATATAATAAGCACTGGAATTTAAGTTCCCTGAGAACAGGAACTCTATCTTGGTAACCATGATATCCTCAACATTTAGAAGAGTTACAGAGAAGAGTGCTAAAAAAATATTTGCTGAATGCTGAATAAAGAATGTTGATAGGGTCACTCTATCTCCTCTAGCATATTCAAATTACATGGAATTTGGCTTAAGACATTTATTTCTCCATCTCAACTTTCTCATTTCTTTTCCTTTTAAAAATTTGTTTTAACTTTTTATTTGTATTTATTTTGAGGGAGAGAGGAAGAAGAAGAGGAGGAAGAGAGAGACAGAGAGGGAGAGAGAATTCCAAGCAGGCTCTGCTCAGCATGGAGCCTGGAGCAGGGTTCTATCTCAGGACATAGAGATCATGACCTGAGCTGATATCAGAGTCAGATGCTCACCAATTGAGCCACTCAGGTACCCCTTACCTTTTTAGTTTAAAATAATTATAGACAAGTATTTGCACACATAGGACACAGAAGTTCCACATACTCTTTATCCAGCATCCTCCAAACACTACATCTTTTATAACTACCCTTTTAAACAATATATTTCCTTTGTTTCCTTTATTCACCTTTCTCCTGTTTTCTTCCACAAGTCTTTCTAAACAGGCCTTCAGAACGATTCCATCTTGGGGTGCCTGGGTGGCTCACTTGGTTAAGTGTTCAACTTCAGCTCAGGTCAATGATGATGATCTCACAGTTTGTGGATTTGAGCCCCACATCAGGCTCTGTGCTGATAGCTCAGCGCCTGGAGCCTGTTTCAGATTCTGTGTCTCCTTCTCTCTCTGCCCCTCCCCTGCTCATACTCTGTCTCTCTCTGTGTCTCACAAAAATAAATAAAATATTAAAAAATAAAAGAATGATTTCATCTCTTATTTCATGGTAAAGCCACTTGATAAACTATCTTTAAAACAAACATCAAATCCCTTCTCAAAGATGATTGTCCTATTCAAGGGAGAGAGAATATGTCAGTTAAGTGGGAAAAACATTTTAACTTATTTTTAATACTAATAATCCAGAATAGAAAAGCTGTTTCAGCCCCTAAGCTTGTAGGTCCTATGGAAAGATGCTGTCTCTCCTATAATTTCTAATAGCAACTGATTTGCTGTGAGTTTTAAGTACAAAGGAAATGATAATTTTTTGACTCTAGTGTGTACTTATTTGTCTCTTAATATGCAACTGTTTAGGAAGAGTTGAATAAAAACAAATATGCGATTTCCTATATATGTTCTATTTCCATTTTCTAAATATTTTTATTAAATTTTTTAACATTTATTTATTTTTTAGGAGAGAGAGAGACAGAGTGTAAGTGGGGGAGGGGCAGAGAGAGAGGAAAACACAGAATCCAAAGCAGGCTCCAGGCTCTGAGCTCTCAGCACAGAACCCAAAGTGGGGCCTGAACCTGCAGACGGGGAAATCATGACAAGCTGAAGTTGGATGCTCAACTGACTGAGCCACCCTGGCATCCCCATGTTTTGTTTTAAGAAATTTTTATTCTGTGGAGTACCAGTCATTCATTTATCCCACAAATATTTATTATGTACCTACTATGTGTCAAAGCCTATGCTAACAATGGTTTCTTATCTCCCAAGATGATCTTGGAGGAACATCACCTTTAAGACACTGTAAATACTAAAAGATAAATTGTAAACTCCTCCTATCTTCTAGGTAAATAGGTGACTCTCCATGGAATGTTCAGGAGACAAGGGCATTATTATAATTTAATAACTGGTCCAGGGTTAAAAGATCAGCGTGCCTTTAAATATATAAAATTTCAGTGTGCTTGAAATATATAAAATAACCTACCATTTGAAAAGGTAAGACCCAGGGATTTAATGATAAAAAAAAAAAAGAGGACATAACTGGGACATCACTATCCTCTATAATTAAAATGAGCATGTATTAAATGCCGTATGAAAGTTGCCTTCATGTTAAGCATTAATTAGAAATCTTCCCCGTGTCAGTGTTCTTCCATAATCAAATCTCCTTTCCAGTATTAGCAGGGTGATCATTCACCCCATTTGCCTGAAATGTCCTAGTTCACACCTGCTGTTCCAGTATAATTGTTAACCACACCTCTGTTCCCTCTGTAAAGAATCTTCATTTGGACGATAAATCACATGGTCAATCTAAGTATTAGGGTCTCTGAGATAAATGATCAAGGCACCGTTCCTATTTATTGGTATTACCTTGTCACAAGCTGTAAAAACAGTTTTCTTTTTGATTGTTTCTTCCTGAGTTGTCACAAAGACCTTCACATAAAATCACTCTGTCCCATTAAAGCAATTATTGAAACCCCTTCAGTAATGACCACTTGTTTTAGTTTTCCTCCTCAGATTCCAAAGACCAAATGCAGACATCGCTTTTGCTGGGTCAGCATCATAATTGTTCAGAGGCATAGCCTTGCACAGAGAAAATTTTGCCTATCTAATCCACAAGAATCTTAAAGAAACATTTTTCCTTGGTAACATTATCTGGTAAAAAAGAGTCTGATTTACTACTAATTTTAGCTCAGAGGATGGAAAGCCCAACATACTTAATTTCAATGGAACATATGCATTTCTGGCCTAAAAGACCTACTGTCTCTAGGGTGCTACTGGGGATTAAGTAATTGAAAGGTGAATGTGAGTGGCCTCCTTAGATATAATCTCTGTTAAAACTATTTAATCTCTGTGGTTCACAAGGAAAACCTTTCTTGAGTTGAGGAATGGAATGACATTTCTTGGATTACGTGTTTCTACAGGTAGGTTTTTTGGCCAAATCTAGCAGCGGCAGCACCATCATTTATTCATAAATTTTTTAAATTGATCACTTTTTTTTAACTCTAAGGCTGTGTCCTTATAGCACCAAAGCACCAAATCAATTTGGTATTTTAAAAAAGCCACTTTTTAGCGATGTGGGATTATGAAAAGAACAAGTGAGGGAATTGAATTGTTTTCAAGTAACTGGCTCTTCATAAACCTATCTGTAAATGGTGGTGCTGCTTTTTGCCTTCCTGACGATTGCAATGAGAGTAAATTACATCATCAGGGAAACACAAATCAAAACCACACTGAGATACCACCTCACGCCAGTCAGAGTGGCCAAAATGAACAAATCAAGAGACTATAGATGCTGACGAGGGTGTGGAGAGATGGGCACCCTCCTACACTGTTGGTGGGAATGTAAACTGGTGCAGCTGCTCTGGAAAACAGTGTGGAGGTTCCTCAAAAAACTATCCATAGTACTCCCTTATGACCCAGCAATAGCCCTGCTAGGGATTTACCCAAGGGATACAGAAGTGCTGATGCATAGGAGCACATGTACCTCAATGTTCATAGCAGCAATGTCAACAATAGCCAAATCATGGAAAGAGCCGAAATGTCCATCACCTGATGAGTGGATCAAGAAGATGTGGTATATATACACAATGGAGTACTACATGGCAATGAGAAAGAATGAAATATGGCCATTTGTAG
>NC_043701.1:82489103-82532007 GCF_006229205.1 Suricata suricatta | reverse complement strand
TTGCTTGAAAAATTAAGTTGAATGAGATGTGGTTGAAATGTGTTTTTCTTTCTTTCCTTTTTTTCATTCTCTACTTAAAATGAAAGTATATCTCTTAAAGATAAGTATAGCTTTATTGTTAAAACACTGATGGACCCTGAAATATCAGCTACACTCCTCTGTTGTTGTATTTTTTTTTAAATCCCATCCTTTTATCAAAGAAGGGATCAGGAACACTGGATTCCTAAATTTCTTTTTAACCCAAGAGACTGAATTGCAAACTAAAGAAAAATTTTCTTGATAATTATTCCTCTTCCTATTTCAGACATCAACTCTACCTCCTTTGCGCTAACTGATCTATTCCCCTAGGAAACCCAATGCAAAATTTGGAGAGCCTCCTTTCTTATGAGTTAAAGATAGTTCCTTTCCCAGTAGTTCCTGGGCCTGTTTGTGAAACATGGCCTTGGCAATTGCCCCAGGAGTCCCAGAGTCCTGAGTGAATGGGGACATTTCATGATTTGGAAGTGTGGCATCGAATGGTTGCGGGGTTGGGGTGATACACCAGGCTTCTGGTCTTCCAGGAAATCAGTTCCATTGTGATAATCTTAATAGGTCATATTATATATTATATGCTAAAAATGCTTGCAGTTCTCTTAAAGGATAAAGACTTGCAAAAAGAAGGTAAAGAGTTGATATGATAGAAAAATATACATATTTAATATACTTATTACATATATTTTTCTGAATAATAATGACATTCCTAATTATGGGGTGGGAAAGTATCATATTTTCTTTTGGCAAGGTTACACTGAGGAGCCTATGCACACCTCTGCAATTCTCAATAGATCTATTTGCTATCTTTCAGCCAACAGTGTGACAAGAATTTACTGATGTGCCAAGATCAAAGCCTGAGTGTCAGAATTGGGAAATCTGAGACATTATCATTTGGTTAAAGAACTCTAGGTTCCCTAAAAATTCTTGTTCTGTGAGTGGTTCACAAAAAAACCTTAGAAGCTACCATAGTAACTGTAAGTTTCCCAAATGGGAAACTGGGGCAGGGGAACAGAGCAGAGGTGGGGTATGTTTTTGTGGTGGAAGGGTGACATTTTTCACAATATGTTTTGCTGGAAGGTCTACACTCTAGCAGGACCAGCTTTAGGAAATGCTGGTTAAGTGGTTCTTTAGCAATATTTGCTTATTTTGGAACTACTCTTCCTCTCTCCTACTTCCCCTGCCTAGAGGTGTAATTTTGTAATCTGGTTACCCAAAGTCCCCTTACTGTGGCCCTCACCTGACATGTTCTGGACCTTGTCCACTTCTAGTATTGACCAAACTTCCTATCAAATTCTATCTGTGTCATGTCCCATTCCCACAGAATATTTATTTCTGCTTTTCAAGGGAGCGGGGGTGATCTGGTAATCTAATTAGAATGAGAATTTAAAGTTAAAAGCAGTTTAATACACTGTCCCTCATACGGCAGAAGTAGAATGTTGGGGTTTATACTTCCATGAGTAGAAGCAGAATTTTAACTTAAATTTAGGAATTTTCAGAGGTGAAGTTTCAGGAGCTATATTTTAAATTAGTTGGACTAATATTTGGGGGGGGGCATGGACACATTTTTTAGTACTCTTAAAATCATGTTCAAATACCTACTCTGAGAGTAAGGAAGGCCCGGCCCTTGAGCTCAGGAGAATCAGAGTATCTGTTTTATGTGGCCAGGTTTCATCACTATTGAGGGAGGAGGTGCTGGTAGGGAGTGAGGCCGCCAGAGAACGTGCCTAACTGCTCTGTCAACAGGAAGACCAAGGTACATACCTTTCTAGGGGTGTGGGGGGAAGGGCTGGCATGGAGAGAGGGTGCTTGGCACCCTTCCCACGTGCACATGCACCCTCACCCAGACACGCCCAGCCTCACCCCGTGGTTTGCCTACAGGCTGGTTCCTAAAAGATCAGAAAGACAAATGATTCAGAAGTGCCTGCAGCTGATTCCTACTTAGAATATGTAATCTCACAATCCATGCGTTTTCTTTTAAATGCTCTGATCAAATCTTCGCTTCGCTAACTGTCCCTTTGAAAACAGCAGCAATGCTTTATTTCTGATTACATAACGACTTAAGCCAAATAACTTTAAAAAATGCCCAAAGCAGTTTTGATTTGACACTGTTTATGTTTCATTTTTGTTATCCTAATCCAAGATTTTCTGACTATCTTCATAGTTTGGCCAGGACACATTTGCTGAGTTATTGACTGGCAGGGCTCTGATTTAAGCTCTTAGAAAAATGTCCCATGTGATTTAGAGTGATTTTCAGTGAAAATCAAGAGCACCATTGTTGGTTCCTAATAATTATGTGGTTTCTAATATGTAAACGTATGTCTTTCATACACATAAATGCACATAGGGCATAGGATTTCCAGCACTGGCTCAAGTGCACAAGCGCACGTGTGTACAAACACACACGCACAACACAAATCTCTGGTCTTCCTTTATTAGTCGTTCTCTCATTTGAAGTAACTCACTATTAAACAATAGCAATTTCAGAATGATGCTTAACCAAAACAACCTAAAGTTATAATTGTTCAGTTTTTTAAAGTTTATTTATTTTTGAGAGAGAGGGAGAGATGCAGAAAGAGAGGAAGTGAGAGAATCCCAAGTAGGCTCTGTGCTGTCAGCACAGAATTTGACACGGGGCTCAAACTCACAAACTGTGAAATCATGACCTGAACTGAAATCAAGAGTCAGATGCTTAACCAACTGAGCCACCCAGGCGCCCCTGTAATTGTTCAGTGTTAAAGGAGAATGGCATTGAAACTAGACTATATAGCTCAAGAGGGATTTTTCTGGGAAAGCAATGCAGTAAATACATTTTGCCTTGTTTGTTTTTTATTTTTTATTTAAAGATTTTGTTTTTGGGGTGCCTGGGTGGCTCAGTCAGTTAAGCGAGCCACTCTTGGTTTGGGCTCAGGTCATGATCTCATGGTTCGTGGGTTCAAACCCCACACTGGGTTCTGCGCTGAAGAAAAATGGCAGAAGAACCTGCTTGAAATTTTGTCTCCTCTCGCTCTCTGCCCCTCCCCCACTCATGCCGTCTCTTTGTCTCTCTCAAAATAAATAAATAAACTTAAAAAAAAGATTTTATTTTTAAGTAAACTCTATACCCAAAGTGGAGCTTGAATTCACAACTTGGAGATCAAAAGCTACACGCCATACCGACTGAGCCAACCAGGTACCCTGAGGTAAATACATTTTAGAACTTAATAAACAGAAGCTGTTTATTAGCAAAAGAGTAAATAGGTAGTTTGATCACTCCTCTAAATGGTGATAAAGCATGCAGAAATGCTGTTCAGAAGGGTTTTTTTGTTTTCCAAATGTAATGCAGATCTATGTATGTGAGCCTACGTGCTTCTTGCTTTTTCCTTTATTAAACACTGCCAAGAGATTATGACAGTGGTGGGCACAATTCTGCAATGATGCTAAATTCACAAAGTTCTCAATAAACCTGTGCAGGGGAAAAAGTATATGAGAAAGAAACAAAAAGACTGCAACAATCTTAAATTAGTTTTAAGGCTATCTACCCCCTTTGAGAGAGGAAGCTATTGGTTATCATTATTGTGCCATATTAAAAAAATTCCTATAGCATGTAAGTTACTAAATAATAATGGAGAACAAGTTTTGAGTGTTGAATCTGTTCTGAGCACCATGCTTCACACTTTACTTGCTTTTTTCTCATCTGAGCCTAGTCGTTCTTCTATGGATGAAACTATTGCTATGCCCATTTTATAGATGTGCATGTATGTTGAACACATGTAAGTGTAACAGCCAATACACAGAACATGTGAACTGGAAATTCCCTGAAACAGATCTGAGCAACTTACATGGGAGTTGTGTGAGGATTTGTAGAGAGGGTCATTTTTTTTCTCCAAGTCACTACTGATGTGCTCCATAGCATGGTGATGCCTCCATGTGTATGCACATGTGCAGCACACATTACAATGTTTGTCACCAGTCTCCCCCCTTTTCTAGTACCTTCATGTTTATGATGGGCACATCTTCTCACTTTGAAGTCTCTTGCTGTGGTATCTCTTTCCTGGTAAAATTTCATGGTTGTTCATATTTCACAGGAAGTCACCTTTAGAACTTTTAAGAGGGATGCTAACTTTTTAAAACACAAACACACCCCAAGCCTTACACTCACCATGAGAGAAACATTATGTCTCCCGGTGCCATCCCCCCCAGTCACTGCACAGTCTATACAGACTTATGTCATTGTAGCCAGGGCCCCACCCTGTTCCTTTTCTGTCTTTCTTGTGGCTTGGGGCCTTTACAGCTTTCGCATCTCTTTGCCTGGCTCTGAGATCAGGCTCCCTGACGCTGTACCTCTGTGTTGCTTGGAGAGGCAACTTAAAATATACAATCTCCAGACGGGAATGATTTAGCAAAATTAAAAACAGACAGGGGGCAGAGAAGGCGGGAGGTGTCAAATGTTCCTTCTACCCCACTATCAGTTTGATGTGGTGGCCTTGTTCCTACCTAGTCCCCCTCCATGCTGTCCACTGCCCAAAGTTAAAATGCCTGAAATGTTAACACAATACACATGGATAGAGATACATATACCCTTCCTTCTGCCTCCTAACCCAACACATGGAGTTCTAATTGTGGCTTATTTCAACTTAATTTTGCTTCACTGTTAGGATGAAAGAGACTTCTTTCAAAAAGTCTCAAGAGGTACTGTAAAACATATAAGTACTGAAAAAAATCTCAGTCATCTCAAAATAAAATCATTACTTTTGGTGGATATTGAGCATTTGCTTTGGGAGCCCTTCCTTTTTCCAAACACAAGCATGGTCATATTGATGAGTTGCTATCAAAGCTGTTGAATATATAATGCATGCTCTTACTGATTATTAATACATATGAGTAAACAAAATCTCTGCTCTGGTTAGATATGAATCTAATAGAAAACAGGCAAAAGAGGTATGGATAGAGAAGTAATATCATGTAATGTATCCCTTCCTCAGGGCCTCCCTGGGGCAAGAGATGAAATCCGGCAGCTCAGGAGGGCTGGGAGGTTTTATTACAAATGGAGAATTTCCCAGTTATCCCATATCTTAATATCAGCATGGCTCAGTGTAATCCAGCAAGGCATCTGGGCTCAAGGTGAAGACTCACATGGTGAGGGGATGGCTACCACAGAATGCAGAAATGATTATTAAGAAGCACAGGAGAACTGCCGTTTTCTTCATAGCATTACTCCCCTGTTTGGAGATCTTGTATTCATTGTATTTATTTTTTCTTTTCTTTTCTTTCTTTGTTTTTGTTTTTGCTTAAGGAAGCTCCACACCCAATGTGGGGCTTGAACTCATAGCCCTGACATCAAGAATAGCATGCTCTACTGACTGAGCCAGCCAGGTACCTCATAGATCTTATATTCATTTTAAAATCCGTACCAGGCAAAAGGCTGCTACAGTTAGGTTACATCTAATGTCTAGCATGCCTCTTGAACATAGCCATAATATGTATTTCTAGTTATATTAAGCTGTGACCAACTTTCAAGGTGGTTTCAAGCACAATTTCTGAGTTCTAGTGGGGATGAAAGTCCTTATGTCCTGATCTTGTTTTTTGTTAGTACCTCGCATGACTTTCTAAGCAAGATATAACCCATGGAATCCTATAGCACAAAAATGATAAGATGTTCTGTACCTTTCATTTTCTGCAAATAGTCTGTATTTACAATACTACTCTAGTGGTTTCTGACTACTGCTCCAGGCAATTTTGCTTAGCCTAGCGGAATGTCCTGGAAACTACTGGCAGTGATTTAGCCTCCAAAATTGGAACGCATTAGTAGAGACAGAAAGCCTATGAACAAATAGTGGGCGTGAGCCAGAGTAAATAAGTGTGGTTCATGAGCTGCGGTTAGAAATGTCTCTCTTTCAATATGCAGGGCCAAACTTTTGCCAGCATTTGCCATAAAGTCATCACACAAAGCAGTTTTTCCTCTCAGTAAGACGGACTCAATGAAAGAGGGCTTCTAATCTCACAATCAACTGTTGAGGCTGTAGTCCTAGGTCATGCCAAAGTAGACCTGAGCAGAGGGGTCCTTTTCTCCAGCTAGCCTTTCAGACCCTGCCTACTGCCAAGCCTCTCTGACAAAGAAAGAAATCCACAAGGGAGTAAGGAGGAGGCTGGAAGGGTTGGAAGAGGAAAGACTCTTTGTAACACTGAAAGCTTCTCCCAGGATCTCATAACTAACCACAGAGTCAGTTTGCTTCCTCTCTTTTCCAAACCTAAACTTGGCCCTTAGTGCATAACTCCTTCGAAGCACTTGGTGAGGCTATCATTACTGGGTGAAGCATTAAGACACCTTCCTCTGCAGAGATCTGTTGGAGGCTCAGAGGCTCAAGGAGACAGACACACATGGTTTTCACTTTATACTGCTTGCATTTTCCTTTAGAACTTAACTCCTTGACCACACATTACAGAAGGATTTAGTACATTTGGATTGGAATAGCATGATTTCTGGTGCAGTGTGCATGCTTGCCCTCTGAGCTTGGAGTCTGGTTTCATGCAATTTTTATTCCTGTGTAGACTATGCCGTCTTAGCAACCACTGAAACCCAGGAAGAAACTTTTTCTTTTAAACTGAAGAAGCCATTAATCAATACTACATAAGACTCATTCACTGTGGGGATATTGTTGTAGGGGCATGTGTATTTACCTTTAAAAAAGAACATAATGAGAGATGTCATTTTACAAAGCTTTCTTTTGATCACCATTGTCATCATACCATAAAAGAGTAAAATATATGTATATATTTTAGAAAAGCCTCAAACATGACAGCTTCAGGAATAAAAAAATTCTGAAATGTTATTTCTGCACTAGTTAACAAATTTCCTAATTCATTCCAATAATTATGGATCCAACATTTAAACTGAACCAATATTCATTAGACACCAACTATGTGCCAGGCATTATGCTAGGTACCAAGAATACAAAGATGAAGAACGAAGAACAGAACATATCTACCAAAATGTTGACAATTATCAGTTCTGAATGGTGGAACTTTACACTTTGCACTCTGTTCAATTTAGAAAATTAACTGAAATATATTTTTTATTTCAAAAAAGAAGGAAATTAAAAGAGACAAGTCTTTTTAAGAGCTCATAATCAATGGATATGGAAATGAGTGACCCCAATGATTTAAATACAGGGTGATAAGCAGAATAATAGAGGGATGCTCAGAAGGGCACAGCAGCAGTGCTGAGTAGGTTAGCAATCTGGTATTCTATGCTAGAGGGATGAGAACTGGTTTAAGAGTTAGAAAAGTCAAGCTCTGTTTTAGACTCTTGTTTCTTGCTTATCCACGTGGTTACAAATTGCTTAATCTCTCTAACTTATAGCTTCTTCTCCTGTCACATGGTGATAATATTCTCTGTCTTATTTGGTTTCAGGATTGCTGAAAGGATTAAATGTGCAAATATATAGTAAAGGGCATAAAAAGCTGTGCACATGATTTAAATGTAAGATGTTATTTTTATTATTGGTCTTAGTGCCTTAAGCCTTACTTGCTGAACAAACCTGCATAGCTAACAGCACTTTGTCATATATGTCAAATGTATATTTGACTACAGAAAGTCATGCTTCATTTTTCTTTCATCTGAACATCTCCAAGCCCTTTTCCTCAAGTCCCATAACCAAGGACTCTGAGCTCCTTAAAGGAGAAACAACTAGACTCATATTGAATAGGTCTAGTCCTCAGCAAGAAGAATCAATAGGCTTTTACCCAAAGTGAAGTTGGAAGGCAGAATGGCCTTGTGGAATGAACATAGGCTTTGGAGTAAATGGACCCGTGGTATCTTAATATCACTGCATCTCAACTTTTACTTCTGTGGTGGGACAATACTATCTACCTCAAGGTTTTGGGAGGATTAAGTAAATATGTGAAATAGTTGGAAGATGATAGCCACTCAATAACTGTAGCCCTTTCCCTAAGTACTAGTTACATTGATCCATAATGATCTCAAATTTTATTTCACTGTGCTCAAATCCCCTTCTTACATGAACTGATGCTAAGAAGTAAAATAATCTGTAGATATTTCTATATGAAAACTGAAGTAACAATGAATAGAAAAGGAAGAATGGAAAAAAGAAGATGGAAGGAATTTATATGCACCACACAAAATTAACTGATACGAGGGTTCTGGGTTGGCCTGAGTACCAAGTGAATGGTGTAGTAAGTGGGAACTTCTAGGAGCTGACTAGGATTTGCTGAAATGTAAAACTGGGCATTCTAATCTTGCTTTTGTTGTTGTTTGTTTTTGGACCCCCAACTTATTCCCTCAAATTTCACTCCAACAAAAGGCAAACATCTTTCTTTTTCAGTGTCCTAATCCTTTTAAAGTTTACACATAATGTCTTTTTGTGCTGTCTCCAGCAGATGCAATAATAATTTTTTTGGCCAAACCCCTGCTATGAGCCTCATAATCCGATGGCTTCTGCACCTGCTTTCCCTGTGCCAGTCACAAAAGAACAGAATGGCATGTATTCAAGATGCACAGGCAAATAATAATAATAATAAAAATAACAACCAATTACTGGAAGGACAAAATGGTTTCATAGTGTATGTGTTATTTCTATCCAAGGTTCTGAAAATTCTGCTATGTTGTCATTGTATTCCTCTCTATGGTACCATCCTCCCCAGCTGGGGATGACAACTTAGTTTGAGACTGGAAAGATGCATCCCACGTGACAAATATTCAATTCTTTTCAAAGTGGTTTCATTTTTAATCACTGAATTTAGTGATAGTTTTTACTATCACTAAAAGTGATAGAAATACTTTTCCCTTAATCCACTAATTGTTTTCTAAGAATTTCATTCAAGATTACATATTAGCAAAGAGTTATAAGATCTGGTGAATATGGCAGAATCAAAACCTAGCCATCATTGTTTTGAAAATCTCAGCCATATGCTATGAACACACTAAAAATTTGGGGGCACTGGGTGGCTCAGTTAGTTAGGCCTCTGACTCCTGATCTCAGCTCAGGTCATGATCTCATGGGTTTGTGAGATTGAGCCCATGTCAGTCCGGAGCCTGTTTGGGATTCTCTGTCTTCCTCTCTGTCTTCCTTTCTCCTATTTATGCTCGCGTGCTTTCTCTCTCAAAATAAATCAATAAACATTCAAAAAATTGATTTGATGAATCTTTATGTCCTTTAAAATCTCTGAACAGTATTGAGGGAAAAAAGGTAGCCTAGAACCTGGTAAAAGCAAGGCGCCAGATTAAATTGGAAGGCTAAATAATAGACTATTGGTTTCATCAAACTGAAATAAGCAAATAAGATTGGTTTTGTCAAACTGGAATATGCAAAGGAGAATTCATACCACACACACCACACACACACACACACACGCACACGCACACGCACACACTCACCCCTACAGACTAAGTTTCTTTACCTGTATTTGTTACTCTATCTCTCTTGTCCTTGCCTGACCCTGCGTACTTCCAGTATTTAGAATATTTGACTCTCTATTTATTTTGGCAAAAAACTATTAGGAATTTGAAAGACATAAGAGAAACACAATTGAGAAATGGTGTAAATCAAATGGATTCACCTTCCTGACTTGCAGTGTGGGCAGGGTATCTGGACACTGTCAGGGCATTGAAACCCATATCCCAAAGTGACTTTGTTATACGAAAGGAGTTAAATTTTTCTTCTCTTTGTAACCTTGTGAAATTTCCACATTAAAAAGCAATCACATCTTTCAAATTGGAAATGATTGTGTTTGGCACTACAGCCTCTGGTGTAATGGGTTGAGCTTGTTTTCACTAAAACGAAATCAGCTTTCAAAATAAATCATCTGTAACAACATTCTACTCTCCAAATCATATAATCCTATTAACAGAGTTTTTTTATTTGTTTGATTTTTTTTTTTTTCATTGTCACTGGGCTGACAAGATTGGCCAAGTTTCAACATGGAGAAACAGAAAGCTTTGGAGGATCTGGCCAACACAAGGAGAGCTACCCAGTTCTTCCCTTGCCAGGGCTTAATGAGCCTTTAAATATGATCATCTGTGTTTCACCTTCACCTAACATGTTTCATGGGTAACACAGTTAACCAGTCACTCAGCAATTCAAGCCACTCAACAAATAGTGCAGTTGGGACAACCAAAGGACAGTGGGTTCCCATGGCTATTCCAGTGAATAAGACCTTTATCAAAATCACATAACAGCACCAATGTGCTGAATGAAAATGTATCCCAAGTGGGTGCTTTGCCAGAAGTGTAAATTATGTGGCAACATTCTAAAAGAGCACGTTATAATTTCAGATTTCTCAGGAAAGCATATTTTTCTTTGGGGGTACAAAGAAGAAAAAGAAACATCTTAGAAGAACCAAGTCGATTTGTTTTCTTCTTTCAGCAGGAAGTAAGAACTCCTAGAAAATGTTTAGGGAATTCCCAGACAAAAGGTACTGTTCTGTTTGGTCTTTGCCTCTTGCAAATAGTATAAAACACTATTTGCATTTGGGTTTATCAGTCAGGGAACTGACAGTCTGTGAGCAAAATGCTCTTATTAAAATAACCTAGCCAAAGCAGTTGGAAGCTGTGGTCAATTTATAGCTTTCCATAAGTGACAGATCACAAATGTTGTTAGCTCTCACCAGGTTCTGTCTTGGATAGCCTGCTCCATTTGAGGCTGAAATTTGCAAACAATACATCTTGTTTCTCTGGAGAATCCTCCTTCAAGTCAGTCCTTGGGGAAAGCTTTTTCCACGAGCCAATATTTTCTGGCACAACATTTCTATGTCAGGCTTCAGAGGAATTCAGTTCGTCTGAGTTGCAGGCAAACTCCCTGTTGGTGTGATCTTATCTTTTGGAAAGCTTTCCCCAGGACAGAGGCTTATGTGGGACTCTTTGTTTTCAGCTTTGCCTTCTCTGTTGCAGAATGCCCAACTCTGACTCTAGAAACAGTACTGGGTTTGGATTCTGTCTCCTCTGCTAAGTAGCCTTATAAGCTTGGTCAAGGTACTTAACCCTGTAAGGCCTCAGTTTCTACATCTATTGAAAAGGTATAATAATATTGCCTGGCTTAAAGAATGATTATGGAGATTAAATAATAACTGGAAATTAGCAGTTATGCACATCCACTTACCATAATTGGGACGATTTTGCATAAAATTAATTTACTACATGAGTGAACAAGAGCAAATAGTAGAAATAAACAATTTTGTGATCTTAAGTCTCTGAAAGTATTTCCCTCAAACTTCTATTATAATAAAAAGGGCAATTAGATGTAAATGGAGGGTTCTAGATGTTTACTATTTGCCTCTTTTGAGTTCTCTAGAGATAAAGTGGTTTTCTTACATTACAGATTAAACAGTAAGAGTTCGATTGATTTCTTAGACCACAAGAAAAGCAGCAGTTTTCTATGGGAAGTTCCTTTTGGGTCTGAAATAGTTTTAGGTAAACTGGCAAGAGTCACAGAGCTTGAATGAGTGATAATTGGCTTTTGTAAGGTCTCCCACTGTTTAATGTTTTATGGTCATTATTTCAAACCAGGGAAAATGGAAGTTACATTAAAGAAAGAAGGATATTTATCTTTTGGCATACAATTTAGTGGCTATGCTGAAGTGGACAGACATTCTTTCATCTCTGTATAAGGCCACTAGTCATAAGGCAAGGGGCTGTACAGCTTATGGAGATTTTAATTTAAAAATTATTAGATAATAATTTTATGAGAGAAATTTATGTATATAATTTTATCAGAATATCAAGCAATTATACTTAAAGGGATGGCTGCAGCATTCTTTCTGTGATCCTTTGTAAGTTATTCTTATTTTCATTCTTTCCCAATGACTGAAATATTTGTCTCCATTTATGCAGTCTACATGCAAAACATATTTTGATTTTTAAAAGCATTCTCTGTATAGTTACAGATATGAGAAAACAAATGTTTACTTTGATTTAAAAATGGTTAATTGTACATAAACAGATCAGACTTTGACAAATGATTTCTTATAAAACCTGGAGCACTTAGGGACCATACTAATGGCACATTTCTTCATAACTGGGCTGGGCATGAAGTTGATTCAAACTAGTTGTCAAATATATGAAATATCTGAGAGTATTAGATTGGCTATTCATTTATTGTTTATTTAACAAAATTCGTTGTTCATTATAAACATAACTATTAATGTTTATTGGGACATTTTTTATATACCATAAAATTTTCCCATTGTAAATTGTAAGTGTATACTTATTTATTTGAAAAGTAAGGTTATATAAAGTCATGTAACCATCATCACAATCCAGTTTTATAATGGAATGACTAATTATTGATCCTGTGTTTCAGATTGTTTAGACAGAGCCCCAAGGATGTGTAGCCAAAATGGAAAGGTCCTCAAACAACTTAACCATTCCTGGGTTGCATTATTAACCACTATCATAGAGTGATGAAATCATTTGGATACGTGTCTGTGTTACTGACTAGCCTCTGAGCTTTCCAGGCTGAGAATCTGATCTGGCACTAGTAAATACTTTAATACGTTTTCTTAGAATATCAGAATCTGGGAATGTCATCTTTGTGGATGGTAGATCCAGTACCAATGGCAGCCTTAGTGTTTGAGGCACAGAGATCCGGCCTCAGACCTGCTCTCCTGCTTCCTCAGCTTCTCTAACTTTTGGTTTACCTTTCCTCAGTGTGAACATACCTAATCCTGGAAGTGTTTTTTTGTGAGTGTAAAATAGGTAAAGACTTCCCACAACTTTGAGATGCTGATTTAATGTTTTTGAATTATAGTGAAACAAGTTTTTTTCGCCAGCAAACAAAAAGACAGTGACCTGAGAAGGTGGACATGGGCCATTTCTAAATCCCACACAGTGGGCAATCTGTCAGTACACCTGCGTCCCTGAAGCTGCTTCTGTCAAAGATGTATCTTGGAGTTCCACTGTTATCTTGGTCAGTATCTTCACAGAGCAGAGGATATATAAATATCATACAAAAGTCATAGTTACACACTGCTACTCCCAGCAATAATCATTTTGCTCCCAAGCTACCAGATGTTGAATATGGCACTGTAGCCATCGAAGCATGCATCCTTCATTCTGATGACAATAGCATTCAACTGGGGAGAGATCATCTAAACCAGGTCATCTAACCCTCTCCTCTAGGCTGCCAAAACAATTGGTTGAAAAGTAAAAATGTAGTCAATCAGTGCACTGCCTTGATACATTTTGGATTCCCCCCCCTCGGCCCCACCCCATGGACCAGACTCATTTAAATGGCTTTTCTTACAGAATTGGCAGCCATTTTGGCAGCCTGTAAGGAGAACCTCGATGAGAAATATCCTAGTGCACTTGGTGGCTTCAGGGAACCTGATGATTTAAACCTTATGCTGCAGTAGTCCTGGGTAAAGCAGAGCTACAGGCAGGCCAGGTATTCTTATAACACAATGCCTGACAGATTTCTCTAAGCAAAGTAAAAAAAGGCTGTCAGCAAAGACTCTCATCTCTATGAGTCTCCTTTCAGAGGAGTGTCTTAGAAAGGGGAATGTTTGTAGTCTGCTGAAAAGAGGGACAAACACTCCATTAAACATGAAATCCTCCAGTTACCTGCAGAACATTAAATTCTGACTCTTATAGACAAAAGACAGAATGTATACTCAAGAGTTTACAAAGTTAATATAGCTCTGAGTTGGAGTAAGCAAGGATGTTACCCCATTAGCCTTGGATAGACAACTGGGCTTATATCATGGTTTGGAATATTGCCCTTAGAATCCACAATTGCTGTATATGACATGATCTATTGCCCGCTAACAATTATTCCCATGTGATCGAATGACATTTTTTCCCCTGCTCATAAAAATATGCCAATTTTCCTGGGGCACAGGTGTCATCCAAAGGAGGTCCTCTCTATTATAATTTTTTTTCAGAAGTCTGCCTGGCCAGATGGCTACTTCAATATTTCTATATTCCCACTAAGGTTTTCTGGCCCAACTATGAATACAAAAAAGAAAAACAGAAGAGGAGAATTAGGCTTTTAATGTTGTGGTACAGTGGGTGGGTCAAGGTCAGAAATTATGTAATTAAGACTTTGCATTTATTTATTTGGCTAATTCAAGATGGCAGCCTCTTAAGTTGAGTATCTAAGATTTCCAAATCATAAGAAAGATCCATAGTGGTATGCTTGCTGACCAGGTTGAAATAAAATGGTAATCTTAAAAGCCTCAGTCAAAATTTGCAGCATAGATAGCAAAACATAGGACATTTCTCCTTAGCTCCTATCCCATAACACTCTATGACACAATGATGGAGCCTGGGGTACATTTAGATGTTGTACACGGTTGTATTAGATATATTGCTGTGCCTATGGTCACATATTCATGTGAGTGTTTTCTCTATTAGGCTGTGGCTCAGTGAGAACAAAGACTGTAACTTAGGCATTTTTGAATCCCCACCTTCTAGCTCAGTGGCACAGTATTTTTTGAATGAATGAATCACAGCAGTGTAAAGAAGCTGTAGTTATGAAGGGATGATTCTTTTCTAAAATAGTTTCTATTATTTATTATTTTTCAGATTTACATCCATACAGTGCAATAATGATTTCAGGCATAGAGTCCAGTGATTCATCCCCTACATATAACACCCAGTGTCCAACAAGTGTCCTCCTTCATGTCCCTTGCTCATTTAGCCCACCCCCCACCTCCCACCCCTCCAGCAAGCCTGTTTGTTCTTCTGCTTCATTATTGATGTATAGAAATGCAACTGATTTCTGTGCATTGATTTTATATCCTGTGACTTTGATGAATTCATGGATTAGTTCTAGCAAGGTTTTTTTGTGGAATCTTTTGGGTTTTCGACATAGAGTTTCATGTCATCTGTGAAGAGTGAAAGTTTGACTTCCTCTTTGAGGATTTGGATGCCTTTTATTCCTTTGTGTTGTCTGACTGTTGAGGCTAGGACTTCCAAAACTATGTTAAATAACAGTGGCGAGAGTGGACATCTCTGTCGTGTTTCTGACCTTAGTGGGAAAGCTCTCACCTCATTGAGAATGATAATCGTAGTGGGCCTTTTGCATATGGCTTTTATGATCCTAAGGTGTGATCCTTCTATCCCTACTTTCTTGGGGGTTTTCAGTCAAGAAAGGATGCTGTATTTTGTCAAATTCTTTCTCTGCATCTATTGAGAGAATCATGTGGTTCTTGTTTTTTGTTTTATTAATGTGATGTATCACATTGATTGATTTGCGGATATTGAACCAGCCCTGCATCCCAGGTAAAAATCCCACTTGATGGTGGTGAATAATTCTTTTAATGTACTGTTGGATCTCGTTGGTTAGTATCTTGTTGAGGATTTTTGCATCTATGTTCATCAGAGAAACTGGTCTATAGTTCTCCTTTTTATTGAGTTCTTTGTCTGGTTTTGGAATCAAGGTCATGCTGGCCTCATAGAATGAGTTTTTAAGCTTTCCTTCAGTTTCTATTTTTTGGAACAGCTTAAAAAATAGGTGTTAACTTTTCTTTAAATGTTTGGTAGAATTCCCTTGAGAAGCCATCCAGTCCTGGACTTCTGTTTTGGGGGAGATTTTTTATTACTATTTCAATTTCTTTATTGGTTATGCATCTGTTCAAATTTTCTATTTCTTCCTGTTTCAGTTTTGGTAGTTTATATGTTTCTTGGAATTTGTCCATTTTTTCCAGGTTGCCTAATTCATTGGCATATAATTGCTCATAATACTCTTTTATTATTGTTTGTATTTCTGCAATGTTGATTGTGAGCTCTCTTTAATTCTTGATTTTATTTAGTTGGGTTCTTTCTTTCTTTCTTTCTTTCTTTCTTTCTTTCTTTCTTTCTTTCTTTTTTTTTATCAATCTGGCTGAAGGTTTATCAATTTAGTTAATTCTTTCAAAGAACCAGCTCCTGGTTTCATTGATCTATTTTACTGTTTTTTTTTAATTTTTATTTCAATAGCATTGAGTTCTACTCTAATCTTTATTATTTCCTGTCTTCTGCTGTTTTTGGGCTTTATTTGCCATTCTTTTTCCAGCTCTTTAAGGCATAATGTTAGGCTGTGTATTTGAGACCTTTCTTCCTTCTTTAGGAAGGCCTGGATTGCTATATACTTCCCTCTTATGACCACCTTTGCTGTATCCCACAGGTTTGGGGTTGTGGTGTTACTATTTTCATTGACTTTCATGTACTTTTTAATTTCCTATTTAATTTCTTGGTTAACCCATTCATTCTTTAGTAGGATGTTCTTTAATCCCCAAGTATTCATTGTCTTTCTGAATTTTTTCTTGTGGTTGATTTTGAGTTTCATAACATTATAGTCTGAAAATATGCATGGTATGGTCTCAATCTTTTTGTACTTGTTGAGGGCTGATTTGTGTCCTACTATGTAATCTATTATGAAGAATGTTCCATCTGCACTCAAGAAGAATGCGTATTCTGATGCTTTAGGATGAAATGTTCTGAATGTGTCTGTTAAGTCCATTTAGTTCATTGAGCCATTCAAAGCCGTTGCTTCCTTATTGGTTTTCTGCTTAGGTAATCTGTCTATTGCTTTAAGTGGGATGTTGAAGTCCTCTACTATTATGGTAACTATCAATGAGTTTCATTATGTTTGTGATTAATTGATTTATATTTTTGCATGTCCACATTGGGGGCATAACTGTTTATAATTGTTAGGTCTTCTTGGTGGATAGACCCCTTAATTGTATTATAATGTCCTTCTTCATCTCTTGTTACAGTCTTTATTTTAAAATCTAGGTTGCTTAATATAACTATGGCTACTCTGGTACAATGGTTACTTTGGTAACCATTAGCATGATAGATGGTTCTCCATCCCCTTACTTTCAATCTGAAGGTGTCTTTAGGTCTAAAATGGGTCTCATGTAAGCAGCATATAGGTGGATCTTGTTTTCTTATCCATTCTGATGACCTATGTCTTTTGATTGGAACATTTATTCCATTGAAATTTAGAGTGAGTACTGAAAGATATGAATTTAATCCCACTGTGTTTCCTGTATAGTTGGAGTTTCTGGTGGTGTTCTCTGGTCCTTTCTAGTCTTTGTTGCTTTGGTCTTTTTTGTTTCGTTTCATCACTTCCCCCCTCAGGGAGTCCCCCTTAAGATTTCTTGCATGGCTGGGTTAGTGGTCATGAACTCCTTTCGTTTTTGTTTGTCTAGGAAACTCTTTATCTCTCCTTCTAATTTGAATGACAGCCTTGCTGGATAAAGAATTCTTGGCTGCATATTTTTGTGATTCAGCACACTGAATATATCCTGCCTCTCCTCTCTAGTCTGCCAAGGTTCTGTGGATACGTCTGCTGCGAACCTGATCTGTCTTCCCTTATAGGTTAAGGACTTTTTTTTCCTTGCTGCTTCATAATTCTGTCCTTGTCTGTGTATTTTGTGAATTTGACTATGATATGCCTTGTTGATAGTCAGCTTTTGTTGAATCTATTGGGAATTCTCTGTGCTTTTTGGATTTTGATGTCTGTGTCTTTTCCCAAGTTAGGAAAATTTTCTGCTATGATTTGTTCACATAAACCTTCTAACCCTTTTTCTCTCTTTTCCTCTTATGGGACTCTTATGATTCAAATATTATTCCTTTTTAATGAGTCACTGAATTCTCTAATTCTTATATTGTGCTCTTTTGCTTTAGTTTCCCTCTTTTTTTTTCTGCTTCATTATTCTCCATAATTTTGTCTTCTATATCTCTGATTTGCTGATCTGTTTCATCCATCCTTGCCACCATGGCATCAAAGGGATGCATCTTTAATGACTTGGTGCCAAAGTTCTAGGATGGGGGATTTCCCATAAGTTAGCTCATCAGTGAAAAATAATTCCTTTTCCCATTTTGGCTAACCTCAGCCTAACTTTAGGCCATTACATGTTTGTCTTCCTTTTTGGAACCTGGGTCAAATATAGTGTAAGGTCACCTTTAACAGATATTAATATAAAATTAAATTCGTGAAAAATGTGTTTGAAAATATACTTCTAGTTTTAAAAATCATCCCAAAAGTCCAGAGACCCCATTAGTGGTATCTACTTTTGGATAAATCTTTCAATTATTTCAGGGGATTGAATTTTTTGTCTGTCTCAAACTAACACCCATACAAGCACTGTTAGGTGTCACCACCTTAGACAGAAAGATTACATAGATTTACACTTGTCTAGCTGACACCAAACCCAGAGGTTTACATTTCTATGTAAAAGGTTATTGCATAGTTACTGAATATTCTTATTTATCAAGACACTCTTAAGGAGCAGTAAAGCTAATTTTACCTGCGCAATATACATGATAATGCTACTCATACTCGTTCACATTATTGGAGTAGCTTGGGATTCTTGATAATTTCAAGTTGTCTTTTTTTTAACTTAAAAAAATTTGAGTATAGTTGATACACAATGTTACATTAGTTTCAGATGTACAACATAGTGATTCAACATCTCTATATGTTATGCTATGCTCACCATAAGGGTAGCTACCATCTGTTGCCATACAATGCTATTATAGTATCATTAACTGTACTCTCTTTTGTACCTTTTTATTCCCATGACTTATTCACTCTATAATTGGAAACCTATATCTTCTACTCCCCTTTGCCCATTTTGCCCATCCTTTGCCCGGCACCCCTCTAGCAACCATCAGTTTGTTATCTATATGTATAGGTCTGATTCTGCTTTCTGGTTACTCATTTTTTAGATTTCACATATGAGTGAAATCATAAGGTATTTGTCTTTCTCAGTCTGAATTATTTCACTTAGCATAATACCCTCTAGATCCATCCATATTGCAAATGGCAAGATCTCATCCTTTTTTTATGGCCACATAAGTGTGTGTATGTGTCTATCTCACATCTTTATCCATTCACCTGTCAATGGACAATTAGCTTGCTTCAATATCATGGCTATTGGCTATTATAAATAATCCTTCAATAAACATGGGGGTGCCTATCTTTTAAGATTTAGTGTTTTTGTTTATACCCAGTGGCAGAGTTACTGGATCACCTGGTATTTCTATTTTTAACTTTTTGAGGAATCTCCATTATGGTTTTCCACAGTGGCTATTATAATTTACATTCTCACCAATAGTACATGAGAGTTCCTTTTTCTCCACATCCTTACCAATACTTGTTATTTCTTATCTTTCTGATTTCAGTCATTCTGAAAGGTGGAAGGTGATCTCATTGTGGTTTTGATTTTCACTTCCCTGATAATTAGTGATGTTGAGCATCTTTTCATGTATCTGTTGGCAATCTGTATGTCTTCTTTGGAAAAATATCTATTCAGGTCCTTTGCCCATTTTAAAATTGGACTGTTTATTTTATTGGTATTGAGTTGTTTGAGTTCTTTTTTTTTTTAAAGATTTTATTTAAATTCCAGTTATTAACATACAGTGTACTATTAATTTCAGGTGTCTAATGTAGTGATTCAACACTTCCATACACGACCTGTTGCTCAACACAAGTGCAGTCCTTAATCCCCATCACCTATTTAACCCATCCTCCCACCTACCTCCCTTCTAGTAACCATCAGTTTGTTCTTTATAGTTAAGAGTTTGTTTCTTGGTTTGCTTCTCTCTCTTTTCTATCTTAGGTTCACCTGCTTTGTTTCATAAATTCTACATATGAGTAAAATCATATGGTATTTGTCTTTCTCTGATTGACTTATTTCACTTCGCATAATACATTCTAGCTCCACCCACTTTGTTGCAAATGGCAAGATTTCACTCTTTTTTATGGCTGAGTAATATTCATATATATATAGATATAGATATAGATATATACACACATATAATATATATGTACACCATAACTTCTTTATCCATTCATTAGTCAATGGACATTTTGGTTCTTTCCATAATTTGGCTATTGATAATAATTCTGCTATAAACACGGGGTGCCTATGTCCCTTTGAATCAGTACTTTTATATTTTTTGGGTAATTATCTAGTAGTGTACTCACTGGATTGTAGGGTAATTATATTTTTAACTTTTTGAGGAAACTCCATACTATTAAAAAAATTTTTTAATGTTTATTTATTTTTGAGAAAGAGAGAGACAGTGAATATGCAGGTAAGGGGCAGAGAGAGAGACATAGAATCTGAAGCAAGCTCCAGGCTTCAAGATGACAGCACAGAATCTGACACAGGGCTCGAACTCACAAACGTGAGATCATAACCTGAGCCAAAGTTGGATGCTTAACTAACTGAGTCACTCAGGCACCCCTCCATACTATTTTCCAGAGTGGCTGCACTACCTGGCATTCCCACCAACAGTGCAAGATGGTTTCTCTTTCTCCGCATCCTTGCCAACATCTGTTGTTTCCTGAGTTGTTACTTTTAGTCGTTCTGACAGGTGTGAGGTGGTATCTCATTGTGGTTTTGATTTGTATTTCCTGATGATGAGTGATGTTGAACATCTTTTCATGTGTCATGTGTCATTTTGATATCTTCTTTGGAAAATGCCTGTTTATGTCTTCTGCCCATTTTTAATTGGATTATTTATTTATGGGGTGTTGAGTTTTGTAAGTTCTTTATATATTTTTGATACTAACCCTTTATCTGATATGCCATTTGCAAATATCTTCTCCTATTCCATAGGTTACCTTTTAGTTTTGTTGATTGTTTCCTTCACTGTGCAGAAGCTTTTTTATTTTGATGAAATTCCAATAGTTTATTTCCCTTGCTTCAGGAGATATATCTAGTAAGAAGTTACTATAGCTGATGTCAAAGAGGTTACTGCCTGTGTTCTCCTCTAGGATTTTAGTGGTTTCACGTTTCACATTTAGGTTTTTAATTCATTTTGAATTTATTTTTATATATGGTGTAAAAACGTGGTCCAGTTTCATTCTTTTGCATGTTGCTGTCCAATTTTCCTGAAATGAAGAGATTGTCTTTTTCCCACTGAATATTCTTTACTGCCTTGCTGAAGATTAATTGACCATATAGTTTTGGGTTCATTTCTGGTGTTTCTATTCTGTTCTATTGATCTATGTGTCTATTTTTGTGCCAGTACCATACTGTTTTGATCACTACATCTTTGAATATAACTTGAAGTCCAGAATGTTGATGCCTGTATGAGTTATTTATATATTCATTTGCAAATGTCTTATCCCATTTTATAGGATGACTTTTTGTTTTGTTGAGGTTTCCTTTGCTGTGCAAGAAAACTTTGAGTTTTATGTAACATGACTTCTCCTGGATTTGTGTTTAATAGGTATTAAAAACCTGATTGTGTTTATTCTGTACTTAATTTACTATACATTTTACTCTAAGGAGCTCAGAGAGGTATGTCAGGTATCATTTTATTCATCTTCACTACATTTCAATAAAGTGGCAATAGTCTGATGCTAATTGTGGATTTTATGAATTAAAGGCAAAGAGAAGCTAGATTATTTGACATAGGTCAACACAGGCCGGACATTCATTATTCAGAATTTAATAACTATTCTTAAAACACAGCCAATGCATCAGAATAGAAAGAGAAAACAGAAAAAGTGATTCTATTCCTGTGCTATCTTCTCTGTAGCAATGCTCATGTGCCAAATATTTATAGTTTATACTAGGTAGAATAATACTAGTTGTTAAAACCAGCAGGTACTAGGATGTGTAAGGGCTCACATACAATAGAAGTTTATTACCTGCTCAGAAAATGTCCCAAGCTGTTTGAGTCAAATGGGAGGAGGGGCTCTTCCCAGTCATTCAGGGGTCCAGGTTAATGGAAGCTCTGTAGTCTTCTGCATCAAACTTCCAAGGTCATTGGGGTGGTTGTCTTTGTTTGGTGGCTGCAGGAAATTAGCACCATGGGGAAAGTTTGGAAGATTGTACCAGTGGGCCCTGGAAGTGGCACATATCACTTCCATTCACACCCTATTAGCCAGGTCAGGCATATGGTACTGTTAAGATGCAAAGCAGGCTTAGAAATTATATTCTTGGCGGCATAACCTATTTTGCCACAGGTTCATATTGTGAAGGGGAAACATATTTTGGGGAATAGTTACCTATTATTGTCATATAACATAAGTCATAGGTGGGTTTTTTTGACCTGATGTCCTTTACAGTTTTTCACCAGTCTCTCCTCTCCCACTGGGTCACCAAGGCAATGATTTCTTATCAGGTCAATGTGGGCTCTGATAAATAACAAGTCACATTAAGGGTCATGGTGTGTATGTGTTTTCTACTTGATCAATTTCTGATATTTAAGCCTGGAGTTTCTCAGGTGTTTGGCTGGTGTTACTTTAATGCCAGAGTCTATGTAACTGGGGCTCAAGCTCACTTCAGTGACTTTGTGTGATATTTCCTAAGGCATCCCCATCAACTCCAGAGTGGTTTGCATCTCTGTCTGTATTGTGCTGGTGGACTCAATGATGTTTGTTGTGCACCATTTAAGCTCTTTTATAAATAGCCAGCTCTTGTGTAAAGTGTAATCATTGCCTACTTTTTGCTGTTTATCATGGGAAAGTCTCTTGGGAGCCAGAATATAACAGCTCTTCATTTGAAAAATGATTCATTTTTTTACTTCTAGATCTGCTTTCTCTCTCTTCACATCTTCTGAGGGCTTGAAGGTACCTTGAATGTACCTACAGGGTCTGTTTCAATTACATCCATGAGCCACAAAGGAGTTTGCCTGGATGCTGAATGGGCAGATAAGTAAATAGTGGAAGAAAAACCCACTTTATTCAGATGTCAATTATTATGGCTAACATTTATTGAACATGGAGTACTTGCCAGGCAAAATACCGAGCCTCCAATAAACATCATTCCATTTAATTTTCATTATAACTTTTGGAAATTAATTTCTTTTTGCATTTTACACACACTAAAAATGAGGTAGAAAGGGATTAAGTAACTTGTCTGGGAACTGAGTGGCAACCAAAAATGGAACCAAAATTTGTGCAAATCCAAGTCTGGATTTACCACCATTCTGATGTTCTACAAATGTATTGGCTCACAGTGTTCGTATTTTCCACGGGTCCTCCATATTAAAAAATCCACATAACCTGTTAATGTTCTTAAAAAATAAATGATACACTAAATCAAAATAGATATCTCAGGACATTTTTCTTGATTGTCTTATTCTTATTCTTCACATTAAATTCTATGCACTAAGGAAGGAACAGATTTCTTAGAATCCAGAGCACATTTCCCACCAGATGAGTCAAGATTTGCAGCTATAACTGCAGTACTTGACAGTATCGCTTAATAAAAAGATTTAAATCCACCTACTACTTTATGCTCAGTAACAGATTATGCCGTCTGCTAAAGGCAAAACAGTGTGAGAAAAATGATAATGAAACTGTTCCCTGGTGGGTATTGATTAAATGTGAGCATTACGTGCTCATTACATTTGTTAATTTAGACTGAAATTATTAACTCACGTTAAGTTCAACTTGGTACTACTGACAAAAATCCCAGGATATAAACAGAAGGAATAGATGACACATGTAAGCCAAAATAATTTTCTCACAGTTCTGGAGGCTAGAAGTCCAAAATCAAGATACTGTCAGGGTTGGGTTTTGGAAAGACATCTCTTCCTGCTTTACAGATGGCTGCCTTCTTGTTGAATCCTCACATGGCCTTTCCTTTGTGCATATGCACAGAGAAGATAGTTCTCTGGTGTCCCTTCTTATAAGAACTCCAGTTCTTATAAGGACACTAGTCCTAATGGATTAAGGCTCTACCTTTATGGCCTTAATTAATCTTAATAACCCCTTTATAGGCCTTAACTCCAAATACAGTCACACTGGCACCTAGGGCTTAAACATATGAATTTCAGATACAATTCAGTCCATAGAAATGTTCAAAAATAGTACAATTGTCACTTGTGATTAGCACTGGGTGTTATATATGAGTGATGAATCACTAACATTGGTTTCTACTTCTGAAACCAATATTACACTATATGTTAACCAACTATATTTTAAAAGCTTAAAAAATAGTATAATTGTTATTTTATTACTTCATTTTTATCATATATCCACTTGGTACACAGCCTTATCTTATATGGAAATGAGACCTTGTCAATGTTTTCACAGTAAGCCTGACTTAGCTTCCTTGAGGGAATTGCCAGAGCAATAGTAGTTTAAGAATTAATTGTAGTTACTGGTAGAGTAACTCTGGATTGGTGATAACAGTGTATGTATGTATGTATGTATGTATGTATGTATGTATGTATGTGTGTGGTGCTGTCTGGAGAGCAGAACACAAATAAAGTCTTGAAAACCCTGGCTCACTAGAATTGAGATTTTAGGACATCTTCTATCATGAAGCCTCTAATGAAAAATGAATGTTTCTTCCCTTTACTTTCACCATTTTTCCTCTAGTTAAAATTGAGCCAGGACTGTGAGCTCCCATTCTGGCTAAATTGGAAATCTGGAATTGATGTTCAGCTACATAATTTTTTTTTTTTTTTTTTGCATTTTGTACACCGCTGTCTTCTTCCTGCCTCATCCCATTTCAAGCATTTGACAGGTGGTAGGGCTCCCTATCTTAAAGAATCACGCATATATTCTAAAGTTCAGTGCCTGAATTATTCATTTGGATTCTGGCATTTGGGGGTCATTTTGCTGACCACTTAAGATCGACAACAGAGAGCAAATGTTAGCAAGACGACAGGCTTTGGCTTCTTAGTCAAAGCAATTTTGAAAGCAAGTCCCAATCTTTAAAGAGCTCTTTCCAAGGCTTAGAAGTGACAGGCTGCCTGGGGGAAAATATGCCCTGCTGGGCAGAGCCACCTGCATCTCCTTGCAGAATCATTTTGAAAGGATTTTTTCCCTTCTTCTTTTGGCAGAACATTAGTCATCATAATAAAGATCTGGTATTTACCAGATCTTTTTAAACAAATAATCTGGAAGCAACAGGAGGAAATCTGCAATAACTTACAATCAGCTCTTAATTTAGAACTGTTTAGATTTTTCACAGTACGCCTGAAATGAGCAATGTTTATATGAAGTTGAAGACTGCCACAAGCAAACCTGCTTTGCTGAAGGTGACAGCTTGCTCCAGACATTCCAAAACTAAGCCTGCGGTTTCATATCATGTTTTTAGAGCAGTATCTGGGCGACAGGTCTAATGTTCTTGAGACGAGTTAGGGGGTGGGGGGAGCGGTGAGACTTTTCTCCCCGGAGTTAGCATTTCTATTACATCAAGATAAATGAATCCAGATCTACGCTGAGGGTTTGGGGAAAAGGAAGAGTAGGAAATCTTATCCCTAATCCCAGTAGCATAGACATGAAGTAAGATGGCAGGACTATGGGGCCATCAAGACCCTATAATGACGTGCTGCACAATGTGAATGCAGAACCCACTTCAAAAGCTTTATGTAACCAGAAAAAGGGAAGATCATTGTGCACTGAAGTGGAAAAAGTGGGGCGTCAGCTAAGTCTTTTCATTCACTCAATAAATATCTATTGAATACCTTCTATGTGGCAGTCACTAAACTGAATGAAGGCTGGCAAAAAAGAAGATATGGTCCCTAGTCTAAAGGAACTTATGTTCAGGGGCACCTGGGTGGCTCAGTCTGTTGGGTGTCCGACTTTGGCTCAGTTCATGATCTCACAGTTCATGAATTTGAACCCTGCGTCAGACTCTGTGCTGACAGCTCAGAGCCTGGAGTCTGCTTTGGATTTTGTGTCTCCCTCTCTTTCTGCCCCTCCTTGCTCATGCTCTGTCTCTGTCTGTCTCTCAAAAATAAAATAAATATTTAAAAATCCTTATGTTCAAATAGAAGAGTGAGTTCTTAAAGACTTAGCAAAGAGTTACAGGTTAGAAAAAGGGCCATGAGAAAAATAAATAGGGTTATTACAGAATAAAAAAAAAGAGAGGTAATACTTTAGAGAGTGTGGTCAGGGAGGGTCTCTCCCAGGAGGTGACGTTTTAGCTCCTTTGGATGATAGGAAAGATGGAGCTTTTAGAGCATCCAGAGGAGGAGCGCTGGGTAGAGGACCACTCATGTGAAGGGTGAGGCTGACGAAGCCGGGGATACATAAGCCTGACCACGGGTTGTGGGAGATAACCCAGAATTCTGATGCTGGGTGTGAGGAGAGGAATGGTTTTAAGGAAAAACTGACTAGTCCAGAGTTGTACACCTGGAATCCTCACTGATATGCTTTCCCTGCAGAGGCATGCTAAAGAACATGTCCAGAACTTCTCTTTATTATTATTATTTTTCCAGAACTTCTTGAAGCACAAAAAATAGAGTGAAACTGAAAGCTGACTGTTTCATCAACTGATCATTTACAAACCACCTTCACATCTGGGAGCCCAGGTCTCTAACTAACTCTTCTATGTTCCTTTTAAAGAGGTTGATCTTTCCCACCTCTGTGAGAAGAGGAAATGATTTATAGTAATAATATTTGCTTATCATACAAGTGTGAAATATGTATTCCTAAAGACAATGGTGTGTGTGTGTGTGTGTGTGTGTGTGTGTGTGACAGCCTTGCATCTCTGAAGTCTGGATTGGGATGGGCCCCAGCTTCCTTCACTTGCCTCCTGCCATTCACTCATGTGTCTGCCAGAGCCCCTCTCTAATGGTTCCCAGGGCTGTGCTTAGAGCCACAGAGCCAAGAGAGCCTTTGTCCATGGGGCTCATCTCTGGAAGGCCTTCCTTTTGCAGCTCTGTGAAAGTATTTGTTTTAGTGTTTCTGGCCCTCATTCTTTGGAAACCATTGTGAAGGGCTTTCATCAAAGTACTCAGTGCTGTCCCACCCAACCTGGCATTGCATCGGCTGAAATTCTGTCCCTGATTCAAGGGTGTTGTAGTTTTTCAAATAGGTCATTAACCAAAAGACTCTGTAATTCCCTTCACGGTGCTACCTTGAGCAGAATATCACCCCGGCCTGCATTTATTTGTAAACAGCCTCAGGTCCTGAAATATAAGCAAGCCCTGCACCCATTAGATGTACAGGATTAGACCCATATATCCTCCTGATTTGCCCTGGAAAGAGAGTTTTGGTACATTTTTCTGCACAGACCACAACCTCTGCTCTTGAACAAACTGCTTCTCAGACTGCCTTCCTACAAATCAGTGTGTGTCTCAGAAAAGAATCCATTGCTGAAAGAGGAGGGAAAAAACAGGCATGCCAAATCTTTATAAAAGGTAACTCCTTCATAATAAAATCTTCAGAAATTAAGCCCTAAAGATGAGAAGAGGTAAATCGCCTGGTCTCTCCATACAAGGGAGTGGGGCATGCTAATATTATTAGGATACAAGATAAAAATATAAACTTTCTAATGAATATTCAAAGGGATAAACATAAACACCACATCCCAACTGTGGACAATCTAAAAATACAAGATATTTATGGCATAGTCAATATTTTTAGGAAGGGGATCTTTTTTGTATCTATGCATAGAAACAAAATATTTTTAGTGAAAATTAAATTGATTATATGATGATATATTGTTAAGGATGTAGTAAATCTGCATATAGTTACTTCTCCCAGTGTGTTTTTAAGCTCCAAATTTGAAGCTCACAATACTACTTTGACTAAACACATGTCCTTCCTCTGAGTAGGTTCACATATTTGGGGGGCACTAGTCCATCCTGGGAGTGGAGAATACACAGGGCATTTTGTTTAACTTTTCAGGTGAGATTCAGTAAGGTGTTTTTTTGACTAGAAATGTCCAGTCCAGGGCATTAGCCATTGGTCAAGGAGGATGTGAGCAATAAATCAGTGTAGCAAGCTCCATGAGCAGGGATGGACAGGAAAGGTGACCAGCCTGTGACCATGCTGCCCCATTCAGATCTGTATTGTCAATTTATGGCTTCCTACTGGGCACCAGAGGCTGGAAGCAGTGTCGTCTAACTGCGCCCAGTATTAATGGAGTCCACAGCTTTGCTCATCACAGGGAGATTACCGGATTACATGAGATAAGAAAAGGGAAGGTCATCGGATCAGCGGACATTGGGTCCAATTTAGGCTTTAAAACTATAACAACTTCTCAGCTTTTAAACAGCCTATCAGCAACTTTTCTTTTTCAAGGCTAAAGCCACCTTTTCAAGGGCTTCTCAGAATTGGAAGGCAATGAACTTATAAGTGTTCTTAAGAGTGCCTAGGGGTAGGTATCCAAGTTTCCGGTTCCTCATCTGTAAAATCAGAATAACAATAATATCTACCTCTTAGGGCTGCCGAAGGAGTCAATCAGACAAATTAAGTAAAACTCATGGTACTGCCTAGAAAAGAGTGAACCCTCAGTAAAAATGAATGGTTATAATGTGTCAGGAATCTTTGGTGCTTTTTACACATTATCTCCTTTTTCTGGAAATATAAGTGGTTTTTAAAGAAACACTTGGTCCCACTTAATTAGTTTTACACTGTGCTATAAACAGATAAACATGTTTATCCATCCATTATCCACCTATGCATGCATGCAACAAGTGTTTATTGAGTCCCTATTAGATGTATTCTGTGCCAGGCACAGCTCCAGGTGCTAAAAGGACAGCAGCAAAAAAACCTGACAAGGTCTCTGCTCCCATGGGATATTAACTTCTTTGGAAGAGACAGACTAAACAAGAAATATATACACTATATAAAATGTCAGGTAATAATAAATAACAGGAGGAAAGAGTGAGAAGGCAGAGATCAGGGTTGTCTCTGATAGACTGGTCAGGGAAAGTCTCTGCAGAATGAATGGAAAGAGTGAGGCATTTGATGATCTGGGAAAACAGTGTTCAAGATTAAGGGTATGGGAAGAGGAGAGATCATGAGATAGGAAGAAGCTTGGAGTTTCCAGAGAAGAAACAGAGAGCCTTAAGGACTTTGTTCATTTCTTCTATTATAGCAGGCTCCCAGCTAGTCTCTCTGCTTCAGCTCCTAGTAGAGTAACCAAAAGCTTTTATTTATTTTTAAACTTAAACAGAGCATGTTATTTCCCAGATCACAACACTATAGTGGTTTCCCATATCACTCAAAAAAAACCAAAAACAAAAACAAAACCAAAAAAACAATCCAAACTCCTCATGTGGCTTTCAAAGTCCACCCAAGATCAACCGGCCCTATGCTTTCTAGTGGCCTATGTTTTCTCCCTCCTCTCCAGGTGGGAGTGAAGACAGCCTGGTGAGATATCAGTTAGGAGCTGCTGTAACCAGAGTAAGAGCTGGAGGCTTGAGTGGTAGTGTCGGGGTGGGGCAAAGCAGTTAGAGTGGGGATATACTGCGAGAAATGCTGACAGGACCTGCTGAAGGATTGGCTGTGGGCTCTGGCTCTACAGCTCCTTGGTTTCTCCAAGTTGTCAAGTGCTGTTAATGGCTTCTCCTATTTTGGGCCTCATGTTTCCCTGGAGGCATTATTTTTCTGTCGCATCCTAAAACGCTACACATGTAAAACTTGGTTTTTTAAATGAATAAACTTTCCCCCATGAAATCTCATCTCTGTGTGGCCTCTGAATTGAAGCCAATTCTCCATAATTGCAGTGAAACAGCACCAGTATGGGTGGACATTCGGCAGGGGGATTATTCAGGGCCCTGAAGGAGGGGAAGAAAGGGAAAACAGACGAATATTCCATCATATTCATCAGAATTATTTTCACATCACTGTCCTGATACAAATATTTTACTGAAACAAATTTGACAATGTTGGCTAAAAAAGAGTTTTGAATTATCTGTCTCTATTATTTTGACTATGGAGTTTATTTTACAAGGTTGAGAATATTAAGTGTAGGAGAAGGTATTTTTCAAAACACAAATGTCCTAGACCTGAGAAAGTAATCTGGTTCTCATTCCCTCTCTCACTCTGCTCCATCCATATTCTTCTTGTTGCCATTTCTAGAACATGCCTCCTTAAGTATTTGCACCAGCTATTCTTTTTGCCTGGAAAACTCTTCTCCTACATACCAAAATGCTAACTCACTCTAGTCGTGCTCAAATATCACCCTCTCAGTGAGCCATTCCCTTACTATTATGTTTAAATCACACCTAGTTCTCTACTTACTTCCCTTGCTCCTGATCTGTCTTATCCAGTTATATATACTCTAAGGCACATATTCTAACCTACTATATAAGTTACTTTTGCATTTTGTTTTGTTTTGTTTATTGTCTTAATGGGACAAAACTCCATGTGGGCAAAGATTTTTTTAAATCTGTTTTGCTCACTGACATCATCCAAGCACCTGGAATAGTGCCTGGAATATATCAGGTACTCAATTGATATTTATTAAATGGATGAGTGAATGAATGAATGAGTGAAGTGTTATTTTTGTTGTAACATGGTGAGGTAAGAAATGGAATGAAGGAAATCTCAGGATGAAGACATAAGCTATATGCTTATCATAAATTCAGATGTGATTTCCCATGGGAGGTATTCCTAAAGATCTAAAATAGCCTCATGTGGAGCAGAAATGGGTGGACAGAGCCACAGCTGATCTTCTGCCTCCTGGCCGTAAATCACTGCGGGGTTAAGGTCACCCTCAAGGCCTCCCCACTGTGTACTAAATGAGGAAGTAACTCATTCTGGGGAGAAATTTCTAAAACAAGGGCATCAAAGGAAGTTGGCACCCTCAACTCTCATTGCCTCTGAGCCCTCCCTCTTTGGACCAGGGCCAGAGTCCTCAGGAGATGAGGCTGGAAAAATAGTGGGGCCAATAAAAAACTAAGTATAAGGCAGCACTGTTTGGTGGCCTAATAGCAGGGTGTGATGGCTGTGGGGGGAGGATATTTCCTTACACACCCACTTCAGTTTGGAAATTTCTGGCATATCAAGGAAAAATGGCCTCCTAGGACAGTAGCAGAGAAGTTGCTCCAGGAGCTTCACACATGTCTTCTGGTAGCTGTCTTAAGGAAGAGTACAGGGGATTTGTGCAAGTGCACAGTGATTTCCCCCGGGACTCCAGTGGGGGTGGGCAGATGGATTGTCAGTAGTGAAAGTATTTAGAAAGGACTGTTCCTTGGCCACCCAAGTAGGATGACAGAAGACCCCAAAACTTATGTATATTATTTTTTGTTGCTGAGGCTTATACCAAGAAGGGTGTGCTTTGAGGGATAGGAAGGGGCAGAGGAAGGGATAGAGTGAGAAGTGACTGGAAAGGGAGGTGTATTGGAGCCAAGTAATGAGCTGCCTTGACTTTACCCCGAGAGCAGCGGGGGAAGAGTCAAAGCAGCTAGCTAGTCAAAGACAGGATCACATTGTGGTTGAGAAAGCACAATATGGTGGCAGCATAGAGAGCGTAGGGGATTACATGAGAGATGTGAGCCTGATGGCCTGAGAGGAAGCAGTGGGAGTCAGAGTGGAGGAAAAGGGACGGACAGGATGGCAGAGAGAGGGACACATCAAGGGGGATACTCCAGTTTCTTTTTCAGCAGCTGGATGGATCATGGTGTCACTCACCATTCACTATTTGTTTTAACACAGCCCTTCAGTTTTCCTTCAAAATAATCTGATGTCATTTTTAATAGACAAAGATAGGAAAACTCTGAGAGATCAAGAAAAATGGAGAAAATTCATGGTTTCCAGCTTGGAAGCTGGGAGGTGGGGTCCAAATTCATGTTGGCCTGAGACCATGCTTCCAATGCCCCAGGAAGATGCAACTTAATACAACTAAAAAAAAAAAAAAAGATGAAGAATATGGCTTTCAGTAGGTTACATGCACAATAGCAACAACATGAGCTAAGACCTGAAAAGCAGAATCCCAGTACCTGAAATACATTCCTGACAGCAGTTAGCATGGTGAGATATGACCTCCTTTTTGACAAGGTTGTCAATAGTCTCTCTCCTGTGCTGTGGAGCCTTTTTATACCTCACTGATGGCAAATAGGATTGAATCGAGATTTTAAAGAGGAAAAAATCTGCTGTTAAAAATGTTCTTATAAATAAAAAGTGAGATGACACAGCTTAACTTTTGTCTCACAGATTTTGCCATCTCCAAAAGAAATTTGTTTAAAAACAGTTATCACGCTGGAGGAATTTAATTTAAAAGTTTTTTTTGGTGGGAAAATAGATCTTTACTCAGAATCTTGCATGGTAGTAATGTGACATGGTGCTTAAAGGGACTACACTGAGGGTCTAGGCTCTCTGAGCTAAAGGGTTATACAGAAGTCATCATGATATCTGGACATTGACAGGGATGCCACCATTCAAACCTGTCTGGGCACTGTATGGGTTATCCCTGTAGCCACCAGGTCTACAGCTGGCTGTTTGATAATGTGGTCTGACCTTGAGCTTCTGCTATTTCTTTGGTTGGAATTGAATGTAATCTGTGTGTCTGATATCTTTGAAATTATATTTTGCCTCCCAGTTTTTATTAAAATTTTTTTGTTTTATTTATTTTTTTGAGAAAGAGAAAGAGAGAGACACTGCAAGCAGGGGAGGGACAGAGAGAGAGAGGGAGAGACAGAATCTGAAAGCAGCCTCTAGGCTCTGAGCTAGCTATAAGCACAGAGCCCAATGCGGGGCTTGAACCCATGAACCGTGAGATCATGACCTGAGCTGCTGAAGTTGGATGCTCAACTGAATGAGCCACCCAGGCACCCCTTTGTCTCTCAGTTTTGACTGAAGGAGCGTCTTTATTAGTGGAATAGGAAACTGTCCTATATAGGAAAATTTGTCCTATTTCTAGAGTCCATTTTTCTCATGCTTTGAGTTGGCTGCATATTAAAGATGGGGTTGATTTTGATCTACTTCCTATATTCTGCCACACCCCCAGTGTTTATCTTTATCTAGCCTCTCTCACTAAATATACTTTTCCTCTCCAAATTCAAAAACAAGCACACCCCCATTGGGAGTTAAATTTGTTGGTTTAAACAGTCTATTGGTTCGTCACTCCCTTTGCTGGGCTTCAACTTGCTGAGACCTGCGCCAGGGCTCCTGACGCTTTGATTTTCCCATCTGTTGGACTGTCTTCACTCACCTTGAGAGGTCACTGTGAGGCATAGCTCATAAATGTCATCATAAACTGCTCTGCAAAATTGTGTTTCAACATCTGTGATGCCAGATTCCAAAGAGCTTGCTTGTGTGTATCTGGTCCAAAGAAAAATGTGGTGGCCTTTTGATGCTGGACAGCATAGTGAAGAGCCGGCAATCTTCACGTTTCCTCTGGCAGCCTAGACAGCATTTTCTTTTAGCTGTCCTTGCTAGCCGTGGTGTTCTAGCATTCTTTTCTATTAATAGCAGCAGGCAGGCTTGCAGGTCAATTTGTTTCTTCTTTCTGTTCCTTTACTTAGTTGGAAGGACCTATTTTCCTTAGTTTTGAAGAGCACAGATTTTGAGACACTAACCCCACCCCTCCATAGCAGGTCACGTAAATGCCTAGACACCACCTACCCCACCACGGGCAGTTGGTCCATTTATGCAAGAGAACAATAAGGAGATGGTTCCTTTGCTTCTGCTTCTTGGCAAGGTAGGAGAAGGAGGTGGCTGAAGCCAGACACCTTGGCTCCATGCACATGCCCAAGCCTTTTTCAGTCTCACCCTATTGAGCAACAAGAAGGCACTGTCTCTATGTTAACATCACCAATGATGATGTTATAACTGGATTGGCTAGGTTTTTTCACTGAAACGCTGGCTTAAAGGGTGTGTCATGTGTCTGTAAAACATAAATGGAAAGAACCAAAAGAGAAGGGAGGCAAAAGAGAAATCATTCCTTTCTTGGCAAGGAAAAAAAAGATTCTGTTTTCGAATAAAAGCAATTACCACTATAGCTGAACAAAGAGCTAGTCTGAGACACGAATCAATCACTTCAATATAGAGGTCTTTAGGTGTGTGAAACTCAGTCACACATAAACTGAACGACTACATAACTGTTAATTTATCATTCAGGCCAAAGGCACTTCCTACAATCATTTTCAAATTCTTCTGCTGAGCAAGAACTCTGCCACATCTGCTATTGCCGGCACTTTTCTGCCTTCTTGCCTTGGTGCCTGTTGTTGTTTCTTCTTGAAGTGCCCTTCCAGTCTTTTTACACTTGGGGAATGTATATTTGCTTTCTAAATTCCATCTCAAAGATCACCCCTGCCTTTCCTATGCCCCCAGGCAGAAAGGTTGTTGCTGAGGAGTCTGTTAAAATTCAGGCTAGCATTGGTACTTTTATTCATCCCAAAGCACTGTGACTTCCTTGAGTTGGGAGGCTGTTTCTTGTTCATTTCTGTATCCTTGGTGCTTTGTACAGTTCTACACATTTGTAACTGTAGAACTCACTTCGCTGTAACCATAGGGTAGAAATGTCTTAGTTGTCCAGATTTTAGTTAATGATGATATTTGTTAAAAAGGGATCTGATTTCTAACACATGCTTGGGATTTTGGTTTCATACAGTTTTTCCTGTTTTCATATAACCTGACAGTAAATGTGGGGAAATTTATGTTGCTTCCAAAAAAAGTTGTACTCCATGATCAGAAATGTCTTTCTTTTGAGTAGAATATGAGACTGGCATTTTGCCATGTAGGTGAAGGGAGAGAGGTTCAGACTTGGCTGAGAAAGCCAGTGTAAGCTGAAAAAAAAAGAATGGGATCAAAAAGGCAAACTGTTGTCGTTAGTGCAAAATGATGTTTCTTAAAATTGAGCGTGTTGACCAAAGCTGCCTTGAGGCAGGTTTTATTTACGTAAACTGCATATACTCAGAATCTAGAGTTTTGACTGACCTTAGCTTCAAAGGTAGGTATTTTTATGTGAATAAGCTCTTTTATCCATTTATTAGGTCAATCATCAGTTATCTTAAGAATAGAGGCACATTTAGCTCTCTGAATTCTGTTAAACATAGAAGAAAAACAGAGTTCTGATTTAATCTAGTTCCTCCTATTATTTTGTATTTTAAAGAATTTCTTTAAAATTAAAAAAAATCCACATAATTTGTACAAAAGATTTAAAATGTAAATCAGCAGGGGTGCCTAGAGTTAAGCGCCGGACTTAGGCTCAGGTCATCAGCTCACAGCTTGTGAGTTTGAGCCCCATACTGGGCTCTCTGCTGTCAGCACAGAACCCACTTTGGATCCTCTGTACCCCCCTCCACCTCGCACTCTCTGCCTCTCCCCCAGTTGTTCTCTCTTTCTCAAAAATAAACATTTGAAAAAAAATAAAATGTAAAGCAGCAAAACATACAATCACCTATAATATTCATACCTGGAGATAACCACTGTTAATGTATTTATTGGCTCATTTATCAACAGCTATTTCTTGGTGTATAAATATATGACCAGAGATTTTTGTTGCATTTATATATCCACATCCATACATTTTTATCCACAAAAATGGAATCATAATATCCTTAATGTGTTATCAGTACTTAATGTACTATTTGTATATGTTTCTTCCAGCCATTCTGTTGTATGATTGATTATTTAACCAGTTCATTATTGCTACTTAGGCTGTTTCTGAAGTTTTATTATTATAACAAAGCTGCAAGGAAATGCTGTCGATACTTCTCCGTCTTCTTGTCCAATTGCTTCCTTAGGAAAAATTTTCAATGAAAAAATTCTGGCAAAAAAAGGAATGAAATTTTTAAAGATTTTGATATATTTGGTAATTTTTGCTCAGAAATATTTTGAGTGCTTGTTTTTTTATACTTTTGCCAATATGGAATGTTATCAATCTTTAAAACTTTTGCTAATATGATATTTTAAAAATGATACATCATTATATCTGGGTTTCTTCCTTCATGAATTGCCTGTATACCCTTTGCCCAATCTTTAAAATTGGAGTTATTGGTTTTTCTTATTGGCTTATAAAAACTGAATATATTAAAGATATTAACCTCTCTATGTAGTAAAGACAGACCTAAGATATTAATGTTTTATTTATTTTTTCTATTACTCTTTTACTCTCATTAGAGAACTTTCATGAAAAACAAAGGAGAAGTCATAATATTGCTTTTAATGTTGATTTTTTTTCCTGAAGACTTCTGATTTGTTATTCCTATCCAGGTATGTAAAAGGTGCCAATCAAATTGAAGATCTAGACATGAAATCCACAAAGCAATATGCCAAAGTCCCTTTTCTTACAAACGGCTTCATTTTCACTTCTGTATCCTCCTTTTGGTACTATGTGACATCATGTGAAGATATTTCTATAAAAGGTAAATGTTTATGTGCTAAGGGAATATTTGTACAGTTCCTCAGTTTGTTGGATTTTTAAGAAATGAGTTGTGGTGATAATCAATACATTTGGGAAGGATTTTCTTTGCCGCTCTTGATAAGAAATATGCACTTGGGTATTCTTGTCACCCAGGCAGAGAGATGGACTCTTCCAGTCATAAGAAGAAAGATGACTCCAGGGCAAAACTTTTCTCTATCAAGTCTTGAATTAGGAATGAATTCTCTCTCCTTCCTCCTCTTTCTTTCTTTCTCTTTCTCTCTCCCTCTTCCCCTCTCTCCCTACTTTCCTCTCTCTTTTTCTTGCTTTATTTCCTTCTTTCTTGTTTTCAGTCATGTTATCATGAACAGAGTTTTCTATGTTACTTTCTCATCCAAATGAAATTTTTCCATCTCATCTCATGTTTTTTTTTGTTCTTAATATGTTTAAAGTAATAAATATTCTCCCCTATCTCAGTTCTTCATTTTTTAGATGAGGATGGACTTTTAGTCCAATAGAATTATTCAAATATTGATTGTTATTTCAATAGGGATAGAATTATTAAGTACATATGCATATTCTGGCCTTTAAAAAAAGTTAAAAATTCATATTATGTGTGTTCACTTGTTGAAGAGCTGATATTCTATCCACATCATTTTGAAAATAGAACCTCCAGGGTTGCCTGGGTGTCTCTATTGGTTAAGCATCTGACTTTTGGTTCATCTCAGGTCATGATCTAATGGTTTGTGAGTTCAGATCTCATGGTTTGTGGGTTCAAGAGCCCTGTTGGTCTCCATGCCAACAGTGCAGAAACCTGCTTGGGATTCTCTCTTTCCTTTTCTCTCTGCCCTTCCCCCAGTTACACTCTCTCACAAAATAAATAAACTTAAAAAAAATAGAACTTCCACAAAAATTTGTGTCAAAAGAGGTAACTATTAGCAATGAACAGTTAGAGAACACTCATGGAATGGCTGAGAGGACATAATACTTAGCTAGCTATTGTCCTACAGAGCATTTTATCTTTAGTGGACTCTGATTTTTATATATTATATATATGTATATATGTCATATAAAACATTTTTATATATGAAATACAAAATTACATAAAAGTAGGGCTATAGTTAGTGTATTACAAAAAAGTCTTACTTTTCCCTCTTTGTGAGATATCTATATTAGAATAATAATCCATGCTGGTTGGGACCATGTTTCATCTATGGCCTAAGCCTTGTGTTTCTAAATTCCCATCATATGATAATCTTTGGCATTGAGGAATAAGAGGTCAAAATTTCCAGGAATTCTCAGGAATTTTCGAAATCTTAAGCTGTCTTTGTCTTTAAAGCACTTCCAAGCATTCTTCATATTCTTTACTCATTATTATAGACATCTAAACATTTAGTTTAATAAGCAAGAAATAGTAAATTTGATAGTATTTAGTATGAACTTTTTTGCCTACAGAAAATATTCAAATGCTGTAAAATATCTGCCAATATAATTGGATAATATTCAGATGATGTAACATTTAGATCTTTTTTTTTTTAAGTTTACTTATTTATTTGGAGAGAGAGAGAGAGGGAGAGAGAGAGAGAATGCATGGCGGTGGGGCAGGGGCAGAGAGAGAGAGCGAGAGAGAGAATTCCAAGCAGGTTCTGCACTGTTAGCATGGAGTCTGATGTGGGGCTTGATCCCATGAACCATGAGACCATGACCTGAGCCTAAATCAAGAGTCAGATGTTTAACTGACTGAGTCACCCAGGTGCCCCTAGATCTTTTAACACTATACAGAACCACATCTCAAAATTGCTTCCAAAACTTGTTATTTCTTGGGATACCACTCATAAGATTTATTTATTCTGTGTGTATAAATGCACTAACATTTATTTTATTTGCAAGAATGACTCACTGCTAGCATCAGGCAGCACCACGAATGTTTACTTTAATGTGGCATACAAGCCAGACTGACAGATTAGATCTTGGCCTCTCCTTCCCTCTGTGTTCCTGTCCAGCAGAGATGCTGGTCGACTTTAACCTTCGACTCTGTGGGTTAACATCCCCTGCTTCTGCTTTCAACCTGATGTCAGTGAAGCTTTTCAAATCAGCAATACCTCTACAGTGATGGCCACGTTTTCATTCTTGCAGAAGAATTAGAATAATTTTTACAGCTTTCCTAATTTCTCAACAGATTTTTCTTGAGATTTAGAAAAACACATCAATCTCCCAAGATCTACTTATGAAGGAGTTCTCACATGGATGCACTACCCAAGCCTGACTCTTCCAGAGTGGACCAAGGCTGCTCTTTGAAGATCTGCCCTGGGTAGAAAAAGTGTGACATGACAGGGTCACATACATTGGGGTTCAGGAGCCCCTGATTTTAACCCTGGGTACTCTACTAACAACAGTTGTGTAAGCTGGAGGCAGTTTCCTAATTTTTCAGAGCTTCCACTTGCACATCTTTAAAATGAAGGGCTCTTGTTAGTTTAAGAGAAGCTTAAACTTCTCTTAAACTTCACGGTGTATAGGAGAGTCTTCATGGTATACAGGATAAAAAATAACATTCTATTTCTGTGAGGCCTCCAGGGCAGGAAAACAAAGATCTGCCAGGAAAGTCTCACTGAGTAGGAGAGTGGGCTCTGATAACCCCCCAAGGAGAAGCTGGTGGCTGGTGGTCCTTCTTTTGTATCTTCCTGGGTGTGCTCCAGCCAGTGGTGCATTTGGAAACTGGGAGCTGCAGCCAGCTGCAGACCCCAGCAATCTTACTAGTTAACCTGACTTACCTTTCATTCAGACATTCAGGATTCTTTGTGCTAAATCCAGACCAGAAATACACTCTATTGGTTAGTATACCAAATAATGATAAAATAATAAAAATCTCTATCAGTAGGATGAAGTTCCTAAGCACAAAACAGCAACAGCTATTATTACTTTGAATGTTTTTGGAGATTTGATGGACTGTGGAAGTGTGGGAAAGCAGTATGTTTTTCCTAATAAAGGTAAAGGGGTTGGTGGTAAGTATATTTCAGTAAAAATTAATAATAAATGTTAATTTGCTTCTGAGATCAATACAAGTTCTTTAATATAATTAGGTACTGCTGTTTGCTTATCAAGTTAACTTGTTTCAAGTAGGAGGATCCCTGAACAGTGTAGGAAGAGATAGATTAGAAAAATATTTTGGGAAAGAGATAATTAGTTTATATCACCTTTGAATGCTTAAATTGTTATAAAACATTTACCATCCACAGAAGAATTAAAACTTCTTGGTAAACAGAATCAATTTCACATATGTAACTAAAGTAGGTTACATATAACACACACTCACACACACACATCACACTCCACATCTGGCCTATTATTTCTGCTACTTCCAGTCTCTGAAGACTGCCCAGAGAGCTCCCAGGTCACCAATCACTTCCTGGGTATTTCTGCAACACCTTTTCCTTTGTCATTCCAAGCAGGAATCCAAGACTACATGTTCTCTGAGAGTACAGGTCATATGGGTGGCTGTCCATTTCATGGTTGTGTCCTCACCAGAATACACAGACAGTAACATAGAGAATGAATTCAATACATATTTACTGTGGGCCAGATTCTGGACCAGATATATCACATACAAAAGCTTATTCAATCCTTTAAACAACTTTTTAGGGTAGGAATTATCATCCCAATTTACTGATGAAGAAACTGAGGTCTTGAGAGACTAAATAATTCACGGATAATAACAGGGCCACAGCCAGTTCTTGAATATGGCCACCGGATATGAGAATGCATTTACTGCACTGATTCAAAGACATGAAGGACACATTCACTAACCTCAAAGATCTTATACTTGAGTAAAATAATTCTATTTATGTATTCAGTCATAGACACTGATTCTTGGGAATAAAATACAACAGGTGCTTTGTTCTTGAGAGATTTTTAAAGAGGCACTCATTAGAAACATTTGCATAATAACATTTTTCCATAGGTTTGTGGCAGGTGGGGTAACTACTGTCTTTCTAATTTTGTTACACATTTTTCAAGAGGATACCACATACTTGAGCTTGGTTTATTGGCTATTTATAGCTCTTTGACATTTACTGGTCTTTCTTAAAATTAGTATCTTCACATTTTGATTTTATCAAAACCTGCTCAAAGCAACTTAAACTAAAAATCCTGGCATAATCAAATTACATGGTTACATGGAACACATGCTAACACATTTGTAGTTGAGGGGAGGAGCCAAGATGGTGGAGAAGAAGGGAGCTCTGTAAACTTCGTCTGCGCCATCTATCAAACTGAGAAGGACATTACTCTCACCTGCAAGAGGGAAGGAGAAAATACAGACTCCAGAAAGAAGACAACCTCAAAGATGCCTGAGTGAGTGACTGCGAACTGGGGACACTGGGCAATGGGCCAGCCTGAGAAGGGCAGGGGAGGTGGGAGCCCCAGCCCAACAAGGGGAAATCGCACAGAGCCCCCAAGACACAAAGGGAAGAGAAAGAGAAACTGAATGTTCTCATAGTACTGTCTCTAGAAAGAAAGAACGTTTAACCCCGAATGGAGAGAAAAACTCTCACTCCATATATAACTGCTGCGCAGCACAAATCCCGAATCCCGGTGGCACAAGGAAAAAACAGCCCCCACCCCTCTGCGATCCTGGCAGGGAGTTGGCGGTGGTGGCACACACTTTGGCTGTGGCTGCACGCACCTCGTTTCCACAGCGCATGTCGCTTTCGGCATTGGCTGTGCAAATCCCAAACCCCAGGTGCCACCAGGAAAAAATAGCCCCCACCCCTACACGATCCCAGCTGGGAATTGGTGGCAGCGGCTGCGGGGGTGCACAGGTCGCCTTCTACAGCACACCTCACCTACAGCAGCAGCAGCGGCAAGAGAAACTGCTCCCACCCATTACAGGATCCTGGCTAAGAGGTCGGCTGCCAAAGTGAGTATATCTCATCTGTGGTAGCATAAAAGTGGATGGAGTAGGATTTTGAAGAGAGGTAGGCCTGAAAAATACAGCTTGGCTCAGCCGAGGCACAAGGAGATCGGATTCATAAGAGTGGCTTGCTTAGTTACAGCGGAGCTTGTGGCACTGCCATTCTATTCTGTATTCTATGCCAAGGTGGGGCCTCCGAGAGCAGCCCCTGAGACCTACTTACACCAAACCACACCTATCCACAAGGGGAGCTGCTGCTTTTTTGTACTTATTGTTTTTATTATTATTACCTTTTTTACTTTTTTTATTTTTTTTTTAATTTTTACTCCTTATTTTACTTTTTCCTTTCTCCCTCTTTTTTTTTTCTTGCCATCCAGATATATTCTCCCTTATCTCATCCTTATTACTCCCCTCGACTGGTTATACGTTTTTAGATTGTCCATTGCCCTTTGTTGTCTCAGCCCACTTATATATTTTTCTTCTCTTCTTGTCTTCTCTTTCCTCTCCCATCCTTTTCTTTTCTTCCCTCCCCCCTTTTATTTGTTTGTTTGCTTTGTCTGTGGGTTTGTGTGCTTCTGTTGCCTGTGTGTTTGTTTGTCTGTTTTCCTTTTCAGGTCTACCCCAAGAAACAAGCAAAGATACCCATGATGACAAGTCCCAAATATCGCTGAGTAGGGAAATAAAATAATAAAAGACACAACAAAAGAAACTGAGAGACACCATTAAAGGAACATTTCCTGAAACGACAGGCCCTGGACAGTCAATAAGCCTCCTTTAACAGAGCAATACTAAGAGGTGCACAGTGCACAATGAGCTTTTAGAACTGACACGAGACAGAAAGCTAGCCAAAATGACAAAACGAAAGAACTCTCCCCTAAAGAAACTTCAGGAAGAAGTTACAGCCACAGAACTACTCAAAAGAGTTCTAAACAACATAACTGAACAAGAATTTAAAACAATTGTCATAAAATTAATTGCTGGGCTTTAAAAAAAGCATCAGAGAAGCTACTGATACAATGACTAGGGAAGTTGAAAATAGGTGTGACGAGTGGGAAAAGGCTGTAAATGAGGTGAATAATAAAATGGAGGCGGCCACCTGAAGGATTGAAGAGGCAGAGAGAAGAATAGGTGAATTAAAAGACACAGTTATAGCAAAAGAAGAAGCTGAGGAAAAAAGTGAAATTGATCCAGGACCAGGAAAGGAGAATTTGAGACCTGAATGATACAATCAAATGGAAGAAGAACTGTATTGTAGAAATTCCTGAAGAGGAAGAAAGAGAGAGCGGTCCTGAAGGGGTACTAGACCAAATTATAACTGAGAATTTCCCGAATCTGGGGAAAGAAATGGACATTCAAATTCAAGAGGCACAAAGAACCCCCTTAAGATGTAATTCGAATTGACCTTCTGTATGGCATATCATAGTGAAACTGACAAAATATAAAGATAAAGAGAATTCTGGATGCAGTTAGGGAGAAAAGGGCCCTATCATACAAAGGGAAACCTATCATAGTGGTTACAGACCTATCTAATGAAACTTGGCAGGCCAGGAAGGAATGGCAGAAAATTCAACAATCTAGAAAAAGCACAAATTCAAAATCTAACATAGCACCTAATGGAACTAGAAGGGAAGTAGCAAGAGCACCCAAAACCCAGCAGAAGAAAAGAAATAATAAAGATCAGGGCAGAAAAAAATATATAGAATCCAAAAATACAGTTGAGCAGATCAATGAATCCAAGAGTTCGTTCTTTGAAAAAATAAACAAAATTGATAAACCTCTAGCCAGGCTCCTTAGAAAGAGAAGAGAGAGCACCCAGATAGACAAAATCATGAATGAAAAAGAATCTATTCCATCCAATCCCTTAGAAGTACAAGCAATCCTCAGAGATTACTATGAAAAATTATATGCCAACAAACTGGACAACCTAGAAGAAATGGGCAAATTCCTAAATGCACATGCACTATCAAAATTCAAACGAGAAGATATAGAAAGCATGAATAGACCGATAACCAGTGAAGAAAT
>NC_043701.1:82475723-82489003 GCF_006229205.1 Suricata suricatta | reverse complement strand
GAAGAAATGGGCAGAAGATCTGAACAGACACTTCCCCAAAGAGGACATCCAGATAGCCTACAGGCACATGAAATGATGCTCAGCGTCACTCATCATCAGGGAAACACAAATCAAAACCACACTGAGATACCACCTCACGCCAGTCAGAGTGGCTAAAATGAACAAATCAAGAGACTATAGATGCTGGCGAGGGTGTGGAGAGACGGGCACCCTCCTACACTGTTGGTGGGAATGTAAACTGGTGCAGTTGCTCTGGAAAACAGTATGGAGGTTCCTCAAAATTAACAGTAGAACTCCCCTATGACCAAGCAATAGCTCTGCTAGGGACTTACCCAAGGGATACAGAATTGCTGACACATAGGGGCACATGTACCCCAATGTTCATAGCAGCACTGTCAACAATAGCCAAATCATGGAAAGAGCCAAAATGTCCATCACCTGATGAATGGATCAAGGAAATGTGGTATATGTATATATACAATGGAGTATTACATGGCAATGAGATAGAATGAAATCTGGCCATTTGTAGCAAAGTGGATGGACCTTGAGGGTGTCATGCTAAGCGAAATAAGTCAGGCGGAGAAGGACAGATACCATATGTTTGCACTCACAGGTCTAACAGAAGAACAGGAAAAACCTAATGGAGGACCAGGGGGAGGGGAAGGGGGAAAGAGAGTTGGGGAGAGAGAGGGACGCAAAACCTGAGAGACTCTTGAATATTGAAAATGAACCAAGGGTTGAAGCGGGGGGGAGGGAGGTGGTGATAATGGAGGAGGGCACTTGTGGGGAATAGCACTGGGTGTTATATGGAAACAAATGTGTCAATAAAATATTAAAAAAGTAAAAAAAACATGTTTGTAGTTGAATATTTCATGATTATTTTTTGCAGTTGATGCTGCAAGTAGCTTTTAAGGTGACATAATAAATTTCAGAAGGATGAAATTGACAGCATTTTGGAAGAGAGGTATTTTTTAAGTTTTTATTTAAATTCCAATTGGTTATCTTATAGTGAAATATGAGGTTCAGTACTAGAATTTAGTGATTCATCACTTACAACACCCAGTGCTCATCGCAAGTATCCTCCTTCATACCTATCACCAATTTAACCATCCCCCTACCTACCTCCCCTCCAACAAATCTGTTTGTTCTCTATAGTTAAAAGCCTGTTTTATTTTTTTATTTAAAATTTTTATTAATGTTTTTATTTATTTTTGAGAGACAGAGAGAGACAGAGCACGAGTCAGGGAGGGGCAGAATGAGAGGGGGACACAGAATCTGTAGTTGGCTACAGCCTCTGAGCTGTTAGCACAGAGCCCAACATGGAGTTCAAACTCATGAACCACAAGATCATGGCCTGAGCCGACGTCTGACACTTAACCGACTGAGCCACCCAGGTGCCCAAAGAGCCTGTTTTATAGTTTGTATCTTTTCCCTCCATGTTCATCTGTTTTTGTTTTTGTTTTTTAACATTTTAAAAAGTTTATTCATTTTGAGAAAGAGAGAGACAGACTGCAAGCAGGGTAGGAGCAGAGAGTGAGACACAGAATCTGAAGCAGCCTTCAGGCTCTGTGCTGACAGCTCAGAACCTGATATGGGGCTCAAACCCTCAACTGTGAGATCATGACCTGAGCTGAAGTTGGATGTTTAATCCACTGATCCACCCAGGTGCCCCTCGTTTTTTTAATTCCACATATCAGTGAAATAATAGGTATTTATCTTCCTCTGACTGACTTATTTCACTCAGCATAATACACTCTAGCTCCAATCATGTCATTGCAAATAACGAGATTTCATTCATTTTGATGGCTGAGTAATAGTCACTTTCTCTATCCATTCATCAGTTGATGAATATTTTAGTTCTTTCCCTAATTTGGCTATTGTTAACAATGCTGCTATAAACATTGGGGTGCATATGAATCAGTATTTTGAGTCAGTATTTTTGTACCATTTCAGCAAATACCTAGTAGTGCAGTTGCCAAATCATAGGGTTGTTCTATTTTTAACATTTTAAAAAGCTTATTTTATTTTATTTTATTTTATTTTGAGAGAGATAGAGAATGAGTAAGGGAAAGGCAGAGAGAGAGAGAGGGAGGGACTCCCAAGCAGGTTATGTGCTGTCAGCACAGAGCCTGACTTTAGGTTCGATCTTATGAGCTCAGATCATGACCTGAGCCAAAATCAAGAGTCAGTTACTTAACTGACTGAGCCACAGGCACCCTTACTTTTAACTTTTTGAGGAGCCTCATCGTGTTCTCCAGAGTGGCTGTATCAGTTTGCATTCCTACCAGCAGTGTAAGAGAGCTTTCCTTTTTCTGTATCCTTGCCAACAACTGTTGTTTCCGGTGTCGTTAACTTTAGCCATTCTGACAAGTGTGAGGTGATATCTCCGTATAGTTTTGATTTGTATTTCCCTTATGATGAGTGATACGGAGCATTTTTTCATGTCTGTTAGCCATTTTGATGTCTTTGGAAAAATGTCTATTTATGTCTTCTGCCTATTTCTTAACTGGATTATTTGTTTTTTGGGTGTTGATTTTGAAGCATTCTTTATAGATTTTGGACACTAACCCTTTATCATATATGTCATTTGCAAATATGGAAAAGAGGTATTTTTTAAAGAGCTAGTTAGCAGATGTGGGGGTTTATGGACTCAGGAATCAAGAGTAAATGAAAGTGGATTTAGAGTTAACCCCATTTCTTGGGGATAAAATCAAATCAGGGAAAAGAGTTAAGAGCCTATTCTGGGATGATAATTGGAGATTTAAAAAAAGCAGGGAGTGGGGAGCACATGTGTATGCCTTTCAGAGGATCTGTCTTTTGAACTTGGAACAGAGCTTCTGACCTTCATAAGTCCTCCTTCATGACAAGTGCCATACACACTGATTCACCCAGTCATGTTTTGAGCCTGATTACTATGCCTTGCTTCTTGTAAATCCTTGGCTTTGAGCTGAATTTCCCACTCATGAATTCTTTCTGGGATGCTGTTATTCTAAGCTATTTGGAATTGAAGTGTACTAATGTGACCTGGCACAGTCCATTCATGTCTATTTGATTGGATGGACCATATTTTTGTCATCCCATGTCTGACCTTAAGTAGCTGATAGAGGACTTTTCTTGGGTCAGGTCAGGCTTTTCCTCTTCTGACTTGCAGCAAATAGCTCTTAGGGATTTGATTTATCTTGCTGATCCCAATGGCGCAGTGCAGGTCTGAGGAGGGGTGTCAGCAATCCAGAATGGAAAGGAAAGATTGGTATTACGGAGTATTTCAAATGAAAACTTAACAGGATATTGTAACTAAGGAGAAGAATCTGTAAAAATAGGTTTTGAGCTTCAGAGACTGAGAAAATGGTGCTATTTATAAATAATATTAGAGAAGTAATAAGAAGAGCTTGATGTCAGGTAAAATGTCGATCTTGAGACATCAGTGGGGCTCCTTGTCAAGTATGTATAGCAGGAATTTGTGGCTTTACAGTGGAAATATGAAAGAGCCAGGTCTGGGATAGAGACTAGTGATTATCGAAGTTCTATGACTAGAAGAGATTTCAACTAAAAGAGAAAAGAAGGTGGCTTAAAATGGAACCTTCAGGCAGGTGAGTAGAACCAGGTGGGGGCTTTGTAAGAGAATCTGAAGGAAAAGACAGTGCGTCAAAGTGATCAAATGTTAAGGAATGGGCCTGACTACTTGAGTGGGAAGGAGACTTACCATTGTATCTAATGGTGGGGGAAATTGCTGCTCAGCTGGGAACAGGATTATCAGGAGAGGGCCAACCTAGTTTATCTTGATGACTTGTAGGAATTGGATCTTGTAGGGGTAGGAGGAAGAAAAGAACTTAAAATGCTATCCTGCTATGAATGTGAAACCAGCAAGCATGGCCATGGAGATCCGGGTATCATGTAGGTCCACAGGGCTGGTAATATGTAACTAACCTTAAGATAGAAAGTTCTAGCTCTATAAAGTTAGTATTCTTTAGCCACTAAGCAAAATAGAGTACAAAGGTTGGAAACCAAAGAGATTTTTTATCTCATAACATAAACTTATTGTTATAATTTAATCTATTTATTTTAATCCAACAACTCAGCACATTTCCAAGAATAAGCAAAGCTGTTACAAAAATTTGCATAAACTTAAGATCCAGGGCCAGAAAGACTAGGTCCAAGGATTTCAGTTGGAAAGGACAGTGAATACAAATGTTAAAGTGTTCTTAGCCTGAAATGTATTCCTTGGCCTTCTGTACTAAGAGTACCACAGTGTTTGTGCAGCTGCCATTGACACTGAAGCAGGCACACACATTAGCATTTGATTAGAATCTATATCACATACATGGCTGATGATGGGCACCAACTTCAGCTGCTCTTAAGTTCTGACACAAGTGAGCGTGGGCGGGGATCTGACAGCTACAGAAAGAACACTACCTCTTTCTCTTCGTTGGGCAAGTAGAATCATACATTGTCACTTAACCTCTGGGTCTCATTTCCTCATCAGAAAAATGAAGGCGATGGATGAGATTATTTCTACTCTCCTTACAGAAGTAAAGTTCTCTAATTCTCATACTCTAAGATTCATCTTTTTATATCCATTAAAGAATTAAAAATTCATCATAAGATGTCTGCTGAAATCTTGATAAATTTAAGTTTGAGAATATGATAAACTAGTACAGTTTTTGCAAGCAGACAAACATTTATGTAGGATGGTAGTCTTCAAAATTATTGATTTTTGCACTTCCATTGTTAAAAAAATGGAGCACAAACTTCAATTATTATACCCATATTTATTTATAAGATACATACATATACTGCTGGATTTATAAAAACATTAAAAAAATGGATACCAAAAAATGAGAAAAGTATAACATAACAAAAATAAGTTCAAAGCAAACTTCTAGGGATTTCCCTCAACTTTACGTCTTAAAGTATGATTTTGTACACTCCCTGGGACAAATACAACCTACTTTGGAGACCATTTTGAATAGGTATTTGCTACCTTAACACTCAAGACTTAATAGTATGGGAAATAACTTTTCCACATTAGCAATTATTTTATTTGATAAAGTCTTTCTAAAACATAAAACATTAAATTATGAAATAAAAGGAAATTAATAAAACATGGGCATTCCTTGCTTTTCCAAAAGACAAATGCTTCCAGACAGCATATCTGATAATAAGATTTGGAAGGTAAATATGATTTTTACCAGCAAAGTTAGCAGAAGAATCTGATTTCACATGAGGAAAAACCAAGATAATAACCAAAAATCCCACCCACTACCTTTGATTGAAAATAATTAAGTAAGGAAGTTGAGTGTTACCACCTCTGTGGTGTAATTCCTATTACTAATCACCAGGGGGTTATTTCTGTTAACAGGGCTACCTGCTTACTAGCCATCTAATTTTCCTTGCTACCTTTTGGTAGCTCTGAGATTGTCCTTGTGTTGTCAGCTATATCTGATACAGCTTTGAATGTTCATGTTTGAGATTTTAGACTATGTAGAATAGATTCATATTCTACCCTATTATAGACAGGACATCTACTGGGGTCTAAGCTATCTAAATTGCTAACAATCTTCAATGCTAATTGCCCTAACTCTGTTAGAATTAGTATCGGAACTAGAAGAGGCAAGAAAGAATTTTCTGATTAGTCAAATATAAACTGTAAATGGTGCAAAAAAAGGGAAGGTCTACAGGCCATAACTTTAAACAAATATAAATAACTTGAATCATATAAGAAGAAATGATTCACATCTCCCATAACAAACATAAGACACATATCTATACTATCTCATGGTTTTAAGAAAACAAGTTCAACAGCTTCACTGTTGGCACTTTATTCCAGAAGACAGTAGTTTAATATCAGCTCTGTTAAAAATAAATTGCCCTTTTTAAAAAATATTCATTATATGAATAAATAAATAAATAAATAAATGCATTTGTTCAAGTAATTGATTGCATTAGGACTCATCCCCAAAACAACTCACTTTCAGCAAAACAGGACTGACAAGAGAGGCTGGAACTGGGTTTGTTCAGGAATCCTGCATCCTGGGCTAAAGAGACACAAAGTCAGGGGGCACCTGGGTGGCTCAGCTGGTTGAGTGTCTGACTCTGGGCTTAGGTCATGATCTCATGGTTTGTGAGACTAAGCCCCATGTTGCGCTCCATGCTGACAGCATGGAGCCTGCTTTGGATTTCCTCTCCCTTTCCCTCTCTCTCTGTCCCTCCCTTACTTTTGTGTACACATGCACTCTCTAAATAAATAAATAAATAAATAAATAAATAAATAAATAAATAAATAAAGTTAAAAAAGAAAAAGAGATACAAAGTCAGTTCAGGAACCACATGGATTCCCACGGACCAACCCTTATTCATTCTGACCTGTCCTGACCCATCCTTACCCACTGTGGTCCATCTTTCTCATTCTCAATTGAGAAGGAGAATGAGGAACTAATTTTAACTTCAATCAGGATTGATTCAGGTGCTGAAGAAGGGTTGTATATAGCACTTAATATTTTATGGACAAAATAATATCTTCCAAGTTCTATGGCACAGAACTTGAAGGCCTCATTTGAAGACGTATAAATGGCAGAATAAAAGTTCTTTGTGGGAATGTATTTTTGCCCTTGGTTTTTATCTTGCTCTGTATCTGAAAGGGCTGGAAGGATAAAATTTGCATTTCTCAGATTCCTTTGCAGCTAGGATTCTGGATGTATTATGGTATGCAATTTAAAGAAATTTTAAAAGTAAAAGGAAATTAAAGGCTATCTTTTTGCATCAGTGGCAGCTGACAGCCAAGCTTTGGACTCTCCATTTCCCTATCTCATCAGCACCTTCATTATTGGGAGGAAGCCAAGTTTGTGTCAGCAGATGCATTAGTAGTAGCAGTAATTGGTTACAATCTGGTTATAGCTGACCTTAAAACCAAAAGACCTATGACTTATGCTTTTCTAATCCTTCCAATTATTGGGTAATCACCTGGTTTCCTGCATTAAATCCCTTGCTGCTAGAAATACCTAAAGTGGTTTCTGTGTTCTGTATTAAATTCAGAGACAGAGAGATGTTTGACCCTATGCATAATATCTCTGAAGGCAACCAACTACATGGGTTGGAATGACTATATTTGGGCACAACTACAAGCTCACTGGTTTTCAGATCAAAATGTGTTTTGCCACATCAGGTCTTTGCTGGGAAGCTAAAACTTTGAATACATTTTCTCTAGCACCTTTTAAAACCCAATTTACAAAACATATAGATGAGATAGGTTAATTCTTCCTTCCTCCACTTCTTTAAGCTCTATTCCTGTATTAAAATTTCAAATGAAGTTATTGAAAGTTAAATAAAGGACTTTCAAATGGCCCTTACATAACAATTAGAGTGACCATTTTCTATTAGCATTTATTGCCAGAAAAAACATTTGTTTCTCTTGGTAATTTTTTATTAAAAACTCTTAATGTTTATTTTTGAGAGACAGAGCATGAGCAGGGAAGGGGCAAAGAGAGAGGGAGACACAGAATCTGAAGCAGGCTCTAGGCTCTGAGCTGTCAGCACAGAGCTCAATGAGGGGCTCGAACCCCTCATTGACCTGAGCTGATGTGGGACACTTAACTGCTTAACTGACTGAGCCACCCAGGTGCGCCTCTCTTGGTAATTAGATAATCAGTATGCTATAATCTTTCTTTCCCTTATTTTTCTCTGAGTCTCAAAAGCTCAAAATCAAATTGGAAATTAACTGTAGCACTCTTCATGGAAAAATCATTTTTATTCTATTTCCTCTTGATTTCTGATCACTTATCTTTAACTGTTATATAAATTAAGAAATGTATATATGAAATTTACCTAGAAATAATAAGTAAATGACATCTGTACAATATATTAAAAACCAGAACCATTTTCTTCCCATTTTGTAATAGTAACTGCTATTAGCCTCATTGCTGTTTTATATATAAAGTCTAACAATTTTCTTTCCCAGACATTGATGCAAAATGCTCTTCAATGGTGTGTTGTGTACAGGAAATAAAAGCTCCAAGAAACTATTTTGAAAAACAATTATTTTCTCAATACTTTACAATGCTTTAGTCCTAAAGCTGATTCAGAAAAATGTGAGATTCAAAGCGAAGCAAAAGAGTATTATAAACAACAAAGAGTTAACTTTAAAAGCACGAGTAAAAACAGAACTCGAAAATCCCTCTCAGTTTTTCTTTTTCTAATATTCTCCTCACGCAATTTCCTGTTAGTTTCTATGACTTTTCTGAGAGATATTATTTTCCTTTCCAGTACCAATTTCAGCAGCGATGGCCTAAAAGGTTCTGGTGCCCCAAGTGAGACTAGATTATAGGACTCCATATGGGGTCAAAGATAGGAGGGTTCTTAAGGATTTTTACCAACAAAATAAAAGCGGTGGGGTTTCAGTTCACTTCAAAGTAAAGATACCAATACAAGCAAATGCTCCTTTGTCATATGGATAAAGAACCAGAAAGACCCCTCCCATCATGCTGGTGGGGTCACTGACGACTTGAGTGGGAAATTGAACTGTAAACTGGGTGTTTTGTGAAATTCTCTGATGTGTATATACCAAGTGGAGAACACACACACACACACACACACACACACACACACACACACACACACACAGATGTTTGAGATTGAGAAAGAGATCTTTATGTGTTTAACAATACATGACTTTCAGTAGATGCTCAGGAAGTAATAATATAAGCACCAGAAACTTCTGGGAAAGAGTTCACCATCAACCTCAACATTATTACCTCCCATGTGACCAAGGAATTAAGTGATCATAAAGGGGAGATAATGAGCAATGAGAAATACACCATCTCCTGTCTATTTTTTCTTTTGGGAGGACTCATGTTTTCTGGGGGTCCCAGTATCTTTCTGAAGGATCAGTAAGCAAAGGGGCTCCTAGACTTCTACTTTGCCTTACTGTTTACTCTCTCCATATGTACAAGCTGCTTCTAATGACTATTAGCAATCTTGCTCATTGGAGAACGGTAATCTTGAAGGAGTAGTGCCACAGAATGTTTGTATTCAGTTTTCCACTCTGATGTCCATAAAGCCAAATAGGAGTTTCACTAAGAATTGTTTTCCTTCACTTACCAGTATTCTTCTCAATTCCACAATATGTGGAATCAACACTAATTCAAAGAAAGCTTGTTTCCTCTAGAAAACTTTACTTCTTCAGGACCAAGAGAAAATGATGCTAAGAGCTTTAGCCAGAGGCCCTTTCTGACTGTGTTCTTAGCTGGCACAGCACAGATTTTGCAATCTTGATGGCAGACCTTGATGGTGTTTTTTTTCACTTCACATCTCTAAACCTTTGTACCTTCATATGAGAAATAGGGACAATGATAGACTATCTCATATGGCTGTAAGAATTAAATAAAATGATGCAGGTAAAAAAGCCTGGCACATACTTAAACCTTATTAAATGTGAGCTTCTGAGGCAGTTTTAGGGGACTAACTCCTGCTTCCAATCTCCTTCCTACGGTGTCTCTTGTTCTCTCTGTACATCTATGCCTTGCTCTCCTCACTGATGACTGGCTACTTATCCCTATATGTTTTATTTCAAATTTAGAGGGCATTTAATGTGATTAACTGATTAAGGTAATTACTATCTTTTTACTGAGTGGAGTCCCTGCAAATAATCTGCCAGCTAAGGGTACTCACAAAGGAAATATAATATGAGAATGCTGTTATTACAAAATACTTTATTCTGGGACTGTTTAAAAATGCCAGTTTTTATTAATACTTTGATATTTTTCTCTATTAATTAGTCTTGCATAATCAGGACTGAAATTAGGATTATGATATACATATTTGTGTTATTTTATTTATTTTTCAATATTTATTTTACTTATTTATATAAAAATATGGAACGCTTCACAAATTTGCACGTTATCCTTTCACAGGAGCCATGCCAATCTTCTGTTTTATTCCAATTTCAGTATATGTGCTGCCGAAGTGAGCACTTTATTTTTTTTTTTACTCCAGGTTTTTTTTGAAGTTTATTTAAGCAATCTCTACACAGTGTGGGGCTCAAATTAGAACCTTGAGATCAAGAGTCACATGCTCTTCCATCTGAGCATGCCAGGCGCCCCTTACTTTAAGTTTTTTTAAACTCCAGTTAGTTACCAAACAGCATTATATTAGTTTCAGGTGTACCATATAGTAGTCCCACAGATCAGTCCGATACATCACCTTGATCCCCATCACCTGTTTAACCCATCCCCTTCACCTCTCTTCTGGTAACCATCAGATCATTCTCTATAATTAAGAATTTTTTTCTTGTTTTGACTCTCTCATTTTTTCCCCTTTGCTTCTTTGTTTTGTTTCTTAAATTCCACATATGAGTTAAATCATATGGTATTTGTCTTCCTCTGTCTGATTTATTTCACTTAGCATTATGCTTTCTAGATCCATCCATGTCATTGCAAATGGCAAAATTTCATTTTTTATGGCTGAATAATATTCCATCACACACACACACACACACACACACACACACACACACACACACACACATATATATCTTTATCCATTCATAAATCAGTGGACACTGGACACTTGGGCTCCCTCCATATCTTGGCTATTGAAAATAATGCTGCTATAAACATAGGGGTGCATATATCTCTTTAATTAGTGTTTTTGTATTGTCTGAGTAAACACACAATAGTGCTATTGCTGGATCAAAGGTAGTTTTATTTTTCATTTTTTGAGAAATGTACATACTATTTTCCACAGTGGCAGCATCAGTCTGCATTCCCGCCACCAATGCAAGAAGGCTTCTTTTTTCTCCACATCCTCAGCAACACCTGTTTTTTCTTGCGTTGTTGATTTTAGCCATTCTAATACATGTGAGGTAATATCCAATTGAAATTTTGATTTGCATTTCTCTGGTGATAAGTGATGGTGAGCATCTTTTCATGTGTCTATTGGCCATCTGTATATCTTCTTTGAAGAAATATCTGTTCATACCTTTTGCCCATTTTTTAATTGGATCTTTTTTTTTTTTTGGGTGTTGAGTTGTAAATGTTCTTTATAAATTTTGGATATTGGTCCTTTATTGGCTATGTCATTTGCAAATATCTTCTCCCATTCCATTGGTTGCCTTTTAGTTTTGCTGATTGTTTCTTCACTGTGCAGTTTTTTTATTTTGATGTAGTCCCGATCACTTATTGTACCTTTTGTTTCCCTTGCTACTTATGTTATTATAAAGATAGGCTGAGAAAATCTTGTTTCTACTGGGTTGTGTCTGATCTCAGGGACAATTAGAATGCCCTTAGATATTGAGACTAAGATAGTTGAACTCAAACGGGGGCATCAACTTTTTCATGAACTCCAGCAACATATACTCTTTACAACTAGCACAACCATTGACGAGAAGCCTTGTCAGACTTCACTTCCTCATTGTGTGCATTTCTAATTAATTGCAGAATTCTTTCCTCTCCAAATGGCCCCAAGCACCCAAAGATAACAGTGATCCAAACTAGCTTTTAATTTTTTAGGAGTCATTTTAGTGAAGTTCTTGTTATGTCATGTGAAACACTACCCAGCTGTTTGCCAGAAATGTTTAAAGACAGCCCTGTTACTTTTTGGGTGGTTAATACCTGAGGCAAAATCAAGGAAAGAAACATGAAAGTTCTTGTACTACTTGAGATTAATTATCTGTGTAGATAGGATTAAGTATCAGTTTACGTATAATTCAGATCTGTTCATCTCTCCGTCTAGATGGGTGTAAGTTGAACTGAAAGCATGTTATTTATTGTTTGTGGAGTTTTGGGTATAAATTTCTATGAGTACTATGGATAAGCACAATTTTATTTTACTTATTTACTTATTTTAAACTGTATTTTTGTACAACAAAACAGCCAAGAAATAAACCAGAAGTCAGAGAAATTTTGCATATGTGAGGAAAATCTAAAGCATCTTCATAATAGGGTGAGGACAATTTCCATTTCTCTAAAAGCCAAACACCTAAGTCTCAATTTTCTTAATGTACCAAGTGTCTTTATGTAATGTATTTAAGAGAATTATAGGAACAAATGACAGTTTAATTCCCATTCATTGCTCTTATTTTTTATGTGAGATACATACTAATTTTTTTGTGGCATTATTAGTTTTAAAGTTGAAATAGCTATATTTTAGCTTTACTATTGAGACATTGAGTTAACACATAGCTGAGGAACTATGCAATGAAACCAATGGATATTTTCATAAAACAGATAGATGATATATAGCCTCTAGAAAACTGTAAATATTATCAGGAAGGTTCTAAATCACCTGTAGAGAAAGCGTTAACCAAATCAGCACAGAAATGTCTAGTTGTTCTCCTCTTCTTGATAAAAAGAACTAAATCAGAGATGGGAGCTAAGTGGTAGATATTGTCTCTACAGCCTCCCACCCTACAGATAACAATTTGTAGACAATATGATATGTAAATGAAAAGTAATATAAGTGGTAGTGATTAGTTTTCATCCTTTGCTGAAACTTAGTCAATTTCGAGTAAAATGGCTCAAATACTGACTTTGTGAAGAGCAGTGGTCCCAGAACTGATGGCAGTTAGGATTATGCTGAGTGTTGAGAGATTTCAAGGATCTTCCTGGAGTACCTTGGTTTTATAACAGGATGTGTCATGCCACTAGAATTGGATTTTAAACATATAGTTTAAATATTCAGAATCATTTTTAGTCTGGACAAGAGTCATAAGAATGTCTTTGATTTGAATGAGAGATGAGTGAATGACATGGCTTAGGATGCCTATTTTAGAGCTGTTCTTGCTATGTTTATGTTTATGTTTATGTTTATGTTTATTTCAGGTGAAAACAATAACTTCCCATTTAAACAGGTGGAGGGCCAAACATAATCTAGGTGAAATTCCACTTCTCATCTCTGTAGACACTGATATCACCAAAATGAGTGCTCAGATGAAGTAGTTCAAGGAAATAACCAGTGCTAAGCAGGACATGGGTCTTGGTTAGGAGAAACAGGAGAGCATAATTAAATTTGTTCCTTTCGCCTCCAGAATCTCAGTCAGCTGAAGTCTTTAGTGTTAACTTTCCAATTTTCTCTTTCAAGAAATCAAATCTCAAGTAGGAGATTGCTGCGGTGGAGGTCTAGGAGGTTTTTCCCTACTTTCTCCTCGAGGGTTTTGATGGTTTCCTGTCTCACATTCAAGTCCTTCAGCCATTTTGATCTTATTTTTGTGTACGGTGTAAGAAAGTGGTCTAGTTTCATTCTTCTACATGTTGCTGTCCAATTTTCCCAGCACCACCTGCTAAAGAGGC
>NC_043701.1:82461002-82475623 GCF_006229205.1 Suricata suricatta | reverse complement strand
GAAGGGTAAAGAAAGGCAGGGAAATTATTAGGTATATCCTTCTGGTACTTTCTGAGTGTTATGAAAGTCATTTGGATAGAAATAGTGACAGGTTATCCTAGCAGAAGAAAAAACAAAATAAAACACACAGACATAGTACCCAGAATCTATTATTTTTCTGGGTGTGTGTGAGAAAGATATGAAGCAAGAAGTCACACAGTCTGCTTGTATTAAAAGCAAAAACAAAAACCACAAACTCTACACCCAAAGGAACAAATTAAAAATAAAAACATGGGAAACTCATAGGTATTAGTACAGATTTTCCTACTTATCTCTTCTACATCTTCCAGGACAATGAAGACTATCTAGTCTGAGAATCCTGCAGCTAAGCTTAAATGATGGTCTATAACACAAAAGGAAAAGTCCCTCAGGCTGGCTGCACACATATTTTCATTCTTTGAGCAGAGACGGTGCAAAGGCGAGCCAATTGCTTGACATTGCTAGACATTATCACTTGATATTTCTGAACACCCTCTGTGTGTATGGAGCTCTATTAGGACTTTGGCAAATGTCAGCTTTCTAGAGAATATTGTAGGGCAGGGGATTTACAGAATTTACATTCTAGAAAGTGCACATTGACAAGGTATGGAGTATACCTAATTCTCCTCTGCCCAACTCTCCTTCCCCTTCCTCTTGCTTTTCCTTTCTCCTGCATCTCCCCGCATCAGCATATGGCTTTCCCCAGATGATTCCAGTTCCCAAGCCAATCCACACCAATGCAGGACTTAGAGCAGCAGCTATGCAGTGGTAGAGGGAGACTTTGCAAAAGTAAATTGCACTTCCAGACCTAGGATCTGGAGCCCAAACGGGAGCCTTTGTTGTTACCAACAAGCTCTCTGATATTCTCTGCCCCCAAACACATACACACACACTCCAGTTATTGAGCCTCCTCTTTGACAATTAGACCCAGCTGCTCTTCTTCTAGGCCTCACCTAAAAGCCATGTCAGCTTGCAGGGCTACTACTCAAGAGCACATTTCCTGGGGCGCCTGGGTGGCTCAGTCCGTTAAGCATCCAGCTTCAGCTCAGGTCATGATCTCACGGTTCGTGGGTTTGAGCCCCGCGTCAGGCTCTGTGCTGACAGCTAGCTCAGAGCCTGGAGCCTGTTTCAGATTCTGTGTCTCCCTCTCTCTCTGACCCTCCCCTGGACCACTTCCTTACACCATGCACAAAAATAAACTCAAAATGAATTAAAGAACAAAATGTAAGACTTGAAACCATAAAATTCCTAAAAGAACACATAAAGTGTGATCTCTTGGACATCAGCTTTAGCAACATTTTCCTGATATGTCTTCTCAGGCAAGGGAAACAAAGCAAAACTAAACTATTGGAACTGCATCAAAATAAAAAGCTTTTGGGGCTCCTGGGTGGCTCAGTTGGTTAAGCTCCCAACCTCAGCTTAGGTCATGATGTTGTGGTTAATGGGATCGAGCCCTGCATCATGCTCTGTGCTAACAGCTCAGAGCCTGAAGCCTTCTTCACATTCTGTGTGTCTCTGTCTGTCCCTCCCCTGCTTGTGCTCTCGCCCTGTCTCTCAAATAAATAAACATTAAAAAAATAAATAAAAAGCTTTTTCACAGAGAAGGAAACCATTAATAAAACAAAAAGGCAACCTATTGAATGGGAAAAGATATGTGCAAATCATATATCCGATAAGGTGTTAATATTCAAAATATATAAGGAACTTCTATAATTCAATAATAAAAAAACCCTAATAATCCAATTAAAAATGGGCAGAGGCCCTGAATAGACATTAAAGAATACACACAGATGGCTAATAGACACATGAAAAGATGCTCAACAATATTCATTACCAGGGAAATGCAAATCAAAACCATATTGAGATAATTACCTCTTACAGTCAGAATGGCTAGTATCAAAAAGACAAGAAGTAACAAGTATTGGTGAGGATGTGGAGAAAAAGACAAGAAGTAACAAGTATTGGTGAGATGATGCACTTTTGATGGGAATGTAAATTGTTATAGCCACTGTGAAGAACAGTATGGAGATTCCTCCATAAATTAAAAATAGAAATACCATTTGATCCAATAATCCCATCACTGGTTATTTATCCAAAGAAAAAAAACCTAATTTTAAAAGATGTATGCTTCCCTATGTTTACTGTAGGCTTATTCATAATAGCCAAGTTATAGAAGACGTCCATCAATAGATGAATGAATAAAGAAGATGAGGCAAGTATGTACACACACACACACACACACACACACACACACACTTGAATACTACTTATTAAAAAGAATGAAATCTTGCCATTTACAACGACAGGGATGGATGATATCTAGGGGGTGTCATGCTAAGTGAAATGAGTAAAAGAAATACAAATATCCTATGATTTCACCTATAAATGGAATGTTAAAAACAAATGAACAAACAAACGAAAACAAAAAATAGACTCATACATATAGAGAACAAACTAATGGTTGCCAGAGGAAAGGGAGAGGAGCAACAGAAGTGAAGGGTATTAAGAGGTAGAAACCTCTAGTTTTAAAGTAAGTCACAAAGATGAAAAATACAGACTAGGGAATATGGTCAATATTGTAATAACTTTGATGACGAACGTACTACACTGGTGAGCATTGCACAATGCATAGAATTGTTGGATCACTATTATAACATTTATGTCAACTACAATTAAAAAAATGACTTGAGATTGATGTTACCTAGACTCAATGGGATGATCATTTTGGAATATGTACACATACCAAATGTTGTACCCCTGAAACTAATGTAATGTTATATGTTGATTATACTGCAATTTTTAAAAAGACTTTATTTTTTTTGTTTTTTTAATAGTTTATTATCAAATTGGTTTCTTTCCCTCTTCCCCTCCCTCTGGTCCTCCATTAGGATTCTCCTGTTCTCCTGTTAGACCTATGAGTGCAAACATAAGGTATCTGTCCTTCTCTGCCTGACTTATTTCGCTTAGCATGACACCCTCGAGGTCCATCCACTTTCCTACAAATGGCCATATTTCATTCCCTCTCATTGCCATGTAGTACTCCATTGTGTATATATACCACATCTTCTTGATCCACTCATCAGGTGATGGACATTTAGGCTAAAAAGACTTTAATTTCTTGTGATGAGCACTAAAACAAAACAAGAACAACAAAAACTTCGCTGTGTGTTGAGTGGGGGTGATTTCTCCTTTGCCATCAGTAATTGAGATGTCAATAAAGAAAGGAATTCTACACAAAGGCTTTGGTGTTGTATGCTGAGTTTATATTTTTATCTCAATTGACTTGTAAATCAACTCTAGGCATTGATATTACTCCCATTGTAAAGGTAAGGAACTATGAACTCCATGAAGGCAAGGACTGTATTACTTAGCTCATTGGTATGTATATCCTCAGCAGTAGCACAATGCTGAAACAGAGCAGGCATCCTAAACCATTTATTTAATGAATGAATCAGACTTAGAGAGATGAGGTATTTTGCTTAAGGTCACACCCAGTTAAGTAGTAGAGCAAGGCATTGTCCCGGATCCATTTGGTTTCCAAACCAAATAAATGGCCTGATCCCAGAAGTTTCTCATTCAGCAGGTCTAGGCTGAACTCAATTGTCTGGATTTTTATTAAGCATCCCATTGGATCCCTTTCACTCATTCAATTTTTGAACATGTGTTTATTCAGCATGTAACATGCATCACTCATATTCTAGGTGCTGGGGCTCCATCAGTAAACAAAACAGAAAAGAATCCCTGCCCTCACAGAGCTTACACGCTAATGGGACATCAGACCAGTATGAGAAACTCTGCATTGCACCATAATGATAACGGGTTCTGTTTATCCAGTTAAAACTGGCATCCGAGAGAGATTCATCCTTTCACCCATGTTTGTTATGGGAGCTAAGAGCATTCTGGTCAGATGAAAGCAAGTATAAAAGGTCCTCTTTTGATAAGGAGTCAGGACTTTTTGTGTGGGGAATCTATTTTGTGGGCTTGTTTGGCACTCCCTTATCCTCTTTGGGGCATCTGAAAATGTACTATCCCTCTTTCCTGTTGAGGATCGCTGGAGGGACTAAAGAAGGAACATACTGCTGGAGGGGGAAAGCTCTATCTGAGCTTCTGACCATCATTAGAAGGCCTTTCAGAACCTAGAGAGGACTTTTTGATTCTCCTTTTAGAAGATCAAGCTCTATTAAATTACATGGAGGTACTTTATCAAGACAATATTATATTTTAATGATCTGTAAAGTTCCCATGGATCACCATTTTAGATTTTTGAACTACGGCATTGAAGGTTCTTAATTGCTATCATTGAACATGCATTGCCTCCCCACACTTTTCAGGTAGGTGAAGGAAGAGGGCAAATGACTCCCTTCCTTTTAAGTGCCTGCAACTTTAAAAATCTGTAGTTACTTATTCACTTAAATGAGTAACCTGCATAATTGTCATATTTTTAGTCTTTAAGAATCTGTTTTTGCAATGGAAATCTTCATGCAATCAGTATAATCAATTGCAAAATTAATAAACCAGGGCGATCTTTAACACAGCTTTTTGTGCTTTGAGAAATGAGAGGAAAACTACCTCCATGTGTGGTTTAGACCTGAAAGACTTTTAGTAACAAATTCTGAATTGTATGGCCTTACTTTGAAGTTGCTGATGACGCTCATTTTTCTGTCATTTTCTTAAATGTTTTCTGTGCCAAATTCAGCATTTAAAATGGACGGAAGACAGCAACTCAGGGAACCTCTTTGGGGGGTGGGGGTTTCTGAAAAGTGTTTTGCACAAAATTTCTCTATTATCTCTTCTCTATTTTAGAAAAATAGCAAAGCTAGTTACCTGTTTATAGAATCGTGGAGATATGTGAAAGATCAACTGTTCATCTCAAGATTTTCATTTTATTAGATAAGAGGTATGCTTCATTTATTATAATATCAGGGACAAAATGTTAATATAGGTATTCTACAACAATATAGAAAGTTCAGATGGTTAAAGACTGTGACTTCCTATTTGCAATTTTAGAAAGTGTTTAGTGGGGTTTGTGCTAGGTGGGCAGCAACTCGTATTGCTCTAAGAAATATATTTAGTTGCTGAAAAATGTCTCTGCTAAATAGTTGCAATGTAATCATTCCAAAATGTCTGTGTTTAGTATGCAATATCCAATACACGTCGGTGTCACAAAAAAAGGCAAGAGAGATGTTTTTAGCCCTTCCTTGGTATTGTTTTGTGAATATTTAATTGTTTATTGCATGATATAAATCAAGCCAAGTGTCCTTTATTGAATGCTCCTTAATCTCATTCCTCTGAATTTTGCTAGATCTCATGTGCTATTGGCATGCCTACCCCTGAACGGGTCTCGCTTGCTTAAAACCATCGTAGGGAAGCAAAGTCCAGTAATCACTGATAGTCCACATGGAGTCTGAAATCAAAATCTGCACTAAGTTTCAGACATCTATAGCTATAATTTACATAAACCTGGTCAAATTATATAACATATGTTTAAAGGACTTTTTTTTTTATCAAAGTCACCATTGAAGATGGTGTCCAAATGGAAAGCACTTTAATGTTGCTGTTTTCAAAAACAGTTTTGTTTACTTCTAGCCACTTTCTAAGAATAATAAACCCAAACAAGTAGGGATATGCTTTCCATTCTTAATGAGCCCCATTTTGTTTCGCATAGGACAGAACTGCCTCTAGTTTAATTCTGTTAAGTAAAAATAGGGTGATACATGGTGCACAAAGGCAAACATGGGAGTAGTTCGCTATGGATAACCCAAATCAAGACTGGTTACATCTAGAAGAGAGCTGGTTTTCATGTTGCTAGGTTTGGGAAAGAAAGAGAAAAAATGTAATAAACCAAGCCCCTGGCTCTTTGCTAATATTGATATTGTAAAAGCATTAGTTACTTAAGCAGAAATTTGTAACAAATACATATGTGGTTATATTTTATATAGTTGAAATCTAATTTTGAATTATTTTTCTATCTAATGCTAAATAAAAAACATAGCAAATTAATAGACAGCACCTTGTAAGTACAGCCTTGTGTATTTTTAAAAGATCTGTTCATACTATTGGCAATGCAAGAGTAAAAATAGGCTTTTTACTTAAGAGTTTGTTTCTTTATTTTTTCCATATCTTTGAGGGCATAATTATTTTTTCATGAATAGCAAAGACACAGAACATACGTAGTGAAATACAAGTGCTATGTTAAGACAGATATCTTCATTAACAACTAGCTGCTATAAAAATAAATTTTCCATATGACTCAGGGAAGCTGTTAATAATTCTACTTTGTTTACATTATGCTTCGAAATCAACCTACCTTAATGAGATAAGATATTAAGCTAACAGTATATCTTGGAGTCAAATGTTGTCAAGCACTGCCAAAGCCGTAGGCAGATTAGATGTGGGAAGTTTTTACTGATAGTGTTTTCAGAAGAGGAAATGAATAACTTGGTAGGAAGTTATGCATTCATTGCCTAAGAAAGAGTATTAAGTACACACAAATTACCGAGGTGCTTTGAAAGGCACAAGCAACATAAATGGGGAAAAAAGTTAAAGAACCATGGAGTTATTTTTAGATAAGACCTATGAATAATAATAATATTAATGATAAAAACCTATAGAAATCCCATAATAACAAGTGACCAAGTATCCAAAAAATCATTTGGTCATGTTCTAAAGCAGGTGAGCATTTGGAAATTTGAAATTTCAATTTTCTACAACATATAATTTCTTCAACATAAAATGAAGTGGGTCATACTCAGTTTCTCATTTTCATGATTCAGAAAAACATTAAACTTCTTAACCTTGGAGTTACGTACTTGATTTTTAAAATAAATGTGATATCCAAGTAGATAACATTCACTCTCATCCACCCTTTATTAAGGACATGACTGATTGTTAATATGCCAGAGCAATTTCTCATTGTCTTCATGAAAAATGCAAAAGTAAAAGTTACTGTGATTTTAGTTGTCACAACCTGGATGTCTCTAACATATAACGATTAATAACTGTAATCACCCCAGCATAGTATAATATCTAAACAGTACATTATTTATAGTTTGGTTTTTCCTTTTTCAAGTTGGACGTGGTATTATTTTCTCTCTCCCTTGGCTTTGAAATGGACCAAAAAAAGAAAAAAAAAAAAACAATCCCAAACACCTACTTTGCCAAATTAGTGAAAGTCAGATCTATAAAATGCAGAAATTTCTGTTTTGCACCAGTAGAACATATCAGCTGTGTACCCACAGCTGCCAGGTTAAGCATATGCACTTTTTCTAAGGGGAAGGTACAGCATGTGCCAGTACACTCAGCTTTGTGTAAAAATACACATATTTTAAAATAAATAAGACAAGGGCAATAGAAAAACATTATACAAAGCTTGTTGCTAACTAGTGAGAAGATAACAGTGATCCTATTTTGTTTTTGCATATACAAAGTGACAGAATTACTAGGGGTGGAAAGAAAGTACATAGTATAATTTAAATCAGTTCTAGATCCAGAAAGGCATTGCCTACTTTGAAGATGACTCTTAGGTGAATATAAGCTGGCAAAATCTAGTCCTTAAGAGGTGTGTATAGGTTATTAAGCCATATTATTTCTAAGTTTTTTTATGAAACTAATTCAGGTTAAAGGAGCAAAAGGAAGTGAGTGTTATGGCGGCCAGTCTATCATATCTTCAATTACTATCTTGCTAATGATTATAAAAGTATCAGAGACTCTCAAGGTCCATCCACTTTCCTACAAACGGCCATATGTCATTCCCTCTCATTGCCATGTAGTACTCCATTGTGTATATATACCACATCTTCTTGATCCACTCATCAGGTGATGGGCATTTAGGCTTGTTCCATGTTTTGGCTATTGTTGACATTGCTGCTTGTATCTTGAATGTATCATAGATAAGCTGCTATATAACGATTGCCACTTCAGATAGCTGTGAAATTAGGTGATTAACTAGTTGGTACCTAACCTTCTAATTTCTGTATAAGTCTAATTACATGAAATAGAAGTGTGGGTTTTGATTTTTTACGTTGCTTTCCTGTTTGGAGTGTCATTGTAACTACTGTATTGTAAATGATGGAAACTAATTGCATATGTTAAAAAAATAAATTGTGTTATATTAAAAAAATAAAGTGCTGTAGGAGAATAACAGCTTTATACAAAAAACAAACAAACAAACAAAACCAAAATAAAAGTATCAGAGAAATGAAGTCATAGGCTGTTTCTTCTAAGCTATAAAGAACAGTGTCTCTCATGGTTGCTATTGTTGCATAGTAAATCACCCCAGTAGTCAATGGCCTAACACAAAAACAATCATATTATTGTCCCGAAGTTTCTCTCGGTCACAAATTTGGAATGGGCTCAGTTAGGTGGATCTGACTTAGGATCTTTTACATGGTAATAGACAATTAGTAGCTAAAATAGTGGTCTGGAGCGGATGGAGGTTGGCCAGGCATCTCTCCCTGTCTCTCCCTCCATCTCTCCCTCTTTCTATCTATCATATTCATACAAGTGTCAGAACTCCTCTAAATGGTCTCTTCTGGTGTGCTAGTTTGGGCTTCCTTACAGTTTGGTGGCCTCAGGGCTGTCTGGTGGTGTAAATGGTGGCTCAGGACTTAGTCTAAGTGCTCCAACAAGAAAGGTGAAACATATGACATTATTTTCCAACCTAGGTTTGGAGTCACTCAGACTTACCACATTTTCCTAGTTACAAGATAAGAGAATAGATTCCACTTCTTAATATGAAAGTGGCAAGGTTTAGACAATCTTGTGGGATCAGAAATACTGAGATGGCCATCTTTGGAAAAGACTGCCACAATGTCTCTTATGTCTGGAATGGTTATCTTCGCTAAATTGGTGATATTTTGAGTAAAAATAAATGTACTCTTTGCTAATAGATGACTTAGAATAAATTGTTATGGTAAAAAAATAAAAATAATAAAAGAAATCTCATAGTGTTTTGAACTCCTTGAGGCAAGGTATATTGTTTGTTTTATTTATGTTATTTGTTTATTATCTGAGATACTTCATTCCATGGAAATTCCAGTAGTTTCCCACACATTTACTAGATCTCTGTTATTTCATCAGGCTCAGGCCTGCCAGAAGGTCTGGAATTATACCTTTAGTTGAAATAGATTCGCTTTTATGAGAAAGATCCAGAAACAGTGGGAATAACCAACTGAAGGCCATTTGGCTCGGTGAGATGAGGAAAGATGCCAACACTGAATTGACAGAGGGGATGGGCTATTTTACGCCAGTCTGAAAATCTCTCTTGGTGTCCCTTTCTCCCTTTATGAAACAGAGCAGAGCACTTCTGACTTGCCTTACTGAAAAACAGTGAAGCTAAGCTAAGAAAAATACTTACGAAATAATTTTTAAATACATGGTTCTATCTGGATGTTAAGTGGGAGATGTAGTTATGATACCTAGATTGACTTTCCTACAAGTCTATGGCAGGGCTTTTGTCTTTGGAAGATGAGACCATAGACCAATTACCCAGACATTTGCTTTGAATAGTTTTTTTTTCTAGTGGGGATAGATGGCCTCTAAACCACCCACATTTCTATTTGGTCTTCCTCTCCAACATTAGAATGTATTTCCAGTGGCTAGAAGGATAGGCTAAACCCCTAAGAGAAATAAAATGCACTGAATTTTCTGACACTTGTCTACTAACAGCAAATCTTTTTTTTAAGTCCGTAGGCATCAGCAGGCTTACCCTAAAAAGATAACGCAAAAGGACAAAGATTGTTTTACTACTTGGGAGTCAGGGAAAACTCATGCTCTGTAAACGTATTTAGTGGTGCCCAGTGAAATGGCCAGCTCACTGATTTCGTAGTACTACAGAAAATTTGAGTTGGAAGCCATTTCTTCAAGATCATTGACAAACTGAAGCTCTTCTGAACATATCTTTTAAGATACACGTTGCTCCAAAATCCCAAATCTATGGGATACATAGAGTATATTTATTGAAAGGCCTCAGAGGCAGGTTGTGGGTTGTGGTCAGCTTCATGCTGTAAAGATAGGAAAGGTATTTCTTCTTGGTGTTTAGATGAAAATGACCATTTATATTTAACACTCTCACTGACCTTCCCATTCCCATTAAATAATTCCTTTTAAGATACTGGGAAGGAATCACACTCCAACTGATCTTTAAAAAGCAGATTAGAAATACAGCAATTATTGCCTGGATAAGGAGATAAGAAATGTTTCTAACAATCAAGTCAATTTATTTACTTGCAAGAGGCTCACCTGTATGACAAGCACAGCTTGATGCTTTTGTAAAGTCCTCTAACTCTCTTCTAAAAGAAGCCGTATTTAAGCAATCATCCATTTATACCATTTATACTGGCAGATAACTGCACACCAAGCAACACTTTGTACTTCTCTGAGAAAATTTGAAAGAAACAGATTTTCCTAAAATGGGATTTCAGTGATATTTTGGGTTAAACACAGTGCTTCTATTGTTTCTGCAATTTAGAGTCTTTACTACCAGTGAGCAAAGACAAGCAATGATTCCAGAGACTTTCATAAGGCAGATAATGCAGATGGTATTTCACACTCCTGCATGTGCCTCATGAATAACTTCCACTGGGCTAATTAGTCAACTCTGTGTACTACACTGTTGAAAACTGGGCATATGAACAAGTAAGCTACCCCTGAATAAATAATATTTCATGCATTCAAGATGCATCAAGGAGGCATAATACCTGACTAAAAGACTGAGTTGCTCTGGGTAGAAAATTGATACAAAGTGTAGGACTCTGAAATTAAAAACCTGACTCCTACTTAGAGATTGCTTACTGTGGTTTTTTAATGTATGCTTTGTATAAACAGATTTTCTAAGTGTTTCCAAAGACCCTGGAAAACTAAGAATTAAGTTCTCCCCATTCCTCAGAAACCAGCAAACTCTTCCCCAAGTTCAACAGCTATTGTTTGAAAATATACCACACAGTGGCTTTCATCATCTATGCCAACAGATGTGAAGATGCCCAGAGGTCTTCAGATGTCTGAGCTACTGAGTCTCATGGGGGCACCAGGAAGGGGAAGGAAAATGGTTCAGAAATTCCAAAGGTCACTGCTGGACTGAAATCACGAAAATTGCCCACATGTTGAAAAAAACTCAGATGTGATTACTGGGAAATCTGGCAGTCAGACCAAGGAGCTTACTGTGCCTAAAATTTCATTTATACTTTTTAAAAAGAGAGAGAGAAAGAGAGAGAAAGAAAAGGAGGGTGTGCCAGGGTGAGAGAGAAATAATTACTATGTTCATCAGCCTTTAGGCTACCATAATTAAGAAGTTCAAACAAAAAATAGAAGAAATAGTTATCTTTACCAAAAGGGATAAAGTATGAACTATCACCTACACAAGCACTAATTTGTGAAAACAAGCCTACGAAATTATTTTAAGTGATTGAATAAAGTGGGAGTTAGAGCAATTTCTTTTTACAACAAAGGAAAACTACAAAGTGTATTTGAATTATCTTTCAAGGCACTTATTGTGTCTGATAACCATTTCCTTACAATTATTTTATTCTAAGGACACCTTTTCTTTCTAAAATCTCTCTCCTTACTCTTCTCTCAAAGGTGACAGAACTCTGTGTGGTGATAGTAACATGATTATATATGTAAAAAGATGTACTTTCTGCATAAAATAAACTAGACAATTACATATCATGAATCTGCTTTGATCATTTTACTCTGGGTTATTTACTAAGTGACCTAGAAGCATCATGGGGTAGTACCCATGGGTAGAGCCCATGGGGTTTGGAGGCTCAGTTATAGGTTGCCTCTGTCTGTATGATCTTGGGTAAGTTTTCTTGTATTTATTTTTTCACCTAGCAAGCAAATATAGGCACTGGAGAAGGCTCTGCGTATGTGTTGTGGTTACATAGAGATGGACATACTACCCTCGTGGAGCACTGAGGCGATTTCACTTCAGCATGTTCTCTTTCAGAATAGGAGCCTGATCTGGGGGCTCCTAGGAGGGGCTACTAAATGAGCGCTGAGGGTAGAATGGAGTGAGGAGGTAAGATCAGGGACAACTCTTCAGAAAATGTTAAGACTGAGATCAGAGGCTCAAGAAGGAGTTAGCTACTGGAAGAGCAAGGAGGCACTGTGGCAAAAAGTTCTGGACAAAGACAATGGCATATGTGAAGACCCAAAGGCACTTGATGTGCAAATACTGTCTGGGTGACCTTTTAACTCAATGTATGTGTTTTAAGAAGAAGCATGCAAAGTTTTGTCTAGAACTAGAATCTTTGGAGACAAATGGCAGAGACAATAAATTTATGACTAGTATCTGTTGTAGTTATCCATGGTTCTAATTCAGCTTTCCTCTTTTTAGTTCAAAAGCTTCATGGAAAAGAATACAGGTAAAAGCCTAAGGCTTTGCTTAGAGTGACAAGTGGGAACTCCTCAGATTACAGCAGCACCCCTGAAGCTATGAGGATGCACAAACAGGGTTCTCCAATGTCTGATGCATCTTCCAAAATAAACATATATTTTAGAGTGATGCTTCTAAAATTTTTAATTGGCATAAAAATCACATGGGGTTTTTGTTAGAATGCAGATTCTAATTCAGTATTTCTGGGAAGGCCTGAGATTCTCTATTTAGTGCTCCCAGTATGATCCCTGTGATTTGAGGACCTCAGTTTAAATAGTCAGGTCTTAAAACACTTAAGGAAGCCCCAATTCCAATTCAGGGAGATCAATATCCTGAAAGTTTCAGTATTTTGAATCATTTACTTTAAAAATGCATTCTCTTATTCTCTTTCCCTCTCTGTCTCTGTCTCTCTCATACACACACAGAAGTACACACACGTACATACTTTAAGTTCATCCTGTTGACTTACAAACGTAAATGTGTAGCAATTGACCAACTAATGAGAATATAATAACCATTCTGGTAATTCTTAATCAGTCTATAAATGGCTTAAACAATATCTTGTCCACCATAACCCTTTTTAATATTTGTGCACTTTTCTTTTTGTTCTAGTGTAATCATGAAATGTTAGAGCAGAACACTTAAATATATGTTGCCTCCAAAAATCTAAAAAAAATCCACCTGGTGTTGTACCTTTCTCCTCAAGGGAGGAGGATCAAGGTGCATCAGTATGTTCCTCTCTTTTTTAAATTTATTTACTTCTGAGAGAGAGCGAAAGAGAGAAACCATGAGTTTGGGGGTGGGGGCAGAGAGAGAGAGAGAGAGAGAGAGAGAGAGAGAGGAAGAGAGAGAATACCAAGCAGGCTCTGTGCTGTCAGCGCAGAGCCCATGATGGAGCCTGCTCTCACAAACTGTGAGATCATGACCTGAACTGAAGTCAAAAGTTAGATGCTTAACTAACTGAGCTACCCAGGCTCTCCTCAGTATGTTTTTTCTTTAGAAGAAATATGCTGAAATGATCCAGGACAGTGACTCATAGAAACCTCCCCATGGGTCAGGACCTTGAACTTTCATAGGTTTATTTCCCTCTCCCTGGCACACATGTCTCATTAAGGCATTTGAGATTCTTGCTTTTTCCTAATCATAAGATCCAATTAGTATAATGTCATCAGATAAAAAGCTGGAGTGATGTTCTGTGGGATACCAGTTCAATCAAGGCCCCTGCAAGAATGATTTAGAGTTATCTATGGATTTTAAGCTATTACCCTTGCCTGTGTTTGTCCAAATAACCCACCCAATCATCAGAGCCCCACTCCTTCCCAAGTAGTCTCTCATCTTAGCAAATGAGACCAAGTGGCCTGGTTTCTGGAAATTAAATTGCAATTTCAACACTTATAATCAAGCCTTGGCCTCATTCTGGGCCACGTCTGCCCTGCAGCTACATGATATCAGAAAATAAGGCACCACAGAGGCTTTCTGGTGCCTTTCTGGTGGAGACCAGTGCCTTGGGTTGGAAATTCAAGACTTTATGCTTATCTTCTTCTTTACTTACACCATCCACAACAGTCATAAGTAGTCATTCCACCTCATCATCGCAGTAATCACTATTGTCACCTTAGCAAGTATGTGCCATAGCCACTTTATCTGCCAGTTCCTTGATCTCTACCTTGACTCAATGCCACCACTGGTGATAATCTGAGTGACCATGATACCACTGTATGCCAGGGATTACCAGTGTTTTCTATTCTTCTGGCTTTTTATGCACTTTATTTTTTTTAATAGTTTATTGTCAAATTGGTTTCCATTTAACACCCAGTGCTCTTCCCCACAAGTGCCCTCCTCTATCACCACCACCTCTTTTCCCTCTCCCCCTCTCCCTTCAACCCTTGGTTCCTTTTCAGTATTCAATAGTCTCTAAGGTTTTGCATCCCTCTCTCTCCCCAACTCTCTTTCCCTCTTCCCCTTCCCCTGGTCCTCCATTAGGTTTCTCCTGTTCTCCTGTTAGACCTATGAGTGCAAACATATGGTATCTGTCCCTCTCTGCCTGACTTATTTCGCTTAGCATGACACCCTCGAGGTTCATCCACCTTGCTACAAATGGCCATATTTCATTCTTTCTCATTGCCATGTTAATACTCCATTGTATATATATATATATACCATATCTTCTTGATCCATTCATTAGGTGATGGACATTTAGGCTCTTTCCATGATTTGGCTATTGTTGACA
>NC_043701.1:82425584-82460902 GCF_006229205.1 Suricata suricatta | reverse complement strand
GACCTATGAATGCAAACATATGGTATCTATCCTTCTCTGCCTGACTTATTTCGCTTAGTATGACACCGTCAAGGTCCATCCACTTTCCTACAAATGGCCATATATCATTCTTTCTCTTGATTTGTTCATTTTAGCCACTCTGACTGGTGTGAGGTGGTATCTCAGTGTGGTTTTGATTTGTGTTTCCCTGATGATGAGTGATATTGAGCATCATTTCATGTGCCTGTAGGCCATCTGTATGTCCTCTTTGGAGAATTGTCTGCTTTATGCACTTTAAATAGGAGCAACTCAATCTCAGAATCCAATTATGAGGATCTATTTGTCATGCCCCATGGCTGGTATGAATTACTGCCTCAGAGTCCCAGTAGTAAGCACGGCATACTCATAAGATCTAACAATAATTTAAAACAAGACTAATCCAGTTGTCATCAGAGATGCCCATCAATCTGTGCTGGCTGGAAAGAGCCTATATTTTCTTTTTTACCCAACAGTATTATCTTTCACAGGTAATTTTTATAAACCATTTAAAATTCACCTTTTATATGATAAAGATTTTTCTCCATAAAATAAGCCAGTTTGCCATCAATCTTCCTAAAAATACACTATTTCTCTACTTATTTGTGATGCCACTTTTATCATATATCAAATTCCCACAAATGCAGGTGTCTGTTTCTAGGCTCTGTATTTTATTCCATTGGTCTGTTTTTCTGTTGCATTTATTATTCTGGCTGTATAGAAAGCCTGAATATCTGGTAGGCAATTCATCCATGTAAATGTCAGATTCAGTTTATTAAGTCCCTTAAACAACACACCATGTTAAATTACCAATTGATTTTAAATTGCCACCTAGGGAAGGTGAATCTGGTTATCTTCAGGACTTCTGTTTTGCTAAGCAAGGTGTACAAGTCAAATATAAGCTGAATTACTCATTTGCCACATGTGAGTTTCCTTCTTTACCCTTTTCCACACAGTGCTCCATCTCTCCTCTCAATAAATATTGACTATGGGCTGAATTATCCCCCATCCTCATCAAATTTGTAAGTTGAAGTCTTAACCCTCAGTATCCAAGAATATGATATATCAGGAGATAGGGGCTTTAAAAAAAGATAATTAAGTTAAAATGACGTCATTTAGGTGGGTTTTAATTAAGTACTATTGGTGTCATTATAAGAAGAGTAACTTTAAATACAGAGATATACAGAAGGAAGAGTGTGAAAAAAATAGGGAGAAGTTGGCCATCTATGAACCAAGGAAAAGAGCCCCAAAAGAAACCTACCCTGTTGACATCTTAATCTTGGATTTCTAGTCTCTAGAACTGTGAGAAAATAAATCTCTGTTTTTTAATCCAGTCAGGCTGCGGTACTTTGTTATGGCAGCCCTAGCAAACTAATGTAATTAGATATTGAAAGAAAGTTGATTTAAAGGAGTGTAGCCAATGGTAGGCTAGTGTCCTTGTCCTGTCTAATCTATGTCTCCAGTTTTGGCCTTATTTTTTTCATCAGCTGTATTTTTGCCATTCCTCCAGATCTATCTGGCACCTGGAGCTCAAATGCTCTAAATCTAGGTCATGGTATTTTTCTTCAATTCTGCTAATTTCTGGTGGTCTCTATTTTACATGATGGCTAGAGAGAGAGCTAGGACTCATCCTAGACTTCTGCTTCCACCCTTCTGTGCATCCTTTTTGAATCCACCTCAAGAGTTAGTTAATCTTGATTATTTTAATCTTGGAAATGTTTCTTGCCCCCTGATCTCTTCCTGTCCAATTCCCATTGTGCTGGGTCAGGCCTTCATTATTTTTTGCCTGGGTATTGCTGAAGATATACAGTTGGCCTCTCCAACTCCATTCTCTCCATTTCTCAATGGAGATGTCCCAATATCTTCTAACCCTTTCATAATTTCATTATTTAAATGAAAAAGTTCTAATTCCTTAGCAAGGCATTTAAAACCTTTTATAATGTAGATAATTTACCAGTTCAATTTATTATGACATCTCCCTCTTGCTAAGTACCTTCTATTTCTGGCACATCAATCTATTTATACTTCCTTCAATACAAAACATATTCTCACAGCTTCATGTTTTTGGTCATGTTAGCTTCTGCCTTCAATGCCTTTCATTCCCTATGTTATTTTAAGACTCCACACATCCTTTGAGGTCCATATAAATTGGTATTTTCCTCAGGAAAGTGTCCTTGGTATTCCCAGCTGTGATCAACAGTTTCATGCTTCACACTCTCAGCTGTACTTTTTGAATCTCCCTTCTTTCATATTTATCACATTTTATTTTAGTTTGGTATCCTTGGCCTTCTCCAGGAGGTGGAAAGCTCTGTGGAGTCAGGGGTGATATTTTGTACATTTTTCTATACCCACCCAATATACAGCACAGAGTTTTATACATTACAGGTGATCTATAAGCATTTGAATGAATAAGAGTTTGCAAGATATCAATTCTATAAGACTTTAGAATTTGGAAGCATATCACCATTTAGTTAATTTCAATCCATTTATTTTGTGGAAAATATGGTGTACTCATTCACAGCCTGAAAATATTAAAAGGCTCATTTATTTTTGGCTATAAAGTAGCTCTTAGAAAACATTATGAAAAATAAAGTGGAAATTAATCAGTGAAGAGAAAATTAAATTTTCCTTGAAATGTCCTCAGAAATAAAGTTGAGAGAAACAATTCAAAAGCCAAAAATGTAATTGCATTTGCCAAACTCCAAAGTATTTTTAGTAATATTTTATGGTGATTGCCAATCTACTTAGAGTTCAGACACAGACTATGGAAGGAGTAGGACCACTTTTTCTGGATCTTAGAGGAAGAGCTGTTTGGAATTGAAAGTGGCCTTACAATTTGAGAGACTATATAGCAAAACATATAGCATTTGAGAAGTGGCCAACATTAAATAGACCCAAACCTTTTATTATGTTTATCCTCTTCCCCAATTATTTTTGAAAGCAAGTCTGGTGTAAGTACCACTTACTGCTCAGACAGGATGCTATGGAGTCATGCCCTAACTCATTAAACACTTCCAAGTTGTGGGATCCTTACGCCTTAGATTTTGTTGTTGTATTTTTACTTCTTGCTTTTTTTGTTTTGTTTTGTGTCTGATCCCACCTATATTGCAGAGTCCAATTAGGGTTGGCCAAAACAGATGCCATTTAATTAAAAAATCTTATATGACTATAGTGTTTGCTTTTTAATGAGTCCCCAGTGATGTCAATAGAGCGCTGGATCTTCAGAATCCCAGATTTGGAAAAAGCTACCTAATAACTTAACTCAACTTTATGGAGGAAACATATTATTTATTTTGCTCTGACAGCATGAGGTCTGAGTATCTCTACTCCCTAGTATTTGATAAGGAGCTCTTCACTAGATTTCTTGAATATCAATAGGGACAATCTTTTTTAGCAGTGGTTAAAGGAAGCCCAACAGAAAATTTCATAGGAAAAAGTAAAATATTTCACATCTTCTACTTACTCAGATATAATGCTCTCCACAGATTTGTATTCCATTTTTCCACGTGAGTTTATATTAACTGTAGAAAGAATAAGAAAATCTTGTTGATGAGAGATGATCCAAATAATGCTATAATCTCACATGATCATCATAACAGCCCTACCAGGTAGATATTGGATAAAAACGATATGAAATTGCTATTTGTATAAGTAAAAAATGATTGACATCAGCAACTTCATGTGGTTTAAACTTTGTTATTACATCTCCATTTTACAGATGAAAAGTCTGATGTTTAGAGGTCAAGTAATGTACTGAGAATCACACCACTGTTAAGTTGCAAAGTCAGATCCAGAACCTAGAAGAAACCTAGGTATGTCTGCCTTTAAAGCCTTGCTCTTCTCCTCCAGGCGGTACAGCCAGGTAAGGAGTGCAATTATGCTAAGTGAGAAAGATGCACACGTCACCCATTGGCTCCACTCATTGACACAGCAGAGAGATGGGTAGCATTTCTTTGTTGTAGCCCTATTTATGACTCATAAAGACAGATCCAGACTTGTGCAAGTATATACATTCTAGTTTCCTCCCATATGAGCTTTAACTGTGTTAAATAAACAATGGTGTTACAGCTCTTGATCCATGGGGATGAAATTGCTTAAGATATGGATGGCAATGGTTCTGAAATATGTAATGTTTTAAGTCACCAAGGCTGTGACTGGCTGGAAGGTTCAAACACTGCCTTTGCATTGTCTCATATGTTTTTCTTCTTAGATCATAAACTGCTCAAGCACAGCTAACTCTTTTCCCTTTTCAGTCAGCCTAAATAAATGATTACTGACCTTTAGGACAATAGTATAAAGCTGGAAATGGTGGTGGTCCAACTATAGACAAAAAATATTGCTGCCTAGATAGAGCAGCTCAATGAAGTTACATGCTCATACTCCTGCTTTGAGTGAGGCCCACTGTATATTTCATGTCAGTAGTTTTACTTTCCTTTCTTGGAGGGTTGCTTTTTAATTCCTTTCTCTTTTAGTTTGGCAGCCTTGTAGCTACAGTCAATTCTCTCCACTCTTGCCCCAGGCCTACTAGAATAAGGGCAATTGATTTATGCATCAAAAGTCTGATAGTATATAGAAGGTTATTCATTGGGAACTAAGGGGCCTTTAAAGAGTGGTGGTCATACAAATTAGTGTGACTGCTGGCCCAGGTCCTGAAAGAAATTAAGTTGAACTGAATAGAAACCAAACTATGACCAAGTTTGATTTTAAATAAGGTTTGAAAGTATACATTTTCATTCTGGTACCAGATTTTTTTTTCATGTCACTATTATAAATTCTACCAGTTGGATGAAATTAATAAATGTGTATAATAGGGCTATAGAGATTGGTCAGGGGATGAGTTTCTGGGAATAGCACTGGTGGCAGAAAAAAAATAGAAGTTTTCAGTTTTATTTTCACTGTTTTTAGACAACAAATGATTTTGATATATACTTTTATTATCTTTTTTTAAATTCTCTGATTTGAATTATCCCTGGGACCAAGAGAAGGAACAATGAATGGAAGCTTTCTCTGAGGCAGGATTCCTTTAAGTTTGACTTTCTGTGCTAGTATGCCCAGAGTTTTGTATTTTTTAAATTGATATATATTTGACATATAACATTGCTTTAATTTAAGATGTACAATATGTTAATTTGATAAATTTATATATTGCAATATGATTGCCACTGCAGTGTTAGTTGGCACTTCTATCAGGTCACATACCATTATTTCTTTTTCTGTGAAGGGAATAATTACAATCTAGTCTCCTAGCAAGTTTAATGATTACAATACAATATTGTTGTCTATTTTCACTATACTGTACACGACATCTCTGGGACTTATTTATCTACTACTGTAAGTTGTGACTGGAATTATTTTTAAAGGTGTAATGGATTGTTTCCCTTAAAACTGATCTTTCTTTGCCTTTGGCTGTTCTCTTCTGCCCCACCTCTTCCAACAATGGATACCTTGGGCAACTGACAGGGCGAAGCCAGAGAAGTTCTGGACTTGTGCTGTGAATAACAGGAAGTGGTGCAAGATACCTTTGGCTAATTCCTCTGGAGTCCCAACCCCCGTCCATTAATTTCCTTGTCCTATTTCTACTTGACAGTCACTGCCCAGCATCTCAAAGAGATGGTAAATGGATTTAGTGGGACTTTCCTAAATCCCAGAGTCATGGTATTGTTAACTCCCATAAATCTACTTTCACTTATATAAAACCTTTATTCTCACACTTAGGATTAAATTCATAAATAACATCAAGACAATATTAAATCAGCTATGGAGGGTGTGGGAAAAAGACACGAAGCTCTTATTAGATGTATGTCTTCCTTAAATTGATGTCTAAATTCTGAAATATATACAGGAGAGTGTATAGAATAAAATGTACACTAGAAATCACAAAATGAACAGCAATGTATTCTCCATTCTACTTGAGAAATAGAACATAACAATATCTCTGAATTTCCCTGTTGTGCCTTTCAGAGGCAACCACTACCCTGAGTATTGTGTTATTAATTTCCTTAGTTTTCTTTATGGTTATCCTACATATATATGTAGCCTTGAATAAGAAATCACTTAATTTTGTGAACTTCTGAACTCTATATAATCTGAACTATATCTATATGTATACTTTCATGACTTACTTTTTGTGCTCAACACTGAGTTCCATACATTTTATTGTTATATAATGTTCTACTGTTTGACCTTAATTTTTATATTCATTCTCCTGTTGATGGATATCTTGGTTATTAAATTATATATTATGTATTAATATATTAATACTACATTAAGATTATTAAATAGAAAAATCTAAACAAAATATTTTCAGATTTTCTTTCTGCTTGAAATGGCTACCTGTAATTCCTAGCTAAGGTTTTTCAGCTATAATCTCTTAAAATTCTTGATAATTATCATCAGCAAGAAACTTTATCATAAATTTGGTGATAGAGATTTTTAACCATTTTTAACAGTATTATTTTAAAAAATATGGTAGCTATCATTTTCTTTCATTAACAAATAAAATATTAGGGTTCTTGTTATTTTGTGGCAGAAGAGGGATTTCTAATTCAGTTGAGCTTTACTCAAATTTGTAGACTGTTCAGGTATTATCATCAAAGTTGTCATTTTGAAAGGATACTAATGATGTGTTGCTAAAAGACACATCAGCCATAGACATACAGAAATATTCTCTGTAGTGAGTTGAATATGTGTCCTCCCAAAATCCATGCCTACCGGGGATCTTATTATGAACTTGTTTGCAAATAGGGTCTTTGTAGATATAATTGAGATGAGGTCATCTTGGATGAGTGTAGACAGTAAAACCAATGACTGGTGTCTTGATAGGGAGAGGACACAGAGAGACACACAGAGCAACAGAGAAGGCCACAGAGGCAGAGATTAGAGCAATACAGCTCTAATTAGAGCAATACAAGCCAAAGTATGCTAAGGATTGCCAGAAGCCACCAAAAGCTAAGAGGCAAAGAAGAATTTTTCACTAGAGGCTTCCACGGGAGCATGGCCCTGCCAACACCTTGATTCGGACTTCTAGACTCTAGAGCTATGAGAGAATAAATTTCTGTTGGTTTAAGCTACCTAGTTTCTGACAGGATACCTCGTTTATGGTATACTTGGGAAACTAAAGTACTCTCTGTAAATAAAGATGAATGAGATGTGCCTCACGGAGTTCCGTCTGCTGAGAGATACTCCCTAGTTTCCTGACTTCGATACACTCAGGTAGCTGTATCTTGGTTTGTATGCCATGTTCCTTAGGCACCAGGATCCTGACCTCACCTCCAACCTCCACAAGTTGAACTGCTGTCCACAGTGGTCCATCTGCAGGCGGCTAATTGAATGGGTGACCGGTTGCAGAGCTCCTCTTAGGCTCTACTCAGTGAGTCCAGGTAGTGGTAAGGGCAGGGTGACATTTATAGGGCCTATTTTCTGCAAGGACTGTGAGGCCACCGCTCATTGTGCATGAGCAGTTCTCTTTGGAGCTCTGGAAAAGATTAAATCCACATGGATGTGATTAGCCTGGTGGAAGTTCTAGGTGCCCCAGGTCCAGCTGATCACCCCAAGGGCCTGACAGTATCTTCACACTGGTTAGAAAGCTCAGCTCTCATCCATAAAGCCTCAGCATCTAACTGTAGAACAAAAGTTGCTTCCAGTGCTTGTTTACCTTTATGGGTTCTTGTTTTCTTGTTTCTGGCCTCTGAAGAAATCCCTTACTTTTTAACACTTTGCTAGAGATTTTAAACATTTTATATATTTTATTCAATATATTAACATGTTGTACAGGAATATTTTCTATGAACAGTTAGTCTATCATTTGGGGGGGAACTAGAACAAGGCTTACTTCTCTTTTATTCCAATCTAGATCTTTATGTGTTGCTGTTCCCAGATGTAGTATGTTGGTGTATCCTGCTTATGAAATCTGCTTGTGGAAGCACAGGAAGCTTATTCCTTTGACTTATCATAATCTTATAATGACTACATTTTCAGAATCTTAAATCAGAATATATGATCTAAAAAATATGACCATGTATTTATGGATAAAAGGACAGAATCTTGGAAATGTAAACTCCAATATAACATTGCATTAGGGAACACTTCTACATGCTTGTCAGCCATACAATAATTGCTTGGGAAATGTTAGCTATCATTGCTACTATTATTATGGTTGTCGTTGTTATCTATACCAGGATAGCTTTAGGTAAAACTAGTAGAAAAAAAAAGGTTGGTTTGTCATCTTCTCTTTCTCCTGTTATGTGGTGTTCCCTCTCTTAGGTCACTGAGCCTCCCAGTGAGATCTAATTTCTGGTACTGTCCTTCTTGCAATGATCTGGGTCTGTACCTTCATCTTTCCTCTCCCACTTCATCCTATTCTGGTTAAAATATAAGTGCACATGCCTCATGTCCATTAGACCTCTTTCCTTCTAAACTAATCTGAAATCAATAAAAGCCAAGTCTACATAATGCTAACTGACCATGCAGTACTTAAATTTAACAGTACTCTTGAGTGTTTCAACTAAGGAAGTGTTTAATATGACAAGTATAGTGATACAATAAGGCCCCTGTGCTGTGCATTTTTAGGCAGGAAAACTTTCTTGTATTGTGGAGGCATAATCCACAGAAGATGAACAAAGATGAGATAGGCTATGAAAAGGTGAACATATAATAATAATAATAACTATTATTATTATTTTCATTTTACAGATGAGAAAATTGTTTCTTAAATGTTTAATTTGTCTTAGGCTACACAAAAATTCAGTAGGAAGGATTTGCATCAGCCCTCTCTAAATACAAAGACTCAGCTCTTACACACAAAGTAGTGAACATAAATTAGTGAGTAAGGTACGCATGGCACTCTGAACCAAGCACAAAGAACAATAGGAAAAAAAGTGTAATGGCAGTAGTTAAGGTAGAGAGCCTTGAACAATAGAAAATGGGCTTCTAGAAGTTCAGAGGGTGTTTAAGAAGCTGTTTATTAATATGCTATTAACAAATAATGTCTTACTATGTAACAACAAATATGAAACCAAGAATGATACAAAAGAGGCCCAGTGTCTCCACTGTGACCTAGAGCCTAGCCACAGGGGCCTAGAAGAATTTAGTTGTCCCTTAAAGGAGGTATTAATTGTTACTTAAGAATCACATACTACTGAAGAAACACATGTATTGTAATTTGTTAGCTGTTCATGTTCATTCCTTAATTCAATAGTCACCTATGTAGGTATGCCAGTATACTACACACTGTTAGTAATCCAAAAACAATAGACTTGAGTTAAGCCAGTAGTAGCCTATACAGTATATAAATCAGATAAATATCTGGTAATTTTTTAATACATTACTCATGACATCATTCTATGTATTAATTTCTTTTATTACAATTTTTTTAAAAAAAGAATTCCTTTCTATTGTTGTTAAGGAAGAGACATCTAGATCTGGTTGTATCTGATCATAATATCCAAGTTTGGGATAACTTATGAATTAATCCATCAATTACAATGTAGCTGTAATAGGGAATGCCCCTGCTTTAAGCATAATCAGGTAACCCAATTTCATGTAGGCAGCTTCCTTTTGTAGAGAATGTAGGCGTTGATTCTTTGTAAGCCTTTTGACTGCTTTTTCAAAAACTATTTGTATGCACCATTATTCACGTGTTTTAGCCATAAAAAGCAAAGTTGTCACTAACCTTACAGATACTGGGGGCTGTTGTGACTCTGTTCTTTTGAACTTGAGGAGCCAATTTGATTACAGAAGGAAAAGTAAAGGCTTCACTTCTCTACTCTTCTATCCTTCACCATAGCTGATCAAAGTCCTTTCTGCTATACAAGTTATCAACAGGGGGACTGGTTGGCATGAAATTGCACTGTGAATGACTGAGAGGGAGATCAGTCTCTGAAATTCAAGTCCTGGCTTTGAAACATACTAGCTGTGTTCCTGTGGCAGGTAATGTCACCTCTTTAAGCCTGGTTTTCCTTATGTATGAATGTAGGTGCATTAGTACATCTTAAAGGATTGGAGTAAATATTAAATAGGATAATGCATGATGAGTGATTAAATATACTATCTGGCATTAGTTTAGTGTTAAATGAATGTTGATATGAAGATGTGACCCACATGGTCCTGTCTTTTAAGGAAGATAGCAATCTAAGCCTAGAAATGTACAGAAATATAATATGCTCAATTTCTTTACTTATATTTGATAAGACCTTTGAAGAGGACACATAGCCTTTAGCAACATTTCTTAATCAGTTACTTGACACCACTTAAACTCCTTCTTCAGCCATAAACAAATAATCTCTCTTCTTTTTAGTCTTTTTCTCCCAATTCTGAATCACAAAATCCCAAGGGAAGACACTTCTCTGGGAGATGTGGGGAAGAAATTGAGTGGGTGGAATAAAAATTCTCCTAGTGGTTGTTAACCATCCAGTGAATGATGGTGGCAAAATGGTCAGCACACCAATATACAAAAATCACTTTTCCCTATACATTTTATCAATTCTTATGCTCTTTTAAAAATTATCATTCATTCACACTTTGTTGTAAGGTTCCAGAGCCACAAAATTAGATCACGGACCTAATTCATAGGAATGACAGTTTAGAGGGCAGGTAATTTTGGAGCAGAATGCTCCAAATGCTCAGTAATAATAATAAAAATAATACCATTCGGTGTTAGAAAAACAGGACAATATGTGAAAAATAATGAACCTGGACCACTTTCTTACACCATACGCAAATTAAACTCCAAATGGATTAAAACCCTAAATGTGAGGCTTGGAAACATAAAAGCACTAGAAAAAAAACACAGGCAGAGTTTCTCTGACATTGGCTATGGCAACATTTTTCTAAATTAGTCTCCCAAGGCAAGGGAAACAAAAGGAAAAAATAAACTGTTGGGACTACATCAAAATTAAAAGCTTCTGCACAGCAAAGGAAATAATCGATAAAACTAAAAGTGACAGAGTATATTTGCAAATGACACACATGATAAAGGGTTAGTATCCAAAATATATAAAGAACTTATACAATAATACCCAAAAAGAAAATAATCCAGTTAAAAACTGGGCAGAAGACATGAACAGATATTTCTCCAAAGAAGACATACAGATGGCTAATAGACACATGAAAAGATGCTATATATCACTAATTATTAGGGAAATGCTTATAAAAATCACACTGAGATATCACCTCACACCAGTCAGAATGGCTAAAATCAAGACCACAAGATACAAAAAGTATTGGCAAGGATGTGGAGAAAAAAGAATCCCTGTGCACTGTTGGTAGGAATACAAGATGAGATGATGCAGACACTGTGTAAAACAGTACAGAGGTTCTTCAAAAGATTAAAAATAGAATTACCATATGATCCAGTAATTCCACTACTAGGTATTTACCCAACAAATAGGAAAACAATGATTGGAAAAGATATATCTACCCCTATGTTTATTGCAGCATTATTTACAATAGCCAAATTGTGGAAGCAGCCCAAGTGTCCACTGATAGATAAATGGATAAAGAGGCTGTGGTGTGTGTGTATGTGGTGTATATATATATTTAAAATGGAATATGACTTAGCCATGAAAAGATCTTGCCATTGCAGATCTTGCCATTTGCAACAACATGGATGGATCTAGAAAGTATAATGCCAAGTGAAATAAGTCAGTCAGAGAAAGACAAACACTACATGATTTGATTAATATGTGGAATTTAAGAAATAAAACAAATGAACAAAGAAAAAAGAGGCAAACCAAGAAACAGACTCTTAAATATAGAGAACAAGCTGGTGGTTACAGGGGAGATGGGTGGGAGGATTGATGAAATGGGTGAAGGGAATTAAGAGTACACTTATCATGATGGTCACTAAGTAATGTACAAAATAGTTGAATCACTATACTGTACACATGAAACAAACAGAACACTATGTATTAACCATACCGGAGTTAAAATAGAAAAAAAAACCATTTAAAACATGATGTACATTTGAACTGCATTTTAAAATTTTGTGAATGTTTTCACATAAATTACCTAATCTGATTCCCCACAAATTTTTTTTTGTGGAGTTGGTGGAGTTTGAATAATTGTTTTCCTTATAATAAATGAGAATACTGAACCAAAGGGGACCAGTATCATGTGAGGTCTTCAGACAATCAGAGTCAGATGAGAGTCCTGGTCACCTAGAATGAGGGTAGATAAGTGGCACAGATTCTCTTTGAGAGTCCACTCTGCCATGGCCCTCAGGAAAAGCTCATCCCATTCGGAACTGATGACTTAGCTTGTTGATTCTTACAGTATATCTTCCAGTCAATACGTGGACATCTTAGGATGTCAGCACCACACTAGAATTTTATCTGCAAAACTCATTAGTCTATGACAGAAAATTCTGTTAACATTTGCCCTTCTACTGTGATGTAAAAACCACAAATGAGTTAATCAAACAAAACCATTTTTTTTAAGAAACAGGAAAAAGTTTCTTAGGTTGATTTTTAATAACTAAGGATTGTTAAATATGTCTGTTGTGGTTTTAGAGTACAAGGACTCCACAGTCAAGTAAGACCTTTTATCCCCCAGTAGAGAGCAATGGTACATTTTATTCAATACATTAAATTACATAGACATTAGCCACAACATGTTGATTCAGCTTCACAGGAAATGAAAATCAAAACCATCTGTGTGGACGGCCACTCCACATCAGCATAGAACACACTATAATGTGTTCACTGCAGCTCAGCTCCAAAACCTCACTTCATTAGAAAAGTCACTTTAATATGCATATAAAAAATCCAAATCAAGAAATCAAGAGATTTTGAATCCAGATTTTAGCAGCAATATTCTCTGATTGCTTTGATTTTGCTTACTGTTTGATAAATTTTGAAGTTGCTATGGGACATTTATCTTCAAAGACTGAGATATGGCCCAAATGCCTAGCACTAGAGCCTGGCGTATAGCAGGTATTCAAAAAATATTCACTGAGTTAATGTAACAGCAAAAGATCAACTATCAATATAACATATTTGGGGAAAAAAGAAACTTGAAAATTGAATGCCGATGCATAATGATTTACAAAATGCAAGAAAAAATAGTAATTTAGAACCTAGAGAAAACATAAAGTTGTTCTAGGAGAGGTAGGTATAAGTTTACTGGAAGTCTGGAGGACAAAGATTTATTTTCAGGCAGAGGGAACAGCTAATTTTTTACTATAATTATCTGGAGGGACTATTAAAATCCGCTCTTTGTGAGAGCTCCACAGTACCTGAGTAGCAGTGGCTTGGTGGTGACAGTCTGGTTGGAAAGATGAGTGAGCAATGAAGGGACTTGCTCTAAAAACACATTTGTTTAGGCAGCACATTGATTTTCTTTAGCTTGTATGTTTATTTTGGAGGGCTTGGATTGGAATGAGGGTGAAGAGGGGTTGATGGTGATTATGTAGATGTAAAAGTTTTTCCATTTTGGAAAATTTATAAATTTAGGAACTTATGTCTAGATGTCAATCTTTACGTAGTCTCTATTTGCTGGTCTACCTCTCTTTTTCTTTCTTTGCTTTATAGTAATATAGTCAAATTGAAAATAACCTCTGTTTACATTAGTTCTACACTAGTATACTTCATCAGTCTCTTTCATATTCAGGGAATTTCCTGACAGAGGATCTTCATCTTAACTCATCTCCATATCCAAAGCACTGACATTTAGCTTGGCTTTAGTAAGTGTGAAACAAAGTTATTTATTGAAATGAATGTCCTTGAAAAGCATAGATGAGAGAGTTCGTTTTTGGGTTGTTTTTTTTTGGGGGGCGTACTCACATAATAAGTCATCTTTCATTTTGTACAGAGCATGCTGAAGCGTGATTAGATGTTCAAGTGGGAGTCATAAATAAAAGTCAGAAGAGAAGGTGGACTCGAATCCAGAGGATTCAAGTCCCAGTCATGTATTTTGCATTATATTCTCTAAGTTCTACCAAAAGTCACATGGATGTTCCTTGTATATAAATATATTCTTTGTGAGCTTGGGAATGGGGCTGTTATACTATTATTTCAAGCTTCTAAAAATCAGACATGCCCTTTAAATTGATTTTTTGAAGTCAATTTCGATCTTTCTTTGAGTTACTCACACTCACCTTGGAACTACTGTCACAAGCATGTGTAGGATGGCTGGTGGGGAAGGTGTGCACTGCCTCCATGTAATTACATGATATGGAGCCTCATCATTTCTGGTTCTTTAATCTAAATTTTGTAACCAACTCCTTTTGAATTGGATCTTCAGTACAGCCATGCCAATCCTACAGCCTCAAAACAAAATCATTTTTAAGCTATTTGAACATGGAAAAAAATCTGAACGATTTCTCAAAGCACAAAGCAGGTATTTTCTTCAAACACAAGTAACTGAAATAACTGAAGAGATTTAGTTCAAATTGCAAATAAATTCGCCTTTGGATTGAGACAAGGCAAGAGAAATATCAGACCCAAAGGTCAAAAGGAACATTTTGGAGTAAGTTATAAACAGAATATAGGGATTTAGAATGGAAAAGCTGAACTCAACAATAAGATGGGGTCATGACACCTTGGTAAGTATTTTTTATTATTTTTTTAAACTCACTGTGTTAACCCAGGACTTTATTTCCACTGACTCTAATTGAGAGTGTTTTATGTCTTTTTTCTGTGTGTGTTGTGTGTGTGCTTAAAAGACCAGTGAATAATACTTTATATGTTGTTATATCTTCATTCAAAGAAATTTAAAGCATATAGAAATCTTAGGCCAGGTCTCATCTCTCAGAGCATGATTGTGTTCTATTCCCTAATGATCTCCATTCCCTGCCTCTCCTAGAACACTTACTCCAAAATTTATGATTTCTTAGTGTAATTAATGTGTAGCTAGTATGATCTCAAATTCCCAGGAAGAAATAACTGTTTAAGGGAACTAATTATCCAAGTGCCGAAATTTTTCCAACCTCAAACAGTTTTGATGTAAATAAATCAAAATTGCAAACTTGAAAGCAGATAATATGATTAGATGTGCCTGTCCATAAATAATTAGCACAAGCCAGTTATGATTTATGGGTGAGTACAAGCAATTGGAATGATTTCTATTATTCTACAGTAGTATGTTGAAGTTAAATTCTGTATTTTCTGGAGCTGAAAAAGCCTGTAGTATGATATTCATCATTATTTTACATGTATTTTTTGAGTGAGAGTCCTCTGATTAGGGATTTTTTTTCTCATTTCAGTTGATGCTGGGTTAAAGTTGATGCTGGGAGGGAGAGAGAGTTGGGGAGAGAGAGGGATGCAGAACTTGAGAGACTATTGAAAGCTGAGAATGAACTGAGGGTTGGGGGGGAGGGGGGAGGGGGGAAGACAGGTGGTGGTGATGGTGGAGGGCACTTGAGGGGAAGAGCACTGGGTGTTGTATGGAAAACAATTTGACAATAAAATATTATGGAGAAAAAAAAGAATAACTTAGATGCTTGTATTGCTTTTCTAGTATGATATATTGTTTTTTTTAAGTTATTAAAATGTGCTATAATTTCAAAAAAAATATACTTTGTTACTAGCTACTCAAAAAGCATTCCTAAAGCCAATAGTCAGTGTAAAAAAAAAAGATTTAGAACACAAAAAGAGTATTTGTTGACTGAATGAATAGAGAGGGTTGGGTTGGAACACAGAGTACGTTCACCATTCTTCCAACTCATCGAATTTATACTATGTCTGGGTTATACTTTATATACTCTCGCTGGGAGAGGTGTACCTCTTCTCACATTACAGTGGTTTGCCACCTTTCCCTAATTGGCCAGTCTCATCTCCTGACATTCCCACAACTGCATTCTAGAATGGTGCTCGTAGTAACAAATGCCTTGCCTTTCTGAACCGTGTCTCCACACCCGTATCCCTGCTGTTCTTTCTCTGCCTGAAGTATCCGACCCATTAATCTCTTGGGAAAGTCTTACTCAGCTTTGAGTCAGGATCCAAATGCTATTTCTTATGTAAGGATTTAGCTGCATGTCCTGGATAATTGGACACTGTCTTTTAAACCCCCAGTATAGCCAGAAAAGGCAATATTCTGGTTATATTTACTGGTTGGTTTGCACGTCTGGTTCCTCAGTGGACTGAAAGATCTTTAAGGGCAGGTGCCTTGCATGTCTGCATTTTTGTAACTCTAGCACCTGATAGAGTGTTTTTCACATGGTATGTGCTCTTAAAGTATTTACTGAGTGAACAAGTATATTCTTTAGTATAAATTATAAACATGACTTTATACTACCTATATATCTTATTAGAATTCTCATGTCTATCCCTTTCAGGTGTAATTTTTTTACATAAGTAACATATACCGAAAACCATTTTTAATTTGTGAGTTTCATAAAATTTTAGATTCATACTGCATTTCAAATATATTAGCTGCTAGCTACAAGTAGCTACTTAAATTTAAGTCAGTGAAAATTAAATAAAATTGAAAATTCAGTTCCTCAATAGCACCAGCCACATTTTAAGTGTTCAATAGCCACATGTGGCAGGTGGCCACCATATTGGACAATGCAGAAAGAGAACATTTCTATTATTGCAAAAAATGCTATTGCACAGTGCTATCTTAGAGAAATTGGCTGTCTTTGGTAATGTTTCAAATTCTTCTGTACAGTAAATAAATCATATTCAAACTAATTACCTTTGACAATCTGGACACTAATATAGCCAGGTTATTTAGATACACTTAAAAATGTTATACTCTATGGGATAACCAGACATTTTATAAATATTTTAAATAGTCTATATTTAAACGTAAATGGTGTTCAGTAAAATAAAATATTGAAACTGATGAATCAACATAATGACTGACCAACGTACACCATTTTATTATCTCCTCTTCCTGAGCCACCAATAAAATCATAGCCCCAAAAAAGTTTTAAGTGCTATAACTACAACATGAAGAGAGCAGAACAAAGATTATTAGTGGACAAGGGAACTCAAGAAATGTATGGAATATAGAAAACTGATGAAGCAAACTGGAGAGAGCAGCAGCCTGTACTATATTACACATGGAGAAGAACAGGTCTCCAGTCTCCATACTTAGAAACAGTAAATACAAAGGAGGTCAGAAATGAGCTGCACAACCAAAGATTTATAAAAAGTCTGGTAGTTGGAGAATTCCTAGAGCTTAGCACAATTAAGGAAAAATTATTTGTATCTGTCTCATTGAGACATATTCAAACATCAAGGATAAAGAGAATGTGGAGAGAGATAGAAAGGAGTACAACATAATAACAAGGAGCAGCCCGGCAGAAGCTTTTCATTAGCAACACTAGGTAATGGAAGATAATGGAGTAAGGCTCTTGAGGTTCTTTTTTTAACCCATTAGGTATGGGGGCAAAATAAAGACATTTCAGACATGTCTCATTCACAATGTTTACCTACTACACACCCTTTCTTAGGAAGTTACTGGGGGATGTTTTTACCAAAACAAGGGAGTGATGAGTAAGACATAGGTTTTCATGATGGACTGGACAATTGCTTCCCATTTTTCGCATCTTCCCTGTCATCAACATAAACATTTATGCCTTTGCCAAGTGGATGCTTGTCTCTGGAAGTGGTGTACCTCTTCACCTACTAGAGTAAGTGGAATTACATTTCCTTACTATTTTTGATGTTGGGGTTGACCATGTTATTTGTTTCAGCTAATGGGACGCAACATGAACAGACACTTTAAATGTGCTTATTTGCCTTCTCACCCACTCCGTCTCTCTCTCTCTCTCTCATACCATCTTACATGAGAAAAGTATGCCCTACATAGCTGCTGGCACCAGATGAAAGACACATGGAGAAATCTTGAAATCAACTCATTGTCTGAAGTAGAGGGAGAACAATAAATGCTTGTTGTTGCCCCTGAGATTTTGGGGGTGCTTGTTATGCAGCATTATGGCTACATAGTACTTTTGCAGCAAAAACTGTGCCGCAGACCTAAAAGCAAATGAGGACTAATGGCTCTGGGGCAGGTGTTGGGGGCAGAGTGGAGATCTACAAGAAATAAGAAAAATAGAACAGAGGGTATGATTGAGACCTTGGGAATATAGTAAAGGTAACTGGAAGAACACAAAAATGAGAAATCCATTCTGACTAAACGCTAGGCACACAGTAGTAATGACACTAAACTCTGTAGAAATGATATCTTTATCCTATCACATTATTAGCTCTGTAGTGAACTATATTTATATAGAAGTGACTAATTTAGCTCAACTTATAGTTTTTTTCTAAAGATATATACATATATCTAACATCATCAAATTGTATGTATACATTAAACACATACAGTTTTTTATGTCAATCATACCTCAATAAAGCGGTTTAATTAAAAAAAAAAAGGGAAAAAGCTAATTGTGGTCAGTGTCCTTTAGGTCACCAAAACCCAGCTTCCTGAGCTAGAATAAACAAAAACCTAGGCCTAGTCAGAGGCTGGTGTAGGTTCATGGGATTCCATAAAAATGGCATTTTATGAGGTCATAGCAAGAAATGAATCTATCATAGCTAGGGAAGAAGCATAATGGTTTCGTCACTTTTTGGTCTCAAGAACTCTTTTCTCTTAATAAAATAAAAAGAAAGGATCCCAAAGGGTTTTTTGTTTATGTGGGCTATAGTGAGTGATATTTACCTTATTAGAATTTAAATGGTACTTCAGTGGCCTTTTCATTTCTAGTTTGAAGAGTGTGATAATTTTTGATTTTTAAAGAGCTCATAAGTCTACACTTAAAGTATTCAATTCTTTTTTTCTAAACTCTGAATGATTTGTCTCAAAATAATGCCACCACTTAACTGGCATCATGATATTATATGAAAAATGTTCCATTGCATAAGACATAATAAGGTACATTATTTGCATCTATAAATTTGAAAGGAAGATAGCTTTCATCATCATGGAAATTTTCATTTCTCACTTATGGTTTTGCTCGGTTTCTTTGCAATAGATTCCATCTTCCACGAGCCAGAGAGTTTGCTATATCCAGTTCTGCATCTTAAAATGCAGAGGTTCCAGCTGCGGGTCAAGAAAGCAAGTTGTTTCCTCTTTCTTTTTCAGCCAACAATCCATTGTGCTTGTGTCTGCATTATTCAGCATGGGGTGGGGGGGGGGTGTCCAGTTGCCAGGCATGGCTCCTGGACCTCAGAAGAGGGAACTGAGAAGCATCTCCATTTATTCCTTCTTTAATACTCTTTTTTATGTAGATCTGAGTCTTACATATCATTTTCCTTCTCTCTGAAGAGTATCTTCTAACATTTCTTGCCAGGCAGATCATTTGGTGACAAATTCATTTAATTTTTATTTCTCTGTAAAAGTTAATTTTTCCTTCATTTTGAAGGATAATTTCACTGGATACAGAATTCTAGGTTGGTGGTTTTGCTCTTTCTTGCTTGCATGATTTCTGAAGGGAAGTCTAATATAATTCTTTTTCTTTCTCCTCTATGAAGAAGGTATTTCTCCCACCTCTGGCTTGTTTCAAGATTCTCTTTGTCTTTGATTCTCTACACTTTCAAAATGATATGCCTAAGTGTAGAGTTTTAGTGTTCTTTGAGCTTCCTGGATCTATGGTTTTGTTTCTGTCATAATATTGCTTTTTAGTATGAAATGTTTTTACAATCAGGTTTAAGTTTTAAAAACATAACATATATAATTCATATATTTAAAAAAATAACAATGGCACTATGGCACTTTCAAAACCAATAATAACCTATAATATCTTTCAATATTTAACATTTAAAAAATATTTTAAATTATCCCCTTAATGGAAATATCTACATAAATACCTAATTTTCTTTCTTATTTCTTAGAAGGAAAAAAAAGATCCAACTCTCATAGTGATTAAGTTTGGGTCAACACTTTTACCTATTTTGAAACAACCGAAAAAAAAAAAAAAAACAACCCAGACTGAAATATAACCTTATTTTAGCTGCAAAAGAGCAAAAGAAACATTTTGCTGTTCTTGCATGGCAAAATTAAAAAATTAATTAAAATCCTGTTATCTTTTTCATTTTAAATACATGATTGTTTTTAATGTTGCAATAGTTGGATGATGGACAGCTCATGGGAGCAGGTATCAGGGTGAGAAGAGGTCAGTTCTTGTTTAGGTCTGTTCAAAGTGAAGTCTCCTCTCTTAGCCTTGGTTTTCCATCTGTAATATATGCATAATGCCTGCTCTGACTGCTTCATGAAGAAAAGGACAATCCCAGATTTGTGGAGCCGGAGTAGCCCTGAGAGATCATATTGTCCTTTTTGATGAGAAGACATGGGCAAAAGTGGGTTGAGAAACTTGTTCAGGGTCAAATATCAAGGGAACACATAGAATCACTGTATTTACATTTGGCATTGACAGTACAAAGCTACTATTTTTATTTTTATAACTTCAGTGAGTCCTGTGTAAACCCATTATAACAGTATGAGCCTTGTGGCCACTTACATTATTACATATTTCTGGGACAGAAATCTCCCGCTGGTATGGAAAATCTCTGCTTTTTAAGTGGGATCAATCCCCATCTCCATAAGCTGCCTAATAACTGCATTATCAGTTCCTACATCTTGTCTTTTTTTTTGATAGTTACACCAAGTTCTTTTTAATCATTTTTAAAAGCTGAGTCAGCATTCTTAGTTGAAACTTAAAGTGGGAGTCAGCAAGATGTATACCAAGGGTATCCTGGACTTAACAGCCCCAAATGGTTAAAGGAACTGAGATGCAAAAGAGTGGTATGTTCATGACAACTGTAAGTGATTTGCTATCAGACTCATCCTCTTCCTTAAAGCTATTCATCTCTGCTCTCCTTTCCAGAGGCACAAGGAAGAAGCTGGTGGGTGCGGGGAGGCGAGCAGGGGGCATCCTTAATTTCTTGCCCTTCTTACATTTAATAGAAGTCCTACTGATTCTACTAACGATTCCAACATGTGCTGTCAATTTTGCCATAGTCTTTATTCAGGCCATTATCACTTCCGCTTAAATAACTAGTTACTAGATTACAATCTTCCTCCTAACTAGCCCACTGCCCTCACCCAATTCACTCTCTACACTTGGGCTGAGTGTTCTTTGTAAAACACAAACATCCTCATGTTTCTCAGCCACTTAAATGCTTTTAACCTAAGGATAAAGACCAAATTCTTCAGTGTGGCATTTAAGGCTGATTCCCAGTGCCTACTCTGGCCACATCCTGTGCTCTTGCCCTCTGAGTGTGTCCACACTGCTCTAGTTTACTGGCCTTTGCAAAGTCACTAGCTCTTCCAGCGGTACCTCCTTGTCCTCTCCTCTCCACCTAGCTAATGAGAAATTAACCTTTTCTCTCCTTCCATCCCTCTTTTCCTCCCTCCTTTGCTTTCTTCATTCCATAAATATTTATTGAGAATCTTCTATATGCCAGCCACTGAAGATGCATTAGTGAGCAAAACAGGCAAAAGTTCTGCCCTCATAGACCTTACATCTGTGTGTGTGTTCGAGGTGACAGAAAATAAGTACAGTACATAATAAATAATATTCTATATTAGAAATGATAAGTGTCATGGAGAAATATTAAGCTGTAAATGGAAAAGAGGGGAGGCAGGAAGAGATGATATTTTAAATAGAGTGGTCATGTAGGTCCCACACAGAAGATGACATTTCTGCAAAGAGTTCCATAACATAATGAAGAAATGTGGTTATTTGGAGGCAGGATGTTCATTTTTGAGCATATGGACACCCAGTTGATCCAACAACATTTGTTAGACACACGATCCTATCTCTATTAAATTGTCTTTGTAATCTTGTTAAAAAATCATTTGGCCATTTTTCGATGTGGGATCTAGTTCTATGTTCTCTATTCTGTTGCATTGATCTTTGTGCTTGACTTCTCTCTTCATTAATACTACACTGTTTTAAGTATTAGAAATATATAGTGAGTTGTAAAATTAGCTAATATGGTTTCCTCAGTTTATTCTTTTTCAAAATTGATTTAACTAGTCTAAGTTCTTTGCCTTCCCAAATAAATTTTAGAAGAAACATTTCTGTACCTTAAAAAAATCTTGTTGCAATTTTGAATTCCATTAAATCTCTAGATTAGTTTGGGAGATATTTGACATTGTTAGTATATTTATTCTTCCAATCCATGAGCACTGTTTTTATATTTATTTAGGTCTTTGATTTCCTTCATCAGCTTTTTGTAATTGTTAGCATATAGACTCTGTCATATTTTATATTTACCTAAATATTTTCTTGGAGCTATGATAAATTAAATATACATGTGTTTAATTTACATATACAAATTACACGTATTAAATTACATATAAATTATATATATTACAGTTTTAGCTTCCAATTGTTTATTGCTACTGTATAGAATATATTGATTTTTGCCTTGTTGACCTAGTATCCCTGCAATCTTGCTAAAGTTACTTATAGTCTTTAGGAGATGTTCTGTTCTTAGAATTTTTGGAATTTCCTACATATATAATCATGTCATTTTAAAATAAAAACTATTTTATTTCTTTCTTTATAATGTGTATGCCTTTTGTTTCTTTTTCTTGCCTTCCTATAAAGGCAGTGTGTGGTGATATCTGATGTCCTTGCTTTGTTACCCATCTTTAAGGTGAAAGTACTCAGTCTTTTACCATTAAATATATTAGCTGTAGATTTTTGTGATACCCTTTATTGGGTTGAAAAAATTCCTTCTATTTCCTACTTGATGAAAGATTTGATCAGGAATCAGTGTTGAATTTTATCAAATGCCTTTCCTTCATCAATTGATATGATCATGTGGTTCTTCTTTTTTTGTATTATTAATATAGATCACATTGATTGATTTTCAAATATTAGAACTTTAGTCTTATGGTCCAAGTTTAAAATCCACTTGTTCATGCTGTTTTCTTTTTACATATTGATAGATTTGATTTGCTAATATTTTGTTGAGGATTTTTGTGTCTGTGTTTATGAGAAGCTAAATTTGGCAAGCCATTTAATACTTCAGCATTTTAGTCTCATTAGTTCTAAAAAATCAATCTTTTTGTCCCTACTTATGGCACAGGATAATTGTGGAGACAAAACAGAGACCAGTAAAATGATAGGATTCTTTAATGTGTATAGTGCTACAGAAATGCAAGGAATGAAAATGGGTACTTTAGTCTTTGCTTTGCCTCCTCAACTAAACAGCAAGCCCCATTTTGTAGTCTCCTTAGATGCAGACTCCCACTTTGTAGAAAGAGCACTCTGGGAATGTGTATGTGAACCTCTCAGCAAATCTAGGATATTAGGGTAGGTCACAAGGATCTTGTAGAATTGGTGTGGAGAGCTTTGGAACTCCTGGGAGACCAGGAATAACACTCCCAAGTAAGGAGAGGACATAGTGGCCCAGTTGTCCTTTCGAATGCGATGTCTCTACTAATGCAGAAAATTTACAAGGAGGCAGGAGAAAGGCAAAGATGGATGTACCTGTTGTGGTACTCTGGCTGGCTCTTATCAGAAAAGAATACAGTCAAATGCATCACTGGGTGCTGTCTCTCAAACACTTCTAGCCTAGTCTCTGTAAACTTGTTTCAAGGCCTTAATTAGAAGAGACTGCAAAAGTTAAAAAAAAAAAAAAAAAAAAAGACCAGGGTTTGATTTGGGCCCTTGAAAGAGTTCAGTAACCATGGGAGTGTGGGCAGGATTTGGGACAGTGATAGGAACTACTCATACCAAAGAAACCTCTACCACCAAAATCAAAGTGTTCACGAAAATCAATACAGACAAAGCAAATGCTCTAGGACTTCTACTGCTCTAGCACAGCTGATTGGACCCTGGTAGCTGTCACAGCAGCTCCTCTACAAGTAGTTTTAAAAAGTGGCAAAATTTCTGTTATATTGGCCCATTTGTTTGTTGGTTATTATGATTCTTTCTCCATCCAAAATGATCCTAAATTTGGTACTCAGATATTTGTGCCAATTCCTTTGTTAGTCTAGATGGGAGGCCTGGTGTAAAATCTTTGCAACATCATTATCTACAGCATCACTGGAAATTTAAAACCCAATGTCATTATAAATAAAAATAATCAATAAAATGATGGGGTAAATTAATTCTCAATCTTGTAGAATAAAGTAAAACAAAGTACAAATATGTAAAGTTAAGTCCTTCAAAGTTTACACGGAGTATGTCCCTTTCTAGATGAAAGATCAGTGATTGCTTTCTAATAATTTTATAATTGCCATTGTTTGGGAAATAATTTTTGTAGCTTCTTTTAATAGTATTCCTTTGGTAGAAAAAATTTATCTCCTTGGTTTCATGCAAAACCTAAAGGTTTATATTAGGCTCTTTAGACAAGGAAGTTTTGAGAAGAAGATCTGCATGTCACCTAATTTCCCTCTATTACTAGCTGGACTCTATATTTTTAGCTATCTTTCCTTTTTAACCATTCCTATCTTCTTACACCTCCCTCCTTTTCTTTCAGTTTTATATATTTCTTTTGTACATTGGCAAAACAAATACAGCAATTTCTCTGTTCTAAACCATTTCTCTGAGAACCCAGGAGGGTTCTGGTAATGGAGGCAGCATGATTGAATTGACTGAGCAGAATTTGATAGAAGAAGAGATGTTTTCTGATTCACTTCATATAAGAATGTCAACTCCCATCCAACTAATAAATCTTTTGTTAAAAATTCTAAGTACATAAGCAACTTGGTCATTTTCTAGTTGTAAAAGGTAGTATAGCTCTTCAGTACCAAATGGGTGTGGAGGGCTGCATTCCCTAATGTCTACTACTTTGCAAAGCAATGCCCCATTGGAGGAGATCATTGTTTAAAGGAACCAGGTGACCCAGAGGGAACCCTTGGGATGTTAGATCTACCACTGAGCTCTGTTTAGATGTGAGGGAGTCCAGCTAGCTCTTGACAACTCACAAGTGCAGACTGAGTAACAGAGGCAGAGTGAGCACTAAATTCCTTCTGCACTTTTCTTTGGAACTATAGGAAATGTGGTAGAATGTGCAAACAAAATTTTAAAATACAAGTAAACTGGAGAGAGCTCAGAGGAGAACAAAAAAAATTATAAAGGGCTTGTACAAGTCATCCTCTGGAAAATAGGTGCAGAGCACTGGGTATTTCACTTGAGAGGAAAAAATGGAAATGAGACATAATAACAGTCTATAAGCATACACAAGGCTGTTAAATAAAAGAGATTCCGATTGCCCTCATTACTCAGGAATGGGCTTAAACTTTAGGAGAATCACAAAATGTAAGGTATTTGAAAACAATGATATTCTAGAGGCTCAAAGACAGAAAAAATAATTCCTGCAGTTCTCCAATCAAATTAGAAAAATTAGAAGTTACATGTTTAGAGTTGGATATTTTCAACAAACACAAAATAAAGAATATTTATGCTTATGGCTCAAGCCTAAAGTACCTATTTGAATGAATAGGCATTGTGTTGACAAAAATTCCAATTTGGAGGAAGGGGAAATGCAAACTCATCACCCATGGGGATGGTTTAAAATATTAGAGGCATAGAGAGTAAGACAGTTAAAACACAAGCCAGGCATATTGACATATTAGTACAGATCACACAAATATAAGGCTAAAAAGCCAGAGGGAACTAAACAGCATGGAAATCATTATGATATTGAGTGTTCCGGTAAAGGATGAGAGAAGTTTATTCACTGCAGAGAAGAGAAACCCTTGTAAATTCATTAAGGTAGCTAAAAGTTACAGATGCAAGAATCTTAGAACTTTACGAGAGTTCTCAAGCCCTATAGTGGCTGTGAAAACCATGCTGAGAAAGCCTCGCTAATCATCTGCAGTCATCTAGATAGTAGGGAAAGTCAAGAAAGAGGAATAAACCACAGTGTACTGCTGAAGCAAATCCTAGAAGCTGAGCAGAAAGTGGGTCAAAAATTGATCTTGACAGATGTGTCAATCAGATTGAAAGTATTGAAACAAGTGCAAAATGGAACCATAAGAAAATCACAGAAGAAAAGCTAAAAATCAGAAGGTTTTGAAAACCCTACAGGATGCTATAGAAAGGAAAGGATATTATACACACCCTTACAAAGGATGAGTCTGTAGAGCTGACCAAATTACAAAGAAAATCTCTCTGGAGTGATAATGGTAAAAAGGGACACAAAGATTCAAGGATATGGGCTCAGGGTATATAGTCGGGGGACTTCGAGTAAGCTCACCACATGCAGGGAATTAAAGAGAGGGTGGTTGACAGAAAAGAATAAAACATTATTAGGGAATGTGTCTCTTTGTGCCAAGTGCTATCTTCTGAATCCAAACAAGTGGATGAGTGAAGGGAAGATTTGCAGTTGGATGAAGAGCCTTTAAAAGGTACATGCCTGAATCACAGAAATCAGACACTGGCAAATGCCTGTGGGTGACAGAGTTCACCTTCTATCTCAGTGCACCGTCGCTCCCGGCAGGCGGTTGGCAAATGCTGTGTCCAGTCGGGTTCCAGGCTAGCAGAACAGAGTCTTGTGCACAGCAGGCAACCTTTCAATTACTATATAAAAAACGGGACGTTAATACTCATGTATTAACCATTTTGACAGATAGAATAGAAGTTTAGGCCCTCTGGAATAATAGTAGAGAGTCTCTGAGGAAAATGCTCAGGGCGACAGCATACACACACTATAACCGGAAGTGAAAACAAATAAAAAACCAGGAACAGAGGAAGATATTTGAGGGAATAGGAAGAACTAAGGGATTGGTGACTCCATAGGCTCCATACGTGAAAAAATGAAAGAAGGTAGACTTTTAGTACAATGGAAGCCACTCCATCAACATTGACAAGTAACTCAAATGAAACATTCACCCGCAAGCCAAGTAAAATCTAGTCTGGAATCCTGATGAGTTCTCTAATAGCTGGTCCATACATACATACTACTGTTAAAGAGGATGTATTAGGATAGGGTGTTTATTTAAAGTGATGGCAGAGTGGGTGAGATCACAATGTATATTTGTGAAATTTTAGTTTTGTTCTAGAAACCACTCCACCTGCCTTTCTGCTCTCTCCTACCCTCATGTACAAAGTGGAACCTCTTTTATTTAGCACAGGGAGGGCACAGAAGGGAGTGGTCACAGCAGTGTTCTGAGCAAACCTAGGGCAACAAATAGAGTTCAGCATTCCCAGCCTGTTATGTAACCAGGACAGGATTTTTCTGAGCAAGTTGGGAAGAAGCAAACATCCTTAAGCATACTATTAATAGATAATCCCTGTTTCCAGGGAACTTGGAGCAACTGCAGCTTCAGTGACTGAGCATACCCACCAGCATTTACAAATCAGCAGAATTCAGAGGAAAAGTGAATGTAGATCTGAGGAATGGGTATGTCTGTTGTCTTCAAAGCAGAAGAGCACTGGGTGTTATATGGAAAACAATTTGACAATAAAATATTATGGAAAAAAAAGAACAAAACTAAGTCATCTATTGCTAAAAATAAATACGTGAACTGGACAACCTGATGATAGAAGTCAAAATTCTAATATGAAGAGGTGCAAAAGCTCAGGATTCATCACATCACAGGTTATACTGTGATAAATGGTGACTAAATCCACAATCTTGCTAGTGGAAGGGTTTGTTTCTTTGTTTCTTTTTTCTTTTTTCTTTCTTTTTTTTTTAGCAAAAGACAGCATTGATTTCTTAAGACTTTATTTTCATTTTCATATGTATTAAAAAATCATTCGAAGATAACTTAGAGATTCAAAATTTCCCCAGTCGGAATAGAGCATGAAGCAGAATTTTTTTGTTGGTCATATCCCTATGTATTTATGTTGCTAGGTCTAATTAACCAGGATTGCCCACACCTTTCATGGAAACTTGAGCCCAACCTCACAGAGAATTGTCCTGAGTCATGTGATTATGGACTTTATTCCTGGCCATACTCTGTATTTCCTATATAATGGATAAAAAAGAATCTAAGTGTGTGTCTTAGCTTATGCATTTGTTCATTAGTATGAGAAACTAGATATTTCCCAACTTTGAAAAGCTTCAGGGAAGGCTAATGGGCAAATATAAAGCACTTTTAAACAAACAACCATAATAACAGAAATAGCAATGTGCCAAAAATGAAAATAAAACCAAAGAGAGTATTATAACATTATATTTTTCAAAACTACAATAGAGGCGGAAATTCCACATTTGTTCCTTTAAGTGAAGAAGAGTATTTCATCCTTAGAACCATGGGTGTTTTTCCTGACATGTCCCATGACTGCAAGTTTAAAGATTTTCTAAATTATTATATTAGCAATAAGTAACTAAAACACATTGGCCTATGACTTTGGCAAGTTATCAGATTCTACATATATCTGCTGAATATTATCCAAAATTGGGCAATTATGTAGCATTTTAATAACTATGCCTTCCCGAATGTGCCATATTACCAGTTGATTTCTGATTTCATAATAAATGATTGTATTTTACCTGGTCCTTTTAACATTTTTGCTAATATTATGGCAAGCATTGTTGATATGAGTCATAAAAATGTCATGATAACATCATGATTGTATTTTCTTCACTTGCATACAGTATTTACCAGCTTTAGTTTTCTAGATATAGTCAAGCCCATTTATATCATAAATATTATAAATATTATAAAAATTAGGGAGCAGAATCTAACTAGATTCTCTGACTGGTAAAACCATCCTCAATTAGGGAATAGAAATCTAACACTAACAATGATAACATAAGCTTTGTATGATCTGAGTAGTTGACAATTCTGATCTTAAATATTGTTACATTAAACACAGTACACTTCATGTTTATCTAACAAACTGCATTTTGTTAGTTTTCCCATTTATAAAATCCTCTGGAAATTTTGAAATATGTTTTCATAAGGAACCAAAACACCAATTAATCAATAGTCTTCTTTTGCTTCCAGAAAACTTAAGAATCACAAAGACAGATCTAACAAGATAACACAATTTTGTGAGAAACTCTCAATGAAAAGAGAAGAAAGGAACAGCCAATGGATTCAGGAACGAGCTAGAAACCAAACTGTTGAGCCTTACTTTATTGTGAAAGATGAGTTTCAAATTAGGTTCCATAGTTTTTAATGTCCAAAGTAAAGAAGGAAATGCCCTCAATTATGTGTGCCACAGGTCTTTATGATAAAGTATATTGTCTTAGATAAGCACAACCATTTTGTACGTTAAGATTAGGAAAAAAGTTTCTCAAAGAATCTGCAGAGAAATTGTCCTGAGCAACATGCTTACATCAATCCCAGGAACACGTTTTCCAGGGCTGTTTCTTAAAGCACTCAGTGGAAGCAATTTAGTAAAAGCAATTTGATAAAGGAGATGAAGAATGGGAGTTAGTTTCCTGGGATATACTTCCTCAGTGCTGAGAAGGTTCACAAATATAATTGCTACAGAAACATAAGGATATGATCTCTCACTAATGAAAGTCTCATAAAATAACAGCATAACAGCTTCCTATGTGTATATTATATTTAATATTCATTTAAAAATAGTAAGTGCTATCATCATTCTTCTTGAACAGCTCATCTACAAGTTTTTGGCTTTTTCATATACTATGTACTTTTAAAGAGTGTCTGTAAATGCCTCAAAAAATAAGCAACTAGAGTTCCTGTGACTCTCCTTGATTAAAACAAAAGCTTATTTTCCTAAATGTACAGAGAGTAGGATTAGGTTAAATAATCTTTAAGGTTTTTTTTTTTTTCACTTCAAGTGCTTAATGGCTTCAGTATATGTCATGATGTCACTTTTTGCTTTTTTTGTTAAAAGCAAATAACTGTTCTTATTTTCTCAGAAGCCTCCAAAGGCAAAGGAAAAATCAGTGTATTGATCCCTACAATGGATTCCAATGTTATCCTAGCTTCAGAAGGTGTCCAGTTACAGAGAAACATTTTAGTAATCATAAGGTTCAGACAGACCTTATGTGACCCTATTCATTCCTGACCAGCAAATAGTTTTTGTTTAACTTCGAAAGAAACCAGACAAACCCTGCAAGGTTACTTGTAATCATGACACCATTCTTAGAATTGCCATGTGCTGGGAACATGACTTCTTGCTTCCTCCTTCTATCTACAGTATAAATCTGAAGGACTTTGTTATGGCTCTTATACTTGGCACATCTTAGGCCTATTTAGAACATCAACACCATCAATCACGAAATACGGGGCCGACCAGCTGGATGAACCCTGGCTATCATGCAGGGGTTATTTGTCATCTGGGCATGTCTGTTTGGTATATAACACTCCTTCAGTCCCAGAACAATTTTCCCTCTCCAAAAATATTCTCTTTGATTCAGGAAACACGTGATTAATAAAGGACAAGGGGTTTAGAGCTGGAGGTCAAGGCTAAAAGTCTTAACCAAACAAGTGCATTGCTTACTAACGTTTGCATCAGCAGTCAAAAATTTCCTTGAAGAGCTCCCGCACTGAAGAAACACACGTCTCTTCTTAAATGCCATAAATTTCAAGGGACTCTCGCAACTATGTTCATCTTGAGGGATTTATTTTAAAATATGTTGCACATTTGAGAAATGTTTTGCTGAAGAATAATAACACTGCATCAAGCATTTAAAAGGCCCATTACAAACATTTACAATTTAACATAATAAATTAAGGTTGAAAAGATATAATTTAACCAATATGATATGTAAAAGAAATTTGTACTATAACATTAGAACAATTTGCATTAAAAATAAATTGTTTTCTAAGATGTCTATTTACACTAAAATGGATTTAAAAGCAACACTCTTTCCCTCATACTTTCTGTCTTATTTACATGCCAATCTACGATACTTCATAGTACTTTTCCATTAGACAGTTTTTCTTTTATTCTTGTTTCTCTTCCTTCCACCAAAAGAACCTTGTTTCATGTTTACAGACACAGAATTTCCTTCTTTCTAGGCAAGTGTTATAGTTTCACCCTGTAATCGTATTTATTTGATATTTATGAATTGTTTTTGTGTGCAGGGCAGAACAAAAAAAGTAAATTTGAACAACATGAATTTAAAAAGTCATTGTTGACCAAGCTTTAAAATTATCCCAACATTGAGTAAACTGGAAGGTGATTCCATTTCTCAAACTGGAGAAATGGATTAAATAAGGTTTATTTCACTAAAATTGTAAAGAGAGTCACAAACTCCTATTGGAAATCTAAACAAAGTTTCTCAGAAGGAAAGTGCTAAGTAGATTGCATTCTAGTGTTGATGATGTTGCAAGGCCCAAGATGCACATGTCAGTCATCACTTTATTTAACCTGTACAGATTTCTAAGTTCCTGCACACCCACCACCTGAGGTAACTAGACTTGCTGGAATTTAGCTTTCTTTACTTCTCTGTCAAATGCCAAAGGAATAAAATTAGAAACTTACTGTTGTACAAAACACACTGTATTAAGAATATTTTCTATTGAAATTCATACCAGCAATGCACTTATCCTTGTAGACTGCCTTAAAATCATGGCTTTGCAGGCATAAAAAGGTTTTTGATGTCATCTGGCCTGACTTCTCCTATTGCTGTGGAAACTAAGCCTTCAGAAAGGAAGAGGCAAAGGTGAGACTAGAAACCTCATTTCCCACTGCCCTGTCCAGTGTCCTTGGGCCATGGTATAAATCCTTCTTATGGCTCAACTGTTGGTGCAGAATCTTGGGATAAGTCTGACTTGCTCACAGCTGGGCCATCTGTTGCTTCAGTACTTATGCTAATATGATAACATTGTACATCTGACTGTTGATGGGGTCCTCTTGGCACTCTATATGCATAATGTTCTCAGTTAACTCAGTTGACCTTGTTAAACAATGACAATGTGTGTGAAGCCTGAGTTTGTTAGCATTCATTGTTACAAAAACAGGGTCACTGCCCTTGTCATATTTAACAGTGTTGAGCAGACACAGCAATGTGGATCCTGAGGGCAAATACAGAATTTCCAGAGGTGATGTAAGAACTATGCTAATTAGTCTCCCCTTCCACTCTGCTTCTAGGCACTGAATAACTGTACAGTTCAGCTAGAAGACTCACTGAGCCCCAAACTAATAAAATCCAAGAATTTCTATAAATAATAATAAAAAATGTGTTTCAACATGCCATTTCCTTTCAGAACAAGAATGGCCTTTGCAGAGCAATGTGCCTGGGGGGAGTGTTCCCTCTACTTTTGCTGTTGTATCCCTGTCCCCAGTAGAACTGAAACAATAATGTAGGTTGACGCTCCCCCTTAAAAAAGCATAAAAACAATCCTCTATCTATATTCCCTTAACATTATTTTCTTAAGAATTAGTGTTTTAAAATGCTATCAAACTGTGCTGGGACAAGAACTGTATGTGAGGATCAGTTCACACATCTAAGCATTTGGATATGGGTATTCTTGCCTCTGTAGAAAAGCAAGCTAAGTTAATTTTTTAACAATGCAATATTACCTTGGTGTATCTTGTTCTTTCTTTCCCTCAGGGTCTTACACGAATGAATCAGAAAATTGCTCCCTTATGTTAAGCCTGAGTCTGCACCTGTGTTAAATTCATGTGGAACTGGAATTGGGGTGTGGGGGTGGGGATAAATGTCAACAAAACTAATAGGATGATATATCTGAGTTTGAATTCTCAAATGGACTAGTATCCAATGTAGAGACCATTGATGGGAACGTTTTTGTAGCCATATTGTTTCACATCTAGAACTAAAATCAGGGATATATAATCATGTTGATCAGCTGTCCTCAAGTTCTCAAGTTTATGATTAAATACATCTGGCTCCAGATTCTAGGAAACTCAGATTACCAGGTATTCTGGAAATTTTGACATGCCAAAACTTTTACGTTATCTTCTTTGGGTATCCTGAATTACTTTCCAAGTATTAAAACAATCTCCATGTCTTAGACCTCTTAAGAGATATCATAAAAATAAGCAAGTATTGAAACAAAGTATAGAAAGCAATGAAGAGTTGAAAGAAGGGAAGAGATTGATGACCAGTATATTTTTTAAAAAAGCATCTGTTTATGTTTTGGATAAATGGAGAGATTATGGATCATATGAAAGTGTGAGGAATTTAAGCAAGAAAAATAAATATGTAGAGAGAGAGTTGTGTCCATGTTCTAAGTCTGCTCTTTATCTATGAATGGAAGTGGTGGAACACTTTGCTTCACAATGAAGTCAGTTTACTACACAGTGAAGCAAACTTGTTAATGAAGTTTCATATCTGCTTGTTTTCTATTGTGCAGTACAACAGTGATGTTTTTAGGCCGTACTGGCCAGCATTTGAGATGTATTCTGGAAGAAGACCGTTGTGTGTTTGAAAGATTTTGCTATCAGAGGAAGGGAGAAAATAAGAGAGAAATTTGGAGCTTTGAGAATATAACACCTCAGTTTTATCAGCCATGAAGTATACACCACAGAGGACGATTATTTGCCTATTGCAATGGAGGCTGGTTAAAGTCCAATCAATTGAATCCAGATGTGGGTTTTTTTGTGAGTTTTTTTTTTCAAGTGAGGTTTGCCAAAATTTCTTGGGAGCAGAGACCACAAGCTAATATATGCCAATGGACTATCAAAGTACAAGGAATGTTTTTGGCTTATAAGAAATCCTACTTTAAGCTTGCTGCCTGAAATAGAATAAGCTGCTTTATGATAAATTAATTAAAGGATATTTACAAATGGCTGGCCCTTGCCTAAACAAAATCTTCCAAGTCAACTCTACAAAACTGTTCCTGATATGGTGCCTAATTACAAATTTAGGAAACACTACAACTGGTAGTTTATGCTCTTCTGGCAGAAAGAAGCTTGAGGACAGCAACTGATTTAGAATCCATCTGCTGGCACATGAGGATAATAAACAGAATTTGAATAACAAGCCAAAGGTCTGTTTTAAAAGGTGTGAATGTTCACAGAAATCTCAGATCTCTTAAGACACTAATAGGAAAGACTTTTAATCTTAGAGATTGATTAGTTTAAAGAATATTAGGAAATCATTTATTTTTTATTAAAAATTTTTTTAATGTTTTAAAATTTATTTTTGAGAGAAAGGACATGAACAGGGGAGGGACAGAAACACAGAGTCTGAAGCAGGCTCCTGGCTCTGAGCTATCAGCACAGAGCCCGATGTGGGGCTTGAACCCACAAACCTTAAGATCATGACCTGAGCTGAAGTCGGCCATCCAACTGACTGAGCCACTCAGGCACCCCTAGGAAATCATTTTTAAGGGAATTCTATTATTCCTGTTTTCTTTACAAATGTGATGAATTTTAATTAGTCAAAAAAATAAAGAATTAATATAACTCAATAGCAAAAAAACCCCCACCCTAATAATTTGATCCAAAAATGGGCACAGGATATAAATGGAAATTTTTCCAAAGAAGACATACAGATGGTAAACAAGCACATGAAAAGATGCTCAACATCATTAATCATCAAGGAAATGCAAATCAAAACCACAATGAGATATCACCTCACATCCGTCAGAATGGCTATTACCAAAAAGACAAGAAATAACAAGTGCTGGTGAAGATGAAGAGAAAGGGGAACCGCCAAGCACTGTTGCTAAGAATGTAAATCAGTGCAGCTACTATGAAAAACATTGCGGAAATGCCTCAAAAAATTGAAAATAGAACTATCATATGATCCGGCAATACTGCATCTGGTTATCTGAAGAAAACAAAAACACAAATTTGAGAACATATGCATCTTTATGTTCATTTCAGCATCATTTGCAATAACTAGGATGCAGAAACACCTAAGGGCCTACCAATGGATGAATGGGTAAAGAAGATGTGGTATAAGTGAGCACACGCACGCACACATGAATACTTTCAGCCATATAAAGAATGAAATCTTACTATTTGTGACAACACGGATAAACCTTGAGGTTACTATAATAATTGAAAAAGTCAAACGTAGAAAGACAAATACCACATAAGTTTACTTAAAAGTGGAATCTAAAAGACAAAAGAAACAAAACAAAATGCAAACTCATAGATACAGAGACTAGATTGGTGGTTACCCAAGGGGAGGGATGTTACAGGGGTGGGGAGTGATTAAAAGGATTAAGAAGTACAAATTTCCGGAGAGTGGAGCCAAGATGGCGGAGAGGAAGGGAGCTCTGTAAACTCCCTCCGCACCGTTTTTCGAACTGAGAAGGATATTATGTTCAACTGAGAGAGCGGAAGGAGAAAATACCAACTCCAGAAGGAATAGAACCTCAAAGATACCTGAGACTACACCAAGAAACAAGCCAAAGTGTGCAAGAAGACGAGTCCCAAATATTGAAGAGTAGGGAAATAAAATACTCACAGGCAAAACAAGGGAAACTGAGAGATATCATTAAGAGAATATCTCCGGAAACGGGAGGCCCTGGACAGTCAATAAGCCTCCTTTAACAGAGAAATACAAATAGGTGCACAGAGCCCATCGAGCTTTCTAAAGGTG
>NC_043701.1:82415758-82425484 GCF_006229205.1 Suricata suricatta | reverse complement strand
AAAAAAAAAAGAAGTACAAATTTCCAGTTATAAAAATAAATGTTATAGGGATGTAAGGTACAACACGGTGGGGTGGGATAGAGTCAATAAGATTCTATTAACTTTGTAACAGATTAAGTAGACTTATTGTATCAGTTTGCAATGTATTCAAATGTCAAATCATTCTGAATACACATGATACAATACACAACATTGTATGTCACTGATACTTCAATAAAAATTACAAAGAACATTCTTAGTTGGAGGACTTGGAGCAAAAATTGGACTAAGGGAGCCAAATCTGCCCGGTGAAAATAAAAACAATACAAAACAAAAAACCCTGATCTTTTCCTTGGGACCAGTATTCCTTTTTACTTTTTAAAAAATTTTTATTTGAGTATAGCTGACACACAATATTACATTAGTTTTGGGTGTACAAGATAGTGAGTGGTTCAAAATCTCTATATGTTATGCTATGCTTACCATAAGTGTAACTACCATCTGTCACCATTCAATGCTAGTACAGTATTGTTATTCCTTTTATTCTCATGACTTATTCACTCCATTACTGGACACCTGTATCTCCCACTCCCCTTCATCCATATTGCCCATTCCCTACAACCCTCCCCTATGGCAGTCATCCACTTGTTCTCTGTATTTATAGATCTGATTTGCTTTTTGTTTGTTTATTCATTTGTTTTGCTTTTTATTTTCCACATATGAGTAAAATCATATGATACTCATCTAATTTATTTCACTCTGAATAGTACCCCAGTGTTTACAGCAGCACTTTCAACAATAGTCAAATTACGGAAAGACCCTAACTGTCCATCAATTGACGAATGGATAAAGAAGATGTGGATTATATATATATATATTTATATATATATAAACATACAATGGAATACTACTTGGCAATGAGAAAGAATGTAATCTGGCCATTTGCAGCAACATGGATGGAACTGAAGGATATTATGCTAAGTGAGGTAAGTCACTCAGATAAAGACAGGTACCATATGTTTTCACTCATATGTGGATCTTGAGAAATATAACAGAAAACTATGGCTGAGGGAAAGGGGAAAAAAAGTTTCAAACAGAGAGGGAGGAAGGCAAACCATAAGAGACTCATAAATACAGAGAACAAACTGAGGGTGGATGGCGAGTGGGGGGAGGGGAAAGTGGGTGATGGGCATTGAGGAGGGTACTTGGTGGGATGAGCACTGGGTGTTGTATGGAAATCAATTTGACAGTAAATTATATGTAAGAAGTGCCCTCTAGGGGACCAATATTCTTTCTTAAAAATTTTTAGTGTTTATTTATTTTTGAGAGGGAGAGAGAGAGAAAGAGAGCACGCCCAAAACAGGCTGCAGGCTCTGAGCTTCCAGCACAGAGCCCAACATGGGGCTCAAACTCACAAACCACGAGATGATGACCTGAGCCCAACTGGGACACTTAACCAACTGAGCCACCCAGGTGCCCCTAGGGGATGAGCATTCTTGAGGTAACTACTCCAATAACTAAAGTAAGTGGCAATAGAAGTAGACATATTTATATTAGTTTGTTTTCTGTATATTAAACACTTAAGAGTAAATAAAGGAAAAACATCCCCACAACTCTCTTTTGCTGGCAAATCAATGTGTTTTGATATTTCTAAGTTCTCTTCAAGTATGTATGCATGCATTTTTGAAGAGAATATTACAGGCATGCTAGAATAGATAATTTTTCCTAAATAATAACTTAATGAAAGCCTTGTAATTTGACCATTTAAATATCATTTAATGTCTTGGATTCATTGAGTTTAATTTATGAATTTATTAATCTGGCTAATTATTACTTAGTAGGAAAATTTTGTTTGTGTTGGACTAGAACTTGTCCGAAATCTCAAACAAAACTTAGAATTTATTTAATCCCCTTTTAGAGCTTTGGTTTTTTTCCCTGTATTTGTTTTAGATCACTTAGGGTTACTTAAGAAATGTAAACCAAATTTGAAAACAGGAAACAGAAATCAGAAAAGTGCTTATTTAGAATTAATCAAATAAGTTTCAATGCCACTGAATTTAATTCAACTCCAAACATATTTTCTACATACTAGCTATTATAAAGCATATAAAATCAGATGAGACTTACATATCTCTCAGGGCATGATAGGTTGCATAGACAAATGCTTGGATTGGACTATGAAGAGTATAATAAAGTATCGAAGTTCTTGGAGAACTTCCATGAAGCAGAATGCAAAGGCTATTCCAACAACAGGGGCTTCTTGGAGTAGTTGAAATTAAACTGGGCCTTAAAGGATGGGAAGGCATGATTTACTTTTCTTTGGATCCTTTGATAAATTCATCTTGATAAATGACATAAGTCCTCTTAAGGCAGTGGATTATGCAAGAATAATTTTAAGCTTCCTTTAAAGAATGGGATTGGAAAGAGAAAACTTATTCTGAGCTCACACCATGTATCAGGCTCTGTGCCAAGTAAGCCTTCCTTAGGTTATTTAGCAGTGAGCAGGGTGGCTTCATGGGTATATGATCAGTGTATTTGCATAGGACATGGTGCTCACAAGGGCCTTATACCTGGAGTTTAAGGCTCTGCACTTACTGTCTTGATATTTTTAATAATCTTATCTTTGAATCTATGTTTTGTAGGTGAAGTCTGATAGGACAATGGAGTATACTCTGGGGGCTCAAAGCCTTGGCTCTCATTTTGCCTCATGTCTCACCTCACTGAACAGGTTGTCAGCACCCCACTGCCTACTATCTGGAGCTGAGTACTGCATCTGGTGTCCCCTTCCCCATCTCTACCCTGTGCATAGAAAATAAAATAAGCCATCCTCCTGCCAGAGTGGCAACCAGGTTATATTGACAAAGGAAAGCCTATGTTCCTCCACTATCTACAGTTCTTGCTAGGGACCTGCAGCATGAGTGTATGAAGGATCAAGGTCAGGCATGCATCCTTGGGAGCATCTCTGTACAGGATAGCTGTCATCACCACAGAGCAATTAGGATGAATGGCAGGCAGTGGGGGACTCCGGCTCACTTCTGATTCAGGTACCGTCAGTGTCCCAGCCAGAACTTATAATCCCATGAGGATTGCCTGGTTTGCCCATAGGTTGGGAAAACTAACATCCCTATCCGAGCCAGGGCCCCACATTTCCATTTTGTTCTGGAGCTAAAAATGATGTAGCTAGTCCTGACCTTAGGTAGGTATTACTGTCCTCCTATTACAGATAGGAAACTGGAGTCTAGAGAAGGACTAGTTGGTGCCAGAGCAGGTGGTTCTACTCTAAAACTTATCCACTATGGTGTGCTGTACCACCTCCTTTGAGAAACACCCAGGTAAGCAAGAGAGGCCTCAAGTGTTGACTTTTCTATACAAAATGGAAATGTGGGGCCTTTCCTCTGGAGTAGCCTAGAGGTGACCAGGAATCCTTTCTTAAGAATGCAAACTCGTAGTTAGAGAACTCAAGGCCTCTATGGTTTCTGCTAGTGGACAAGTGAAAACACTTAAGGAAAATTTTAGCTCCTGCCCACTATTATGACTGAATTGTGTCCCCTTGAAATTCATATGTTGAAGACTTAACCCCAGGTCTCTTATATTGTGATTGTATTTGGCAAGAGGGCATTTAAAGAGGTGACCAAGTTAAACAGTGGCCATTAGGGTAGGCTCTAATCCAATTGGAGTCATGTCTTTATGAGAACAAATTTAATTGCACCAAGAAGAATAAAATGCATAGGAATAAACTTAGTCAAGGAGGTAAAAGACTGGTACTCTGAAAGCTATAAGCCATTGATGAAAGAAATGGAAGATGACACAAATGGAAAGATATGCTCATGGACTGGAAGAATTAAAATTGTTCAAATGTCCATACTCCTTAAAACAATGTACATACTCAATGCAATCATTTATCAAAATACCAACAGCATTTAAAAAAAATAAAGTTAATCCAAATTTGTTTCTTTTTTTATGTTTTTTATTTATTTTTGAGAGACTGAGAGAGAAAGTGCTAACAGGAGAGGGTCAGAGAGAAAGGGAGACACAGAATCCAAAGACAGGCTCCAGGCTCTGAGCTGTCAGCACAGAGCCCGACGGGGGGCTTGAACCCACAAACCGTGAGATCATGACCTGAGTTGAAGTCAGATGCTCAACTGACTGAGCCACCAGGCGCCACACCAATGGCATTTTTAATAAAACTAGAACAAATAATCCTAAAATTTGTATGGACATAAGACCCTGAATAGCCAAAGCAATCTTGAGAAAGAAAAACAGAGTTGGAGGTATCACAGTTCCAGATTCCAAAGTATACTACAAAGCTGTAGTAATCAAAACAGTATGGTACTGGCATAAAAATAGACACATAGATCAATAAAACAGAATAGGACAGCCCAGAAATAAACCCATGCTTATATGGTCAATTAATCTACGACAAAGGAGGTAAGAATGTAAAATAGGGTAAAGATAGTTTCTTTCAATAAATGGTGCTAAGAAAACTGGACAGTACATGTAAAAGAATGAAACTGGACCACTTTCTAACACAATACACAAAAATAAACTCAAAATGGATTAAAAACCTAAATATGAGACCTGAAACCTAGAAAAGAGCATAGGCAGTAACTTTTCTGACATTGGTCATAGCAACATTTTTCTACCTATGTCTCCTAAGGCAAGGGGAACAAAAACAGAAATAAAATATTGGGAATGCTTCAGAACTAAAAGCTTCTGCACAGCAAAGGAAATCATCAACAAAACTAAAAGGCACCCTAGTGAGTAGGAAAAGGTATTTGCAAATGATATATCTGATAAGGGGCTAATATCCAAAATATGTAAAGAACTTACAAAATTCATCATCAACAAACAAATAATCCAATTAAAAATGGACAGATGATCTAAGAAATATTTTCAAAAAAGATATAAGATGGCCAACAGATGTATGAAAAGATGTGGAACATCACTAACCATCAGGGAAATACAAATCAAAACCACAATGAGATACGATCTTACACCTCTCAGGAATGACTGAAATAAAAAACATAAGAAATAACAAATGTTAGCAATGATGTGGAGAAAAAGAAACTCTTGTATACTGTAGGTGGGAATGTAAATTGGTACACCCACTGTGGAAAAAGTATGGAGGCCTCTCAAAAAATAAAATAGAAATATCATACATGATCCAGTAATTCTGCTACTTGGCATTTACCCAAAGAAAAGAAAAACACTAATTTGAAAAGATATAGACACCCCTATGTTTATTGCAGCATTACTTACAATGGCCAAGATATGAGGCAACCTAAATGTCCATCAATATATGAATGGATAAGGAAGATGTGGTTTATATATACAGTGGAATATTAGTCATAAAATGGATAAGGTCATGCCATTTGTGACCACATGGCCAAAACAGGGGGAATTATGCTAAGTGAAATAAGTCAGGCAGAGAAAGACAAATACCATATGACTGCACTTTTATGTAGAATCTAAAAAGCAAAACAAATGAATAAACAAACAAAAAGTAGAATCAGACCTATAGGTACAGAGAAGAAACTTATGATTGCCAGAGGGGAGAGCACTGGGGACATGAGAAAAGTGGGTAAAGAGGAGCAGGAGATTAAGCTTCTAGTGATGGAATGAGTAAGCCATGGGAATACAAGGCACAGCATGGGGAATGCATTATAATAGCACTGTATGATTACAGGTGGTAGCTACGCTTTTGATGAGCATAGCATAAAATTTAGAGATGTTAAATCACTACGTTTTACACCTGAAACTAATGTGACATTGTGTGTCAACTATACTTAAATAAAAACATTTTTTAAAAGGAGCTTCTTAGAAAAAAAACAAAGAGGAAATTGGACACACAAATTGACAGGTATACACAGAGGAAATACCAGGTAAGGAAGGACAAAGTAAGAAAATGGGAATCTGGAAGTCAAAGAGGAGGCCTCAGAAGTAACCAACCTTGCTGACACCTTGATCTTTGACTTCTAGCTTTCAGAACTGTGAGAAAATAAATTTCTGTTGTATAAGTCACCTGATCATTGGTTTTTGTTATGGCAGCCCTAGCAAACTACTATGCCCACTAAGATCCTGATATATGAATTCATCGATATTCTGCTGGCCTAAAATGTATAGTATCATGATTCTATCAAGTTTTACAAAAATAAAGAGCTATCTATAAAATCACATTGGATGGGACTTGAAAATTCTGTGGGATAGAACTCCTACAATACTAGGACAGCAGAATGAGAAAGAAAATGGGATAAGGCAAAAACAAAAAATTTAGGACATTATAGGTAAGGAAACTTTTAGCTATTGCCCCTCACTTCTTTTTATTTATATTATATAAACAAGTAATATATGAATAATATATGTTCATTATCAAACCATTTAAAAGAAGCCTAAATAAATGAAGTAAAAAAAATTGAATTTTTCTTCTCCTCTTTATTCTGTACCTCACTTCCCACCATTGATAAGTATACTCTCTCAGATCATTTTAAAAAATGTATTTAAGGGTATATGTAGGGGGTTCATGAGTCAGTTGGTTGAGCATCTGACTCTTGGTTTTGGCTCAGGTCATGATCTCATGGATCATGGGTTCAAGCCCCAGGTTGGGCTCCACCCTGACAGTGCAGAGCCTCCTTGGGATTCTCATCCTCTCTTCCTTCTCCTCCCCTCTGTGTGCATGTGTACATGCTCTCTCTCTCAAAATAAATACATAAACTTAAAAAAATAAAATCAGGTCTGTTTTTTTTAAAAAAGGATATTGTATAGTTCAATGTATGCTTAATTTTGATTATCAAAGAAATATGATTAGATAATATATATTATTTTGTGACTTATTTTTCCATTGAACAGTATGTATTAAGGATTTTCCCCTACTACACACCTAACACCTTTATGTTATATAATTTATCATGAAATCCATGGAAGTCCACAAGATGGAGGCCATATAATTTATTTAACTATCACATAACTGACAGATATTCAAGATGTTTCCAGTTTCTTCTGATCACAAAAATACTGCAATGAATTTTTTTTACATATATATTTGTGATATTCAGATTTCTATTTGCTGTATTTCTTAGTCACTCCTCTGATTTCACTTTTACTTCTGGTTTTCTTTTTGGAATTTATAGCTAAGATCGTCTTTTCTTATCTGAATTAGGTATGTGAAAATAGACTGAGATGCTTTTTCTTTAACACCAATACAACTGTAGTTATGTATAATTTCCTATTTCCCTGGCAGAACACGAAGAAAGCACTTTTAACTGTTGAAGTCACGCTACACACTGTGTGAGGGTCCAGGGTATGCAGTAGGCTGGCTGCGGAGAAAAGTTTAAGCTGCTTATCTTAATACATAAATTCTCTGTAGTTTGAAGTAGAAAGATAAGAATGCTTTGAGCTAGGGCATGACTCAGTCACTGTCTTCTGTGAACCAAGGGGACGTGCCAACTGAAGGTAACACTTGGGATTCTCTCCAGAATGGACATGCGTGTATGGCCTTTACTACTGATGAGGGGTAGGAATACTCTGTTAAAGTTTGGGCAGTTTTCCCCCCATCTCAGTGGTCTAGTTCTGGAGGCTCCTACCTAATGAATAATGGTGCCCTACCTCATGGCTCTACATAGCAACTAGTGGGACTTTCCCAAGAATAGCCAAGTTAGTATGATTGTGATTCAGTAAATGGAGTTTTGTTTTGTTTTTTGGTTGTTTTTTCTTTTGAGATGCTGCTCTAATATGATATAATTTGTGTGTGTGTTAGAATACACAGAAAATTTTCCATTTTAACCATTTTAATTTATAGTAGCATGAAGCACATCCACATTGTTGTGCAACCATCACCGCCAGCCTTTAGTCTCCTGAACTCGTTCACCTTCCCAAACTAAAACTCTGCACTCCCTAAACAGTAACTCCCCATTCCCCCCTCCTCCCAACTCCAGGAAACCACCACTCTAGTTTGTCTCTATGAGTTTGACTATTGTTTATAACCTCATATAAAGTGAAATCATGCAGTATTTGTCTTTTTGTGACTGGCTTATTTTACTTAGTATGTCTTCTAAGTTCATCTGTGTTGTAGCATGTATCAGAGTTTCCTTCTTCTTAAATTCTAACTAACGTTCCATTGTTTGTTTATATTGCAGTTTATCTGTTCATCCACTGATGAACACTTAAGTTGCTTCCAGCTTTTGGCTAGTGTGAATAAAGCTGCTATGAACATTTTCATAGGATGAGATTGGCAAAACATTCCTGAATTCACAACAGCTCTTTATCATTATGCATGCTTTCAATCAATGGTCCTAAAATTACACCTACTATTATAGAGGGATCTTCAAAAAAAATCTCACATTACAGGTGTCCTCATGCTTAACATGTTTTTTTTCCCACCATACAAAATTAATACAATATTACTGATCGTATTCCGCATGCCATATGTTATGTCCCTATGACTTATTTATTTTATAACTGGAAGTTTGCACCTCTTGATTCTCTTTCCCACTTCACCCCTGACAACACCCTACCCTCTGGCAACCTCCGGTCTGTTCTCCACATCTATGAGTCTGGGTTTTGTTTTATTTTGCTTGTTTTGGTTTATATTTCACTTATAAATGAAATCATGTGGAATTTGTCCTTCTCTGTCTGACTTATTTTACCATAATACCCTCAGATGTGTATCCATTGTTGTAAACAACAAGATATCATTTTTATGGCTGAGTAGTATTCCATCATATAATATATAATTTATATATTATATATAATTTTATATATTATAGAATATATAATTTATGTATATATATATATACACATACATATACACCACATCTTCTTTATCAATTCATCTATTGATGGATGCTTAGGTTGCTTCCATTTCTTAGCTCTTGTAAATAATGTTAAAATGAATGTTTAGAATGCAATGTTTAGCATTACAAAACAGTATTTTGTTGTTTTTGTTTTCTTCAGACAGATGCTCAAATGTAGAATTCCTGGATTATATGGTAGTTCTACTTTAAATTGTTTGAGGAATATCCATATTGTCTTCTGTAATGGTTGTACCAATTTACATTTTATCAACAATACATAAGGATTCCCTTTTCTCCATATCTTTACCAACACTTGTAATTTCTTGTCTCTTTGGCAATAGCCAACCTGACAGATGTGAGGTAATATCTCATTGCTGTTTTGATTTGAATTTCCTTGATGATGAGTGATGTTGAGCATCATTACATGTGTCCTTGGCCATCTGTATGTCTTCTTTAGAAAAAATGTCTATTTATATCCTCTTCCCATTTTTAAAATCATTGGGGGTTTTTTGTTGTTGTTATTCAGTTGTATGAGTTCTTTATATATTTTTAATATTAACCCCTTATTGGGTATATGATTTACACAGATCTTTTCATTAAATTGATTGCTTTTTGTTTCATCGATGGTCTCCTGTCCCAGGCAGAAGCCTTTTAGTTGATGCTGTCCCATTTGTTTATATTTGCTTTTGATGCCTTTGCCATTGGAGTCAGATTTTTAAAAATTGCTAAAACTGATATCAAGGAACTTATTATCTATATTTTCTTTTAGGAGTTTCATGGTTTCAGTTCTTACATTTAAGTCTAATATATTTTGAGTTAATTTTGTATATGGTGTTAGACAGTGGTCCAGTTTCTTTTTTTTTCCCATAATATTTTATTGTCAAATTGTTTTCCATACAACACCCAGTGCTCTTCCCCTCAAGTGCCCTCCACCATCACCACCACCTGTCTTCCCCCC
>NC_043701.1:82411171-82415658 GCF_006229205.1 Suricata suricatta | reverse complement strand
TGCTCCTATGCATCAGCATTTCTGTCTCTCTTGGGTAAATCCCCAGCAATGCTATTGCTGGGTCATAAGGGAGTTCTATGGATAGTTTTTTGAGGAATCTCCACACTGTTTTCCAGAGCGGCTGCACCAGTTTACATTGCTGACAGTGGTCCAGTTTCATTCATTTGCCTGTAGCTGTTCAGTTTTCCCATCACCATTTTTTTAAGAAACTGTGCCTTCCCCATTGTATATTCAATAAATCTAGTCTTGTGCTTAAAGAAATAAATACCTTGAATGACTTATTCTAATAGTCTAATGGATTGAAGAAGCAAACATACTAAAAAGGACAATATTAAAGACTGTAGGCATTTAAATATAGGTTAACTATATTCTATCACTAGACTTTGGGCCTTCCTTCTTAAGCCTAAAATGTAATAATTCTAAAACCCTTCTTAGTGTCTTAAACCTTACAGTCTTTGTTGTCTTTGGCAGAACTTCAGGCCTCTTGGCTTTAGGCAGCAATTTGTCAAGAAGGCTTGCCATTTTGGCTTGCTTCACCTTATTTCTCATTTCCTCCATCCACTCTGGCTTCAAAAGCCCCTAATTAGCTGTTTACCTTAATTATTCCAGCTAGGACTTCATCTGGTCTTGGGTTCTCCCACTTCTGAGAATCCAAAGTGCCAGTGCCTCTACCTTTCCTATTAGGAGAAACATTCTACTTTTATGAAAAGTGTGTTTCATCACCTCCACTCTGTGTCTGTGGCTTCCATAGCAGGGAGGGGAGGACATAAAGGAAACTGGCAGTAGTCTTGAATGTGTGATTCCGAGTCATATATATTCCATTTAAAGAAAACAGAAATTTCTTAAATGGCCACCAGCAGAAGAAAGAGCTTCTGCTTGGGCCAGAATTCCCAGATGAGCTACTGAGGAAAATACAAGACCTCCCTCAGCATAGTGTAGGCTTAGCTCACCTTTAGGATCCCCAAGACACTGGAGGAACAGTGGGTTGGTGCCCTTTTTCCTTACCAGACATCTTTTTCTATCATGTTTTTTCCCTCATGAGTATATAAAGGCAAATTAAGCTGCCATGTAACTTGAGGACAATGTCTCGTAGTTGTAAACCTGTTTTAGATCAAGGTATTAGCCAGAATAAAGGCTTCCTGGGGTATGTTGCTATTTATCAAATAAATAAACATGTGATTCTGGGTTCCCCTAGAATATTCATGGAAACCAGACTCATTTGTTTACTAAAGAACTGTTAGCATCTTGATAAATAACATTGTTTGCATTTAGAGTTTTACCTATGGAAATGTTTTGGCAAAGGATATCACTAGCTTGAACTCTGATTAACCCAAGAACTACTTTCCCAGCAGGCATATGAGTTGACACAGCCTGGCCACTTACAAATTTGAATCTGACAGAAACAAAAGTTTCTATCACAAAGCATTTGAGCATCTTGGTATAAAATTTGAATTTAGAATTGACTAAGCCCTACGCTTTCCAAGACTCACAAAACAGAGAATCAAATGTATCACTTAGACCTCCCCAGGCAACATGGAGGCATGAATCCTATTGGTTACCTTTAAGCCAGAGTTATTTGTAAAAATGGACCAATTTCTTGGTCCACTGTGAGAGTGTTCAGTTTGAGCATTCTGAAGGGTGGCCTGCCAATCACATAAGAAGGAAAGATTCTAAAGATTATTTTAAGCATGATGGTTTATTTTACTTGGAAGTTTTCCACCACTGATTTCTTTAAAAATTCTCATATCCTTTAAAATTTATTTAAAATTCAGATTCTCTATTTCTCATTTTATCACTACTTTAATTAGGCAGAAGAGATTGAAATTAGGTATCATAGAATAACTTTGCATGTTGAGACTAACAATACTGAAATTTATTCTACATGATGAATCCCCCCAACAGCCCGTACCTGTCTGAGTCACCAGTCATAAATGAATATGCAAAAGACAGACCTTTATACTTTTGGATGCCCAGATTCTGAAATAAGAAAATTAGTCATCTGGTTCCAAGACTTGTGAACCAATCCCAAGTATAGAAGTGTTTATTTTGTGGGGCACCTGGGTGGCTCAGTCGGTTAAGCCTCCGACTTCGGCTTAGGTCAGATCTCACGTTCGTGGGTTCGAGCCCCGCGTCAGGCTCTGTGCTGACAGCTAGCTCAGAGCCTGGAGCCTGCTTCCAGTTCTGTGTCTCCTTCTCTCTCTGCCCCTCCCCCTCTCATGCTCTGTCTCTCTCTGTATCAAAAATAAATAAAACATCTAAAAAAATTTAAAAAAAAAAGAAGTCTATATTTTGTGCCTAACGACTGAAACGTAAGTTTTGATGTGCTGTTGAAGAAGCACTCTATAAAATGACTGGTGCAGATAAAACATAAACAAATAAAAGAGAAAATATGCCACAAGCCATTTGCATATGATAATTTCATAAAACACTCCCCTTAAGAAATACCTGAGTGAACTTAATTCACAATCAGTAGGAACCCAGTGGGAATGTGTTTGTAGAAATAAATAATCCAAAATTATTCTTAGGCTGTTAAGTTTGTTTACTGCCTTAACTGAAGAGTGTATCAAACATAATGCATTAGCATTGGCTGTGGGTTGGAGCTTTCCCCTCCAGTGTTTTTCATCCATTCTCTTGTTTATATTTCTTGGCAAAAGGTCCAAGCCACAAAAGTGTTTGCCCCAATATTATGTGTGAGTGTGTGTGCACATGTGTGTGTATATGTGTTTTGCATAGTGATGGGCATGCTCCTTTTCAAAAAGAGCATCAAAAGTATGGATGAATTCTTGAAAACTGAATAAGAGGTTGCTAATTTTAAAAAATATTTTAAAACTTAACATCTCTATAGCCAAAGAGCAATGAATATTTTTAGTCACAGAAATGTTTCTTCCCACATAGAAATTTGAGGGCTGCTTACCGCTCTTTAGATTATCTTTACTTGCCCAGACCTATGTGTATGAATGTCTTGTTTATTAAACACCTCATGCCTGGCATTAAGCTACAAAGAACATGAAAGATATTGCTTCATATAATTCTCACAATAATCCTGCAAGATATGTGTAATTATTTTCATTTGAGAGCTGAGAAGCAGGCTCAGAAGTAAGTACTTTGCCTGGTCTCCCAGCAATGAAGTAGCAGAAGCAAGATTTAAATCCAGGTCTGTCGGATTTCAAAGCCAGTGTTCTTAGTCATGATATACTGCTGCTTTCTTTCCACTTTGCATGAGGTTGCATGAATCTCTTTACAAAAATCTTTCCCTCTTAGTTATCTCTTTCCCCTTCAAGGCTGCCTTTGCCTTCAATATGCATCCTAGCTAGATTTTACCTGTATAAAAATGTTGCTGGAAGGAGGTCCCATAGTGAAAATCAAGGGGATCCTAGACCTAGATGGTTGGATAGAAAGATGGACATAGCATGAATGACCAGTCTCATTTTCTTGGAATAGAGTGGTCTAGGGGTTGGGTACATGTTCCCAACATGTACTGACTAGTCAAAGAAATGGTCATGGCAGATAACAAATAGTTACTTCAAAATGTCAATGGGAAAATGAGACTAACAGAAAGTAATCTCATTAAGGATACTGGACTGGATGAAACCAATCAGCAGAGAGACAGAATATTATAGTGGTTAAGAGGCTGGATTTTGACAACAGGATGTCTGGGTTTAATCTTTAAAATAATGTGTGATCTTGGACAAATTATTTATCCCATCTGTACCTCCATTTCTTAATATGTAAAATGGGCATAATAATTGTATCTACCTCATGGGACTTTTGTAAGGAATATGAATATTTAAACTATGTGCTTGGCTCACAGTATGTACTATTTAAGTATTTGCTAGTACTAGTAGTAGTATAATGCTTTGCACTTGATCACTCCTCTCTCCTGATAGCTGATTGTGGTTCTAGGTGCCTGATACTCAATTGACATATACCTCCCGGTACTAACTTTGTAGTTTTTGGGTTCCTGTGCACCCAATGCTCCTGCTATCAGCCCACAACCCAATCATTCCAATCACAGTCTAAATGTGTGGCTGTTTTAAAATTATGAGTCCTTTCTCCATGCCCAAACTGGGCATAAACTTCTGGCTTTAAACTCTCCAAAACTATAATTGGATTTAAGGAAATGTTTAGAGGTGCAGTAGGCATGACTTTGAGTAGATAATGAAAGAAAATGCAAAATGCTAATTGACTCATGATGTGGTTTCATCTTAGCTTGGGCAAACCATGCAGCATTTAATATATAGTAGCAGAATATTTACTATTGAAGCTTGAAAAGATGTGAGTTCTTTGTGTGCAATCTTTCATTTATGCATGTGAGAGGGTTTTCTTTTCTTAATATTTTTACATTGTAGTACTTGTTTTTCTTGTTGGGGTGTTTGCTTATTTAATACATTCCATCAAGTACAGAAATTACATGCTGTTTTTGTTTGTTGTTTTTTTTTCCCCCCATAGGAAGTGTGTCTTGGGCTTTTCCCTTATTATTTTCTTTA
>NC_043701.1:82304381-82411071 GCF_006229205.1 Suricata suricatta | reverse complement strand
GATTTTTTGCTTTGCTTCTCTGTTTTGAGTGTCATTGCAACTACTGTATTGTAAATGATGGAAAATAATTGCATATGTTAAAAAATATGAAACTTTATAAAGTAAAAAAAATAAATAAAATTTTTAAATTAAAAAAAACTCTCCAAAAGGAGTGAAAATTTTCTCCTCTGTGAAAAATGAAGCAAGTAATAATAACCATAATAATAGTTATTAGTAAGAAAGCAAAAGAGTAAGGAAAGAAGAAAAAAAAGAAAGTGAGAATGAGAAAGCAAAGGGGATAGGAAGGAAATAGGAGAGGGAGGAAGGAAAAAGGAAGGAAGGACAAAAGAAAGAATATATTAGAGGGCAACATAGGGAGCCTGCAAGGGGAGAGAAGAGTCTAATACATGGTCAACTTTCTGTTAAGTCTTTAATGTAAGATGTTCCAAAGCATATACCATTTGTAAGTGAAACTATGTGTGTTTCCATGATGATACTCTCCTAGTTATGTGAAGAGTTTGAACAGGAATCCAATACCTTCTGATGCAAAACATGGTTTTTCTTTCTATTCCTAGCAGGTTCTTACCCAAATAAACTTTCATTTAATTTAATTTAAAAATTGGAGATTTTATTGAATAATGTGACTTCATAAATTTAAGAAGCTATGTAAATTTGCAATCTGGAAACCTTGGAGGCATTAGAAAACACACTCTGGGTACTTTACTCTTATTGTAATCTAGTTATATTCAACACAATGAAAAGGCTCTCCAAGTAAATCCCATTAATATATTTTTGCAAATATGACTGTTCACAAATAAATGCAAAGCTATGTTTAAAACAACCTTACTAAATGGTTCTCTTTTCTGCTAGTTTTTATTACAAAGTTAAGCAGCAAAAAATGGGGGGAAATGACAAAGGAATAGTTTCTTTTAAGACAACTGCATGACTAGGATTTATTCTTAATTTTTCTAAACTGCACAAAGAAGCTTTCTCGGTTAATTCATGTCTCTGTATTGTAGCTTTACTCAATCATGTAAAAAAGCAATATCATTAATTATACAAGTGAAAGGAGGCATTGAAAAAATCCTGCATCCTTTCATTAACTTACAAAAATACAATTAGTAATTATTAGTGATTTCCTGGAGAAAGTCCAGAGCCGAAATAAAAATATCACTTCATTGGTCCCTTAAAGGAAAAAAATGTACTACCATGAAGCTTATCTGTTGTACTTACTTTTAAAACATTAAAGAAGTAATTCATAAAGCAACTACACAACATTTGTAATGCTTTTAATTTTCTTTTGCAATCTCTGGGAAATGTGAAGAATGTTCCTTTCTCTACATAAAATAACTTGTAGGATTTAGTCTAGAAGGAGAATGGTTATTTCTTCATTCAGAATTTATGGACATCCTGCCACAACAAATGAGACAGTTTTTTTTTAAAGGCATATCCTCTTTTTCAATTTGGCATATCTTCTTTTAATGGGCAACATGTTTATGATGATTCCAGAAAGATGAAAACAAAACTTCTAAAATATATAGAATCTCTAGAGTCAGTTGTACTAGTTGTGTCAAATGTTATTCAGGCTTCTATCTAAATATGTTAAAATTATTAAAATGGATTGTTAATTTCAACCGGCTGGGGTTGTGGAGACAGGTTCCTGGGTATTCAGTAGATTATCCATATTAATACTTTGGGATGATCCCTTGAGTTTCTGTTTGAAGAGACATATTACAGACCTTCCTTGGAGTATAGCAAAAGATAAACTCTTCTTATCAAACATCTGGTTCTTTGAAAACAGGTGTATTTTGATTGAAGGTGGCATTAGGCAGAGGGGAAGGATGTCCAGTTAGGGTAGCATTTGGAGCAGGACCCCAAAGAATTCTTACTCATATTCATGTGCTTGCTATTTTTGCAAAATTTCAACATGTTTGATGATTGCTCTCCTTTTTCCTTACTGCATTTTGTAAGAACAATAAAGTCAATGTTGAAAAATGCTGAAGAAACTGAAAAATTTGGTAAACTCCTGATTTTTCAGAATGCAGATGACGTACTTGCTATTTCTCTGGCATCAGGTTTTACTCTCAGGTTATATTCTATTGTTTTTTCCTTGTTTCATTTCTTCAGTTGGGGATTGAAAACTTAATTGAAAGTTAGACCAGGATTGTCAGTAGGTTAGTTTGCTACTAAAAACCAAACAACAACATCAACAACAAACAAACAATTAATGATTCATCAAAAATTAAAAAAAATACCCTGAGACAAATAAAACTGGAAACACAACTTTCCAACATCTATGGGGTGCAGTAAAAGCATTTCTAAGAGGGAAGTTCATAGCAATACACGTCTACCTCAGAGAATAAGAAAAATCCCAAATAAACAATCAAAAAAGGAACTAGAGAGAAAAGAACAAAGCGCAAAATTAGTGGGAGAAAGGAAATAATAAAGATCAGAGCAGCAATAAATGAAATAGATACTTTAAAAAAACAATAGGAAATATTAATGAAATGAAAGGCTGGTTCTTTGAAAAGATAAACAAAACCAATAAACCTCTATCTAGAGTCATAAAAAAAGCTCTAAATAAAATCAGAAATGGAAAAGAGATGTTACAATTGACACCACAAAAATACAAAGGGTAACACATATTATTACAAACGATTACACAAGAAATTGGAAAACTTAGAAGACATGGATACATTATGAGAAAACACAATCTCCCAAGACTGAATCATGAATAAATAGAAAATCTGAATAGGCCAGCTGTAAATAATCAAAGTGAATCAGTAATTTTAAAAATCCCTTGAAATGTAGGTCATGTACTAGACCAATTCACAGGTGAATTCTACCAAACATTTAAAGAAGTTAGTACCTACCCTTCTCAAATTATTCCAAAAAAACTGAAGAGGAAGAAATACTTCAATGACAGCCTTACCTTGATATTAAAGCCAAAGACACAACAATAAAAGAAAATCCCTGATGAATGTAGATGCAAAAATTCTCAATAAAATATTAGCTAACAAAATTCAACAATGCATTAAAAGAATCTATACTAAGATCAAGAGGGAGTTATTCTAAAAATGCAAAAATGGTTCAACATTTGAAAATCAATCAACCTAATAACATGTATTAACAAAACAAAGGATAAAAATCATATATGGATTATCTCAGTAGATACAGAGAAGGTATTGACAAAATTCAATATCCATTTGTGATAAAAACTCTCATCAAGGTGGGTAGAGAAGGAATGTACCTCAAAATAATAAAGGCCAGATATGACAAACCCACAGCTAACATCATACTCAATGGTCAAAAGCTGAAAACTTTTCCTTGAAGATCAGGAATAAGACAAGGATGCCCAATCTCACCACTTTTATTAAACACAATACTGGAAATCCTAGCCACAGCAGTCAGGCAAGAAAAAGAAGTAGAAGTCATCCAAATTGGAAAAGAAGAAGTAAACTGTATTTTCAGATGTCATGATACTATATATAGAAAATCCTAAAGGTTTCATCAAAAACTATTAGAACTACGGGGCACCTGGTTGGCTCACTCGGTTGAGAGTCCGAGTTCAGCTCAGGTCATTATCTCACGGTTTGTGGGTTCGAGCCCAGTTGGGCTCTGTGCTGACTGCTAGCTCAGAGCCTGGAGCTTGTCTTCAGATCCTGTGACTCCTTCTCTCTCTGACCCTCCCTTGCTCATGCTGCCAATCTCTCTCTGTCTCTCTCAAAAAAATTTTAAAAATAAAAATAAAAACTATTAGAACTAATAAATGAATCCAGGATACAAAATTAACATACAGAAAGCAGTTGCATTTCTATATGTTAATAATGAGCTTACAGAAAAAGAAATTAAGAGTAAATTTAACCAAGGAAGTGAAAGATCTGTACTCTGAAAACTATAAGACATTGGGGAAAACAATTCAAGAAGACTCAAATAAATTGAGGTGCATTCCATGCTTATCAATTAGACTAGTCCATATTGTTAAAATGTCTATACTGCTCAGAGCAATCTACAGATTCAATGCAATTCCATCAAAATACCAATGGCATTTTTCACAGAACCAGAAAAAAGAATCCTAAACTTTGTATGGAACTACAAAAATACCCCAAATAGTAAAAGCAATCTTGAGAAACAACAAAGGAGGAGGTATCACTCCCTAATTTCAAACTATACTACAAAGCCATAATAATAAAAACAGCATGATGGGGTGCCTGGATAGCTTAGTTGGTTAAGTGTCTGACTCTTGATTCCAGATGAGGTCATGATCTCAGGGTTGTGAGACGGAGCCCTGTGTCAGGCTCTGTGCTGGGTGTGGAGTCTGCTTAAGATTCTCTCTCTTCCTCTCCTTCGGTCACACCCCCAGCTCTCTCTCCTTCTTTCTCTCTCTCTCACTCTCTCAAAAACAAACAAACAAACAAAACCCCTGAAAACCCCAGCATGAAATTGGTACAAACGCAGATACACAGATCAATGTAAGAGAATAGAGAGCCCAGAAATAAACCCATGCTTATATGGTCAATTAATCCATGACAAAGAACATACAATGGAAAAGACAATTTCTTCAATAAGTAGTGCTTGGAAAACTGGACAGCTACATGCAAATTAATGAAACTGAACTACTATCTTACACTATACACAAAAAATAAATTCAACATAAATTAAGACCTAAAACCAGAGGAGTCAAGATGGCGGAGAGTAAGGGAGCTCTGTAAACTTCGTCTGCCCCATCTATCGAACTGAGAAGGACATTACTCTCGTTTGCAAGAGCGGAAGGAGAAAATACAGACTCCAGAAAGAAGACAACCTCAAAGATGCTTAGTGAGTGAGCGTGAACTGGGGAGATTAGAAAACGGGTCAGCCCGAGAAGGGCAGGGGAGGTGGAAGCCCCAGCCCAACACAGGGAAAGTGCACAGAGCCCCTGAGAGACAGAGGGAAGAGAAAGAGAAACTGAACAAGCTCATAGTAGTGTCTCTAGAGATAAAGAACGTTTAACCCCGTGCAGAGAGAAAAACTCTCACTCCATATATAAATACTGGGCAACCCAAATCCCGAACCCAGGTGGCACAAGGGAAAAAACAGCCTCCACCCCTGAGCAATCCTAACAGGGAGTCAGCGGCCATGGAGACAGCAGCAGCGGCCCCCAGGACCCATACTTCAGCCTCAACTAGAGGAGTGGGAGCACACACCTAATTTCCAAAGCACATCTCTCCTCCAGCATTAGCAGTGGGAATCCCGAATCCCAGGTCCCAACAGGGAAATAATAGCACCCACCCCTATGTGATCCCTGCAGGGAGTTGGCGGCAACGGAGGCTGGGACACATGCTTCCACTGCAGGAGCACACAGCTCATTTCCAGCAGTACCCTGAACCTCCAGCAGCCGCAGCGCGAATCCCTGCCAGCGCAAAGAGAAACGGCTCCTCCCCCCTACCAATCGGGATCCTTTCTGGGGGTTGGGTGTTAGCTGTGGCATCCGTGGGGGCACGAACTTCCCCTCCTGCAGCGCACCTCGCCTCTGGCAGCAGCAGCACAAATCCCTGCTGGCGCCTAGAGAAACTGTTCCGCCCCATATGAGATCTCGGCTCAGAAGCCAGCCACCAAAGCAAGTACATCTCATCTGTGGTACCATAAAACTGCACGGACTAGGATTTTGAAATGAGGCAGTCCTGGAAAATACAGCTTAGCTCAGCTGCCGCACAAGAGAACAAACTCATTAGAGTGGCCTTAGTTCCAGCAGAGCTAGGGGTGCCACCATTCTATTCTCCGCAACCACCACTGCGGGGCCTCCGAGAGCAGCCCCTGAGACCTACTACACCAAACCACGCCTATCCGCATGGCGGAGCTGCTGCTTTTTTTCTCTTTTTTTCTTTTGTACTTATTTTCCATTATTACCTTTTTTACTTTAAAGTTTTTTTGTATTTTTACTCCTTATTTCCCTTTTTCTTTTCTCCCTATTTTTTTTCTTCCACTTGCTATCCAGGTATATTCTCCCGTATCTCATCCTTATCTCTTCCCTCAACTGGTTATACACTTTTAGACTGTCCATTGTCCTTTGTTGTCTCTGCCCCTTTATTTTTTTCCTTCTCTTCTTTGCCTCTCCATTTTCTTTCATTCCTTTCCCCCTTTTAATTTGTTTGTTTGTTTGCTTTGTCTGTGTGTTTGTGTGCTTCTCTTCCCTCTGTGTTTGCCTGTCTGTTTTCCTTCTCAGGGCTACCTCAAAAAACAAGCCAAAGTGCACATGAAGACAAGTCACAATTTCCTCTGAGTAGGGAAATGAAATAACCAAAGGCACAACAAGAGAAACTGAGAGATACCATTAAAAGAATATTTCCTGAAACGACAGACTCTGGGTAGTCAATAAGTCTCCTTTAACAGAGCAATACTAACAGGTGCACAGTGCACAACGAGCTTTTTAAAACTGACAAGAGACAGAAAACTAGCCAAAATGGCAAAACGAAGGAAATCTCCCCTGAAGTATCTCCAGGAAGTAGTCACAGCCATAGATCTAAACAGATCTAAACAACATAATGAAACAAGAATTTAATAAACTTGTCATAAAAATAACAGCTGGGATTTGAAAAAGCATCAGAGAAACAACTAAGACAATGACTAGGGACTTTGACAATAGGTGTGACAAGATGAAAAAACTATAAATGAGGTGAATAATAAAATGAGGGGGCCACCTCAAGGATTGGAGAGACAGAGAGAGGAATAGGTGAATTAGAAGACATGATTATAGCAAAATAGGAAGCTAAAAATAAAAGAGAGAAATTGATTGAGGAGCAGGAAAGGAGAATTTGAGACCTGAGTGATACAATCAAATGGAACAACATCCGTATCATAGGAATTCCTGAAGAGCAAGAAAAAGAGAAAGGTCCTGAAGGGATACTAGACCAAATTATAACTGAGAATTTCCCAAATTGGGAGAAAAAATAGATTTTCAAATTCAAGAGGCACAAAGAACATCCTTAAGATGTAATTTGAATTGACCTTTGGCACAACATATCATAGTCAAACTGGAAAAATATAAAGAAAAACAAAGCATTTCCAAAGCAGCCAAGGAGAAAAGGGCCCTCACATACAAAGGAAAACCTATCAGAGTGGTTACAGACCTATCTAAAGAAACTTGGCAGGCCAGAAAGGAATGGCAGACAATCTTCAATGTGATGAACAGAAAAAAACATGCAGCCAAGAATCCTTTATCCAGCAAGCCTGTCATTGAAAATAGGAGAGATAAAGGTGTTCCCAAATAAACAAAAATTGAGAGAATTCATGACCACCAAACAGGCCTTCAAGAAATCCTAAGAGGGACTCTATGAGGGAAATGTCCCAAAGAATACAAGGTGCCAGAGACACCACTATAAACATGAATTCTAGGAAGAACACAATGACTCTAACCTCACATTTTTGAATAATAACCCTGTAAATGGACTGAATGCTCCAACCAAACGACACAGGGTAGCAGAATGGAAAAAAAAAAAAACCAAAATCCATCTATTTGCTGTCTACAAGAGACTCATTTTAGACCTGAACTACCTTCAGGTTGAAAGTAAAAGGATGGAGAAATATCTATCATGCGACTAGAAGCCAAAAGAAAGCCAGAGTAGCCATACTTATATCAGACAAACTGGACTTTAAAGTAAAGGCAGTAACAAGAGATTAAGAAGGGCATTACATAATAATTACAGGGTCTCTCCATCAGGAAGAGATAACAATTATAAACCTCTATGTGCCAATTTCCAGTGCACCCAAATACATAAAACAATTAATCACAGATAGAAACAATCTTATTGATAACAATGTGCTAATTGCAGGGGACTTTAATACTCCACTGACAGCAATGGATAGATCAACCAGACAGAAAATCACTAAAGAAACAATGGACCTGAACGACACATTGGAACAGAAAGAATTGATAGATATATTTAGAACTCTGTATCCTGAAGTTAGGAAATTCACTTTCTTTTCCAGTGCACATGGCACATTCTCCGATGATATACTGGGGCATAAAGCACCCCTCCATAAGTATAAATGAATGAAGATCATACCATGCACACTTTCAGATCACAATGCTATGAAACTTGAAATTAACCACAGGAAAAATCTGGAAAACCTCCAAAAATGTGAAGGTTAAAAATCACCCTACTAAAAAATGATTGGGTGAATCAGCAAATTAGAGAAGACATTAAGAAATATATGGAAACAAATGAAACCGAAAATACAAAATCTCTGGGATGCAGCAAAGGCTGTACCAAGAGGAAAGTATATTTCAATCCAGGCCTATTTAAACAAACCAGAGAAAGTGCAAATTCAAAATCTAAAGAGCACCTACTGGGACTAGAAGGGGAGCAGCAAGAACATCCCAACCCCAGGAGAAGAAAAGAAATAATAAAGATCAGGGCAGAAATAAACAATATAGAATCCAAAGATACAGTTGAGCAGAACAATGAAACCAAGAGTTGGTTCTTTGAAAAAATAAATAAATTCGATAAACCTCTAGCCAGGCTCCTCAGAAAGAAAAGAGAGAGCATCCAGATAGACATAATCATAAATGAGAAAGGATCTATTACAACCAATCCCTTAGAAATATAAGCAATCCTTAGAGATTACTATGAAAAATTATATGCCAACAAACTGGACAACCTAGAAGAAATGGACAAATTCCTAAATGCACATGTACCTCCAAAATTCAAATGGGAAGAGATAGAAAGCATGAATAGACCAATAACCAGTGAAGAAATCAAATTTGTTATAAAAAATCTCCCAAGTAATAAGAGCCCTGGGCCAGAAGGCTTCCCAGGGGAATTCTACCAGACATTCAAAGCAGAACTAATACCTATTCTTCTCAAACTATTCCAAAAAATAGAAATAGAAGGAAAACTTCCAAACTCATTCTATGAAGCCAACATCGCCTTGATAACCAAACCAGGCAGAGACCCAGCAAAAAAAGAGAACTACAGACCAATATCCTTAATGAATACAGATGCAAAAATACTCAACAAGATACTGGCAAATTGAATTCAACAGCATATAAAAAAAAAGTATCCACCATGATCAAGTGGGATTCATTCCAGTGTTCCAGGGCTGATTCAATATTCACAAATCCATCAATGTGATATATCACATTAACAAAAGAAAGGATAAAAACCATATGATCCTGTTGATAGATGCAGAAAAAGCATTCGACAAAAACAGCACCCTTTCTTAATAAAAACCCTTGAGAAAGTCGGAATAGAAGAAGCTTACCTAAACATTAAAAAAGCAGTTTATGAAAAGCCCACAGCTAATATCGTCCTCAATGGGGAAAAACTGAGAGCTTTCCCCCTGAAATCAGGAAACGACAGGGGTGTCCATTCTTACCACTGTTGTTTAACAGTGCTGGAAGTCCTAGCATCAGCAATCAGACAACAAAAGGAAATAAAAGGCATCAGCATTGGCCCCCCCAAAAAAGTCAAACTTTCACTTTTCCAAGATGACATGATACTCTACATGGAAAACCCGGCAGACTCCATCAGAAGCCTTCTAGAACTTATCAGTGAATTCAGTAAAGTTGCAAGGTAGAAAATCAATGTACAAAAATTGGTTTCATTCCTATACACCAATAATGAAGCAGCGGAAAGGGAAATCAAGAAACTGATCCCGTTCACAATTGCACGAAAAACTATCAAATACCTAGAAGTAAAACTAACCAAGGAAGTAAAAGACCTATATGATGAAAACTATAGAAAACTTATGAAAGAGATTGAAGAAGACACCAAGAAATGGAAAAACATTCCATGCTCAATGATCAGAAGAATAAAAGTTGTGAAAATGTCATTACTACCCAAAGCAATCTACACATTCAAGGCAATCCCCATCAAAATTGCACCAGTGTTCTTCTCAAAGCTAGAACAAGCTATCCTCAAATTCGTATGGAACCCCAAAAGATCCCAAATAGCCAAAGTAATAATGAAGAAGAAAACCAAAACGGGAGGCATCACAATCCCAGACTTTAGCCTCTACTACAAAGCTGTTATCATTAAGGCAGTATGGTATTGGTACAAAAACAGACACATAGACCAATGGAATAGAATAGAGAACCAAGAACTGAGCCATCAAATGTATGGCCAATTAACTTTTGACAAAGCAGGAAAGAGTATCCAATGGAAAAAATACTACCTCTTTAGCAGGTGGTGCTGGGAGAACTGGAAAGCAACATGCAGAAGAATAAAACTAGACCACTTTCTTACACCATACACAAAAATAAACTCAAAATGGCTGAGGGTCTGAATGAGAGCCAGGAAACCATCATAACCCTCGAGGAGAAAGTAGGAAACAACCTCCTTGACCTCAATGGCAGCAATTTCCTACTCAACACATCCCCAGAGGCAAGGGAAATGAAAGCAAAAATCTAGTACTGGGACCTCATCAAGATAAAAAGCTTCTGCACTGCAAAGGAAACAATCAAGAAAACGAATGGGCAACTGACAGAGTGGGAAAGATAGTTGCAAATGACATATCAGATAAAGGGGTAGTATCAAAATCTACAAGAAATTCACCAAACTCCACACTCAAAAACCAAATAACCCAGTGAAGAAATGGGCAGAAGACATAAACAGACACTTCTCTAAAGAGGACATCCAGATGGCCTACAGGTTCATCAAACGATGCTCAACATCACTCATCATCAGGGAAACACAAATCAAAACCACACTGAGATACCACCTCACACCAGTCAGAGTGGCTAAAATGCACAAATCAAGAGACTATATAGATGCTGGCGAGGGTGTGGAGAAACGGGCACCCTCCTACACTGTTGGTGGGAATGTAAACTGGTGCAGCTGCCCTGGAAAACAGTGTGGAGGTTCCTCAAAAAACTATCCATAGAACTCCCTTATGACCCAGCAATAGCACTGCTAGGGATTTACCCAAGAGATACAGAAGTGCTGATGTATAGGGGCACATGTACCCCAATGTTCATAGCAGCACTGTCAACAATAGCCAAATCATGGAATAGAGCCTAAATGTCCAGCACCTGATGAATGATGAAGAAGATGTGGTATATATTTATAATGGAGTATTACATGGCAATGAGAAAGAATGAAATCTGGCCATTTGTAGCAAGGTGGATAGACCTCGAGGGTGTCATGCTAAGCGAAATAATTCAGGCGGAGGAGGACAGATACCATGTGTTTGCACTCATAGGTCTAACAGGAGAACAGGAGAAACCTAATGGAGGACCAGGGGGAGGGGAAGAGGGAAAGAGTGTTGGGGAGAGAGAGAGACGCAAATCCTTAGAGACTATTGAATACTGAAAATGAACTGAGGGTTGAAGAGGTGGTGGTAATGGAGGAGGGCACTTGTGGGGAAGAGCACTGTGTATTACATGGAAACCATTTGACAATAAACTATTCAAAGAAAAAGACCTAAGACCATAAAACTCCAAGAAGAATACATAGGTAATAAGCTCTTTGACATCAGTCTTACAAATATTTTTTGGACCACTCTCTTCAACCAAGGGCAACAAAAGCTAAAATAAACAAATGGGATTATATCAAACTAAAGAGCTTTTTCACGGAGAAGGAAAACATCAACAAAATGAAAAGGCAACCTACTGAATGGGAGAAGATATTTGCAAGTCATAGATCAACAAGTGGCTAATAGCCAAATTTTATCTAAAGAACTTAGGAGAACTTAATATTAAAAAACAACCAACATGATTTAAAAATGGGCAGAGGACTTGAATAGACACTTTTCCAAAGAAGACATACAGTCAATAAGCACATGGAAAGGTGCTCAACATCATAAATTATCAGGAAAATACAAATCAAGACCACAATTAGATATTAGCTCAGATTGGCTATTATCCAAAGGATAAAATGTAACAAATGTTAACAAAAATGGGGAAAGAAGAGAACCCTTGTACACTCTTGGTGGCAATGTAAATTGATGTAGCCATTATGGAAAACAATATGAAGGATTTGAAAAAATAAAAAAAATTACTATCATATAATCCAGCAATTCTACTTCACGCTATCTATCCAAAAACACTAATTCAAAGAAATATATGCACCTCTATGTTACTGCAGCATTATTTACAATAGCCATGATATGGAAGTAATATACAGGTTCCTTGATAGATGAATGGATAAGAAGAAGTGATACAAACACACACACACACACACACACACACACACACACAGGCACTGGATTACTACTCAGCCACTAAAAAGAATAAAATTGTCCTATTTGTGACAACATGGATGAACCTAGAGAGTATTATGCTAAGGAAAATAAGTCTCACAGAAAAATACAAATACTGTATGATTTCACTTACAAGTGAAATTAACAAAATAGAAACAGTCTCATAGATATAGGAAACAAACTGTTGGTTACCAGAGATCAATGAGTGGGGTAAGTGAAAAATAGGAAGGGGATTAAGAGGTACAAACTTTCAGTTATACAATAAATCATGGGTATGTTATGTATAAAGGGAATGTAGTCAATTAAATTGTAATAGCTTTGTATGTGGCAGATGATAGCTAGACTTGCATGGGGATCCCTATATAATGTATAAAAATATAAAATTGCTATGATGTACACCTGATAGGATACTCTTCATTGATTATACTTAAATCATTGATTATACTTAAATATAAAGAAAAATATGATAGAGTGTCCTCTTATACCTTCATCCATGCCCACATCTACCTCCGTGAGGAGTGACTTAGTACTGTAATACATGGATGTGATCCCTATGAGAGCCCATCAGAATGTTTTGTCTCTAAATCCTTCACTGAGTAATCTGAAGTTTCCAGACCGCTGACCTCACACTGGGTAGTATCATCAACCCCCTCTAGGAACTCATCAGAGATGCTGGCCTCCATGGTCTTGAGTAGGTGAGGCAGCTGTAGGAAGCATACAAGGAGGATTGACCAATTATGGGTCAAGGCTGAGGTGCTGGAAAAGGAAAAGGGAAGAAGACCATGAGGCCATCTTGATATGAACCAAAAGATAAACTGATGAGAGGTTTTACACTATCCTTTGGGCCTATTGTGCACTGGAGATTAGGTGGTTGAAATATTCTTTCTGGAAAAGGACTGTACCTTCATGTACTTCCAGATACTTGAAGGCCTTGATTCAGATATAGATACATCCTCAACCTGAGATACCAAATAAAAGATTTGGATTATGTTTTTACTGGCCTATGTAAGCAAGGAATTTAATAATTAAATGTTAAATCTGGGCTAAGCTGTACCAGATACAACTTAAACAAAATAAAACACAACATCAAATGATCAGGGGTGGAGTTCTCCAGTCATGGCTAAAACTCACCAACTGCATGGGAACGCCTACCTCATGGGTCTAGACAGTTGCTGGCAGGCTAACAGGAGAGGAGAGGTGCAGAGTGTGTTCAGAACAAAGGCCTTTTGAAACCGCATTTTTTTTAAATTTAATTTTAGGGACCAAAATTAAGGCTTCCTTAGAGTAGTTTTACAATTCTGAAAAGAATGGATTGTTCTACAGCCACACCTTGGTTACTTCCTCAGCAATTATTACAATGAAAGATCATTGTCAGATGCGTGTTCAGAGGAGGAAAGATACTCACACTATAGTTTGCCTGGATTCCACAGGGGCTGGGGCCCTGGGGCAGCCTATCTCACGCTGACCTGGCACAGCTCTTCTGGGCGTGCCTCTCAACGCTGCTGCATGCCCCGCAGCCTGTAGACCCTTAGAGTTGAGAGCAAGAGCTGCTAAGTTTTAGAAATGGGAAGGGAAGTTAGGAGGAAATTAGCCAGTTTGGACACACAGGTATACCCACATAACCCCCTCCAATTGCTTTTAGTGGGGAAAATATTTGTCCATGTAGACATGACCCAAATGTCTTGAACCCAGTATGGAATTTGTAAGAAGATGTAGTCCCTGCTCAAGAAACATCTGTTCTTTTCCTTCCTTAATGGAGATGAGTGCATATAAGGGTCTTTAAAATGGTATGACTTGAATGCAAATTTGCTTAGATAACTATCAGCTTTGATAAAATATAAGAAATATTATAAAAGGGAAGCAACTTCAAGCTTTCTATGTGGGAGTTTATTAAATAAAGTACCTGAAGACAAAACACCTACTCTAGCTATCAGAGACTTCAGCTTAAGTTCCAGTTCTATAATGAACTGGCTATGAATGATTTTTACTTTATTGTCCTTAAACTGTTCCTTTATCTGTAAAATGGGCACATCAAAAATCATCTAGCTACTTCCCAAAGTTGTCATGTGTAGATTACTATATTAGGGTTCTTAGAGAAGCAGAATCAATATGAAATATGTCTGTATGTATGCATATGTGTGTGTATATATATATATATATATATATATATATAGTATTTCTTTATATTTATATATATAAAAGGACATTTGTTATGAGGAATTGGCTCACATGACCAGAGAGGCTGACGAGTCCCATGATCTGCTGTCTGCAATCTGGAGAACCATGAAGCCAGTGTTGTAATTCTAGTCCTAGTCCAAAGGCCTTAAAATCCAGCAAAGCCATGGTGTGAATCCCAGTCCAAGGGCAGGAGAAGATCAAAGTCCCAACCCAAGCAGGCAGGAAGAAAAAAGAATAAATTCCTTCTTCTTCTTTGTATTTTGTTCTATTCAGGCTATCAGTGGATTGGGTGATGCCCACCCACACTGGGGAGAGTGGTCTACTTTACTGAGTCCACCAATTCAAATGCTATCTCATCTGGAAACACTCTCACAGATACACCTGGAAATAATGTTTTATCCAGGCATCCCATGGTGCAGTCATGTTGACATAAAATTAACCACCACAACCACTATATAAGGCACATGAAAGTAAAACTGGATATAAACTACCCAGATTGAAGTATAAACAAGTTGTCCATGCCCAGTTGTAACTTAGCAGTAAAAAAAATTGTTGAAAAAGCAAGAGTGGCAGTTTAATCTGTTTTAATTAGATGGAAGCTCCAACATACATGATGTAGTTACAGGGAAGTCAACTTTGTACCCTGAGATAAAGAAATAAACAAATACCCCCTCCCAAACAGAGTTATTCATCTAACACTAGTCTCCAAAATAAGTAAAATCTAAAGCTCTTTTTTTGTGAGTTATTGACCTTCTAATAAAACAACTATCTTTGACTTTTGTCATTTTGATATGTAATGGCCCTTGCAGATACTTTTGTGAGAAATCATGTATTTTTTATTCACTGAGCCAATCCTTGAAAGATATCCCCAACGGAGGTAAAGAGGTCAGACTTTGACCATCAGCACAGGTGGCTGGCCCAAGGGAGGGGGCACAGCCTAGGATAAGGCAGCTTCCTTTTGCGGGGGAAAATTCCTGAAAAGGTACATAGCTGTAAGTCATTAGGAAGCAACACTGTTGGCAGTTGGGTGAATGAACCCTTCTTCAGTCCTGGAAGGGGATTCAGGTTGGTGGGGAGGGGAATGCATCACACCATCCACTGCAAAGTTTCCCAAAAGTTGGACTGATAATTGGAAAGTATATATTTATATTTTAGTATGTATTTGCAGATTATTTTCCTTAAAAGTTGTTACAACTTGAACTTCCATCAACAACATATGAAAATGTGTTTCCCTGAATACTCACCAGCACTTGGTATTAGTGCTTTTTAAAACATTTGAAAATGATATCATTATTTTAAGATGCATTTCCTTGATAAATATTGAGTTTGAAAGTCTCTTCATTGTCGATATGTATTTTTTCTTTGGTGATATTTATGTGTATGTTCTTTAGTAGTTTTTATGTTGTATGTCTTTCTACTCAATTTTTTAATCCATTGTGATGCATTGAGGTAGAGTCTTCTGGCCACCTTTGAAAATTTGTTCTCCACTTCTTTGTCTAGGCACATTGTAGAGCACATTCCCTAGTCTCCTTTGTAGTTAAGTGTGATTATGTTCCAGATAGTAGATTATGAACCAAAATGTCTGTGTTATGGCTCCTATTTGCATTTTTATCCTCTTCCACTAGGTGCAAGCAAGTAATAATAGGTAGGTAGGGTGGGGTCATGAGACAGAAGTCTGGATCCTTGAATCACCATGTGAAGTAGCTGCCTACCAATCTTGAATCCCTATTCATTTGACCTCCACTACATGTTTGGGATGAACTAGTGTAGGCATACTATTTTCAAATGTTTATTTTTGAGAGAGACAGAGAGCTAGAAAGAGAGAGAGACAGACAGAAAGAGAGAGGACAGAGAGAATCCAAAGCAGGCTCCAGGGTCTGAGCTGTCAGCACAGACCCCAACTTGGGGCTTGAACTCACAAACCTTGAGATCATGACCTGAGCCGAAGTCAGATGCCTAACTGACTGATTCACCCAGGTGCCTCAGGCACATTGTTTATTTTTACCCAGTCTATCATTTGTAATTGACTACCCACAGGGTCTTTTTAAAGGGTGTTTAGAGAAAGTCTCAGAAGAGAGGCGAGGGAGGTTGGAGAGAACAAGGACAACGTGGCAATGACGAAGCCAAGGGAAAAGAGTGCTTGAAGAAACAAGCCATGATCAGTCATTTTAATACCATAGAGAGGTCTAGTCTGAGAAGGCCTGAAACCTATCAGATGCTTTGATGATTACTTGGTGCAAAGATACGTCTGGAGGCAGGATTCAACCAGAGAAGTATTAGAAAGTTTACTGGGTTGAAGACACCTTATCTGGAAGAGCTTCCCTGAATGTCTATCTTCTGCTAATGGATGTGTCAAATCTGTAAAAATCTCAAAGAAGCCCACCCATGCTCTTAAATGGCAGTAAAGCATGGTTTAGTTCTGAAGTTTGGTCCATATATGTCTGAAGCCTGGACATCTGGGAGATTCTAGCTCAGCCCACTAGAATGCAACAGCAGGCAGGTCATATGAACTGCTGTTAATAAGTGTAGAGAACCCCCAATTTATCCATTCACACCTGCACTAACTGTGCCCTTCCCAATAGGCACAACATTCATGAGCCTACTATTCCTGCTGTCTGAACATGACTTATCAACTTTACATTTTCTGCCTGTACTTTATTCAACTCTCTTGTTTTCTCAGGTGAGCCTCTAAAAATTACTTCTAGGGACAGAACATTCTGGGTTAGAATCTCAGGAAAAATAAATTCTCTTGCTTACAAGGAAAAACAATAAAATTCTACTGCACAATCCCAGCTAAGGGATTAAAATAAGAGGAATTATATTTTCATTCATTTTTTAAAATTAAATGGCCATGGAGATAAATTGCCCACCATAAAAGTGAGAGATGGAAAGATATTCAGACATGTTGAAAGACATCAGTGCATGTACTCATTAAAAGTATATGGTGCTGTACTTTAAAAACCTGGTCCTGAAGGTGACTTTTCTAATTACCTATGACATGTGAAGTCAATTGTCCTTAATATGTTCAAAATGACACTTTACGAATGAATAGATATTAGAGCTTTCTGCTCTGCTGCTCATAGAAACATTTGATGAAGGACAAGCACTTGGATATGTCACCTTATGTCTTAGGCAAAAAAAGGATGAAAAGATGATGATAGGAAAAGGTAGAGTCATTCTATGCTACATGCTTTTAGTAATTCTGAGCAATAAATTATCCTTTGAAAAAAATTGTTTCTTAATTTAAGGTACATAACAAGTATAAGCTACCTGAAGTTTAAAAATCTTCAGTCCTACATGATTCAAAATGCTTATTAGTTCCTGGCAATTAAACAGTATACATGCTATCCATTTTCAGGTAATTTGTCTCTAGTTACTTCTTATGAACATATTTAGAAAACCAAGGAGAATCTAGCAGTAGAAATAAAAATAGGGTTGTTCTTTTACTAAAGCCTGCCCATTATATATTGTTAAGGCTTTAAGGTATTTGTTTTCTTCCATAATCATTCTATGATTTATTCCTATTAATCATTAGCAAACAAATTATGTGATATTCACATTTTGAATAATGTGTTATTATCTATGATTCCAAGACATTCACTTATCCCATATAATTTTGAATGGATTACACACAAATTTGCCTTGCTTTCACATCTATAAAATGTCCATACAATGTGAAAACATAGGCAAACAATTATAATATCATAAAAAACTTCAATCTATAAAAAATAAGACAGTATTACCAATATTTCTAGACTTAATGTTTATCCTGAACACTCGGTCAGACCTTCTGTATTGAGCAGAGTATCATGGAAGGTAACACTGGTATAGTCTGTTAAGTCTAGATAAGACACATGTACTATATTAGTAAATAAATATCATCGTCTGAAAGCCACCATATTTCATCTCTCCTTCTCTTGCAGTGGAAAGTGCTACTTTCCACTCTGTATTCTTGTTATTGCCAAATTTTTCTCCCTCTCTGGAGTATGAGCTCTTCTATACAGATCCACATTTCACACTTTGCTGGGTCCCCCAAATGCCCTGCATGTAGCTGGTTCTCAGTACACTTTTGTAAATAAATGACTTCCAAATGATCTAAAGCAAATTCCATTTTGCTTTTTAAGAAAATTAACACAAATAGTTTTATAGATGAACAATTCCCAGTGATTTCCCTTGCAAATGCATTAAAATGCTGTTTCTAGTCCTAAATAATTGAATTAGGAACAAGGAGGAAAAACAGAGCAAATAATTAGCCATTACAGTAATAGTTTCACACAAGGATAGAAAGCAGTTTTCATAGGATTATAGGGGAACCTAACTCTTGGGGTTGATTTTATTAATACTTTTATATTTCCACACTGGTCTTTAGAATTCTAAACAGTATGCACACAATGTAAAGCTACCCTTTATGCTTTGTGGTGGTTTTTCCAAATTCTTTGATAAAATTTACTAGTTTTATATATGCACATAAAAATATAATATTTTTATTTAACATAATTCCTTCATGTTTTCCTACTCTCTTCTTAGTCAAAATATATCTCAGATTCCATGTCTACCTCTACACATTTAACTTTCTAAGCAGTCCACCCCCTCCCCTGCCCCAAATCCAATACAGTTCCATCACTTTTGGGAGGTTTTTAAAAAATATATAAATAATGCAATTGATTGATTAACATAATAAGTTTTTCCAGTGTTATTTGCTCTCTTTATGTCTTAATATGTTCTTTGTAGACTAGAACCATAAATGACAGTTTGGAGGACACATACTATAAGGTTATTTCCAGCATTTCTTATAAAGATCATTGGATGAGTTCCAATAAAATCAAATACAGATGTTACTGTATTATGGCAAATTCCCTCCTATGAAAAATTATGGTATAGTAAAGCTTTGGTTATTCCATCATCAAGCTGTTGGGGTTCTTTTCCTATGATTGAAACATTGTTGTGTTGGTGGCCCTGAAACTATTTTTCCTCAGCTCCATTTATAAGCTGTAAGGATGCCCTTACATAGAATTACATAGAATTGTGATGGTCAATTTTATGTGTCAATTTGACTGGGCTAAGAGGTGCCTAGATAGCTAGTAAAACTTTATTTCTGGATATTTCTGCAAGAGTGTTTCTGAAAGAGATTAACATTTGAACTAGACCGAATAAAGAAGATCCACCCTCACCATTTAATCTGCTGGGGGCCCACATACAACAAAAAGCTGGAAAGAGAGAAAACTTTCTCTCTCTCTTTGGGTTGGGATGCCTATTTTCTCTTGCCTGTGGGCATCAGAGTTCCTGATTCTTAGGCCTTCAGCCCCTGGAATTTATACCAATGCTGCCTATTTCCCTTTTTTTAGGCCTTCTGCTTTGGACTGGGAGTTACACTATCAACTCCTCTGGTTCTCAGGCCTTCCAATTCCAGCTAAATTATACCACCAGCTTTCCTTGGTCTCCAGCTTGTAGAGGGCATATTATGGCATATCTCAGTCTACATAACTATGTAAGCCGATTCCCATAATAAACAAACAAACAAATATCCAAGTAGAACATCCAGGAAGATAATTGGTCACCAATTGCTGTGAACTTCACTATCCTTTTATGTTATCTTTAAGAGCCCAAAAGCTCATAAAACTTCAGGCCTAAATCAAATCTTGAAGGTTGTAAATTCATTCCACCTAATGCCTAAATCACCAAATTTTCACATGACAGTCTCATCTTTCAAATATTCAGACTTCATCATGTCATGCTACTCTCCTCAGAAACTTTCCCAACTCAGATTACCAGTTAAAAATGTTAATTTTTCCACATGTGATGCAGTTTCAAGTGTCCTCATCCGTGTGAGTTACTGTCCCTGGAAAGTTCTCTAGTTCATTTTATTTTATTAATGTTTATTTATTTTTGAGAGGGGGAGGGGCAGACAGAGAGGGAGAGAGAAAATCGCAAGCAGGCTCTATGTTGACAACCACCGAGCCTGACTCGGTGCTTGATCTCACAATGACCTAAGTGAAATTGAGAGTCTGACTCTTAACTGACAGAGCCACCTAGGTGCCCCTTTCTATTTCATTTTAAAACAACATACTCTGAACAACTTGTAGTACCTTCACCTGCTCTTGATACCACATTTATTCTTTTGCCCGTTCTTTTGAGGGTGCTGTGCTGAGCTTGAGAGAGACACATATAAACACAAAGGCATAACATCTGTCGTCATAGAGACTGCCATCTAGATATAACCAATTTGCTAACACAGGGTAAGAGGTAAGTTGAATTTCACCACAAAAAAGTAGTTTGGGGATTAAATAGTAAGTGTAATAGAGTAGAAAGAACAAGAGTCTTAAAATCACACAACTTAGATTAGAATATTAGCTTTATAATTTATTATACATTATATATTTATTATATTTTATACATATATATAAATGGATATGCTTTAAAAATATTTTAAGTCTCAAAGTATTTTTAACATGTAAAATGGATTTATAATATTTATTTCATTGGGTTATTAGGAGGATTAATTCAAATAATCAATATATGTAGTTGGTTCTTAGTAAGTCTTTATTTCCTTCCCACTCTTTTGTGATTTATAGAATGCTAATATTCCATGAAGAAAGGTGCTGTGGTCAAATTAGTTGGCAAAATAAATAGGGTTAAGCAAAGTTACTTAGGTTTTCTTTTTAATTAAAACTCTTTTTAGAGCTTTTAACATGCCAACATGTTTTGTGAATCTCTAAAAACAACATTGTTTCCAACATTTCACAAATTTATTTGACCACAGGACCCATTCTGGGTAGTACACAGAATAACATCTTGTGTTTTTTTCTGAGCATGGTGTGAGAAAAACTGTCCTAGTGGGATCTTTGGATATGTTGCTCTTCCCCCTGGGCATGTCTGGAAGTAGGATTATCCCTCTGGGTCCTGGGAGTGGCCCATGCAGGAAAATTTATTCTGAGCAAACACAAAGAGGGCAAATATTTTTCCTTCTGCTTCAAGTAAGAAAATGGAGTCAGCAATGAAGGAAAGGCTTAAATCTTTTTGTTTCATCTATGATGTTTAGGTATAGTCTTTGGTTTGAGAAACCATGAGAAATCACTGTAATGAAAATACTATGAGAAATTACCAGGGAGGAAGAAAAACTGAAGATATTATGTAGTAGTCTAGGCAGAGTCGAACACTCTGTGCCGTTTCATGAAATTAAGTATTTCTGTTTATATAATGGAAAATCTGTGCTGATTCATTCTCATTAAGGCTCTAGCAAGTTCATCAGAAAAGCTTTATAGAGACCTTGGGGAAAACTCAACAGGGGGGAATTTCCTGTTAGGGGCTGGAGGTGGGGAGACAGTATTTTCTCTTTATTGGGGTTTGCTTTGTTAATTGGTGTTTGAAGCAACCCCATTTCTTTCATAGTTGAAGCTAAGCAGAATTAATATTAATTAAAAAATCATGCCAATGTTCCCAGAGCCCCCTGAAACCTCTAGTTGGAAAAAGATTTGTCCAGAACAGTTTTCTCCTAGCTTTGTTTGCATGGAGAACTGAAGGGTGAGCAGTTTCAACAGGGCAAGACAGAGAGTTGCCAGTTTATTTCGGGAACACAGCAGGATGTGTTTCAAAAGACACTCAAAATAAAGAACACACTAAAAAGTACCAAAAATGATCTACTTTCTTTTCTTTAAGCCAAGGATAGAGCCAACAACCTTGGGTCTGGTGAAACAGTATCCTATGTGAGAGGTGTGTGTTGCTGTGTGGCAATGGGTACGGAAAGGTGTGCTTATATTCGTGATTATCAATATTCTAAAGAATGTGCAGTTTAAAAGTCTAACTGTTAAAAGTAAACTGTATCTTCATTTCCTTGTATAAATATGTACCAGGGTCTTTCCACGGAATATTCTTTAAGGACTGTTCTCCTTCAATCCACAGAGGGCTTCAATAAATAGATACATTGCTATCAAATCTCCAAGGTATATGGACTTCCTTTGGGTATAATTAACTTAGAAGGCTCACTAGATCTAAACAACTATCTCAAACAGTAAAAGGGAAAAAATGATATACAGTATATATTTTTCTGTAAGTTCTGGAACCCTCTGATTATTTTTTTAAGGTGTGAGTTACATGCTATAGAATAAGAATGTCTAAACTTGAGTTACATTTTGGTACAAGTAAACTATCACTAACAGAAATTCTGAAACTTGAAATGCCTTTCAAATTCACTGAAAATAATTATTAGGTTATTTGCTTATTTATATATTCCTTATTTCTTTCTTAAAACATAAGAAGTGGCTTGTAACCAAGATCACATATAAAATAAGTTTGGTAAAATAAGCCCAGGAATTAGAAATGGGATCTGTGGAAAGAGGTGATAGTAAATATGCTAACTTCACAGGCTATATGGTTGTTCTGACTGAGCATGGATTTTGATTCTGAGTTTCCTGAAAGGCAGAATTTAAAGGAACGCACCATGAAATATTATTATTAGAATGAAGAAGCATGTAAACAAATTCTTTTTTGAAGTAAAAGTTTTTCTGGCACTAAGTTTTAAAGGAAGGAAATTTCTTTACACGTGCTTTTCTTTCAGCACATAATTTCTCTTTAGAAAATTGTTTTTCAGGTGCACAAATAATTCTTGGTGTATTTAAATAATGCAAAAATACACATTTTAAAAAGTTCAAGTTTTGTTCACCCTTTCAACCTCACTGACCCACTTAAAGTCAACCTCTGTTAAATCTGGTGTGTATCATTCCTGACTTTTTTTTAAGATCCCATTTCTCCTCCTCTTAATGCCATGTATAATATGAGATCACATATATGGATTATTCATTAGCTGCCTTTTATTTATAAAAACACTCTCCTGTTTTTGAGTTGTTTCTAATTTTTCAATATTACAAACAATGCTATAATAGCCACCATGTATACATTTAAATATTGTTTTGTGCAGTAGATATAATTGATACTTAGCAGTGGAGAAACTGAGTCAGAGGACATAGATATAACAAAATTTTTAATTTTCAAACTTTTTGTGTGGGTAGTGTTCCTGTAGTTCCATTGTTCTTTGGGGGATTTTCTTACACATTGCTGAATATATTTCTATCATATGAACACTTTTCCTGTTATACAATATGACAACATTTTACATAGGTGATGTGTGAACCCACCATGATCTCACATCTCAAAGAAGCTGAGCTGGCACAAAAGAATCAGCTGTTTCTGGGAATGTTTGTTTTTAATGTTTTGTGACATTTTCATTTCTTTTCCCTCCAGCTTTATATAATTGGCATACACCATTTTGTAAGTTTAAGGTGTACAATATAATGATTTGATATACTTACATGTTGCAAAATGATTGCCACAATAAGGTTAGTTAGCATCTCTATCAGCTCACATAATTGTGTGTGTGTGTGTGTGTGTGTGTGTGTGTGTGGTGAAAACATTCAAGATCTACTTTCTTGATCTACTATAAAGCATATAATACAGCAATGTTAGCTATACATTAGATCTCCAAGATTTACTTATTTTATAACTGAAGGTTTATACCATTTGATCAACATTTCCCTATTTCCTCCATATCCTAGCACTTGGCAACCATTCTACTCCCTATTTCATAGTTTGGCTTTTTTAGTTTAACATATAAGTTTATACATAATGTTTGTCTTTCTTTGTCTAACTTCTCTCACTTACCATAATTGTATATAAATACATATATGTATATACATTATATCACATTTCCTTTATTAATTTATCTGTCAATGTGCTCATTTCTTCACATTAACATTCATGAGCAGATAAACAGTATTAATAAATAAATAAAAAGAAAAATGAGTATTTTTTTATTCAGACTGAAAAGGTCCCTGTTGCTTGATTTTAGTAGTAGAAAAATCTATGTTCAGTATGTTCCAAGGGAAAATAGTTTGAGAGCCAGTGCTCTAGACTGTAAGTCACAAAAATTAGAATTTGTTTTATACAACACTGCCACTGAAATATACACTTTAAATTTTTATCCAGTGCCCTTCAAAAAGACGTGATGTCCAAAAGGAGTTTATAATGTATTTTAGATGAAATCCAGGCTGATAATACCTTTAATCTTTTATGAATTGTTTGTATAGTTCTAAAATTTAATTGCTGCTTCCAAATCAGTCCTTTGAATATACACAAGCAGGTTTTGATTCTATATAGACAAATCCATGTGTTTAGCTAATATTTCTGATTTTTTTGTTGATGCCTAAGAAACAGAATGACTCCTTCTAGCCAGGGGTCTAAAAATTCAAAAGAAATACTGAATACAGAGCCACTGAAGCAAATTATAGTTTGCTTAAAAATCCTGAAGTTATTCCTGGTACAATTTGAGCATAAAAGAAATAAAACTTCAATCGTAAGGTAAAAACCAGCTTCTTCCAAGTGCATGTTTCTTACATTCTCTGAATTAGATGTTTTCTTAAAACAGAGATTCAGATCAAGTTGTAACCTTCAGAAGTCTTGGAGATTTAATGGGTTCAACAATTCCACTGCTCCAATTCACTTCTTTTAGCTACTTCATACCAGTTTCCTATATTAGCTTCATTCATTAATTATTCAGTTCAGACTTTAAAGGACAAAATGTAATCGCAGTCAGTCACTTCACAACTATAGGCTTTACAAAGTAGACAAATGATGTATCCCTACAAGCATATTTATTCATAACACCCATAACCATAGAATAGCTTCAAAAATATGCCCTTGGCCTTTTTTTTCTAAATTGGCACATACTTGATTGGATGCTTTTAAGGATTTTGAATATTAATAGGAATGAACACATCTCTTGTCTTTCATCCTAACCACATCTCTACATGACATTTTCAGAGATTTTGATTTGGAAGATCTAAAGTGGGTAAACTCTGATGCAAGGTCCAAAGACTATATTTTGACTATATTCACCTGAATTGTGCCTTTATTCCTAGGTCTCTGATTTCTTATGGAAATAATTCTTATCTGGTTAGCTTTTTAAGATAACGTACTAACAAGAGAGAATTGCTTTTCTTCTCACATTTCCTTGGATTTGAACCCTAGTTGCCCTTGGTAATTGGGATCCCAGGACATAGTATTCCTGAGAATTGAATTTTATGTTTGCACACTTTTGCTAACATTACCTATGATCTCCCTGGGCTACTACTGACCAAACCATATAGGCAAAAGCTCTTTTTGATGCCCTATGAATTCTAGGTCATGTTTTCCATCATGACCATTGCACTGAGATTGATATGGATCCTAGCAGATCTTGTAGATCGCCTTATGTAACTGACTCTACTGACTAGCAAATTCCATTTTCCTCAGGTGTATAAAGGAGTCACTAGCTATATATTCCTTAGAGATGTGTTGTGACAACTAGAAGAGGTATATACAAGGAGCTTAGCACAGTATCTTAAAACAGGATAAATATTTAACTATAGTTAGTCTGAAGGGGGAAAAAAAAGCCAAATACAAGGCAACTCCTGAAGTTCACTGAGACAAATTTGCAGTGAAAGCTCATTTTCCCTTTTCTCTTCTCTCCTTGGGTTGATTCTTCTTATGTAATATAAAAGTGAGCAAATGAAGTTATGCAATATTCCTGATTCTCACCCCCATCAGCATCTAATGCTCTTTAATTTGTAAGACCAATAATGTATGTTAATTGTCTACACTGAATGACTTCTGAGAGGCACATAAACTAGTTTGAATCTATAGAGTGAAAGCAAAGCTACCTTCAAACTCAGTATAGTCATTGTGAGTAGAATGCCATTAGGAATGATGCAGTAGACTGGCCTCACTCCAACAGTTTATGAAGGATCCCTTTGATATTATCTTGATTTTGCTCACAGGACTTAGTCCAGCACATTATGTATGCCTGCATGGCTCGGGTCAGCCTCCAGTAGTGCAAGTTACAAGGTAGGCTAGAGAAGTGTTTACTTGGCCAGGCAGAAGTCCAGTTTCTGCAACACAACATCAGCTTGCTGGGCATCCAGTTAGATCTCACAAGATCCTTATCCTCCTCTCACTTAAAGTCTAATGTGCTCCAGCAAGTTCTGGATTTCATTGACTAATGCAAACAGTTCCTGTCCTGCTTATTCACCATGACAGCATTCCTCAGCATAAGACGAATTATGTCTGTTCTTAGTAGTCTCAAGCCTACTGCCTTTGAAGAACAAAAGAAACTATGCCTCTGCCTCATTCCTACACCCTGAACTCAAAGCTTCTTATTGGTAAAAGTGTATAGTGCTAACATTGTAGCATGAGCAATCGACCCTGAACACAAGTCACTCACTTTCAATCTCTTTATGCATTGTAACTTTTTCCATCACTTCATCTTTGTAGAACAATGAGCTGGAAAAAAATATTCTTGGAAACTGAGATGATATGAGAAGCCTGGTATGGACCATTCTATGTTTAAAATCACCAAACAGTTTTATTTAGTGTGTGTTGAATATGCTGCTCACTCTAACTTGCCTGATTTCACTGTAAGATCTTGTGTATCTCAAGCTTTCAGAATCAACAGTTTCATGTCCTTTTATAAACTTGGCCATCTAGGACAAAGTTTGTAGCATGGACGAGGCAGAAGATTGAGAAAAGATTCCAGAGGCTTTCTGAATCAGGTTTATATTTCTAAGATCCTATAAGATCAGGCATCATGTTCATTATATAATCAATCCAAAGGTAGTGTTTGAAGGACAGGAGTATTCATTCACACAGTCATTTGACAGATAAATATATCAGAATCAGGAACATGTATATTAATCAAATATAATTTATAAATGTAAATGTATAATTGTGGTAAGGTCTTCAAATAAAAGGTATATGCAGCTATAAGAATTCAGCACTTCTTTAATCTCTATCAAATATCTAGTGACAATAGACTACCATAATCAGATTTTATCATCAAAATTCCTCTTTTTAGTTAGCCCTACATATATACTTCCAGGATACCTCTCACTGAATATTTGGGTAGGTTTTTAAAATTCCTAAATTTTATTTATTTTTGAGAGACAGAGAGAGCATGAGCAGGGGAAGGGCTGAGAGAGAGGGAGACAGAGAATCGGAAGCCAGCTCCAGGCTCTGAGCTGTCAGCACAGAGCCCCATGTGGGATTTAAACTCATAGACAGTGAGATCATGACCCGAACCGAAGTCAGACTCTTAACTGACTGAACCACCCGGTGCCCCTAGGTTTTAATGAATTCACTAAATCGTTTATTTCCCATCACACTAAACATTATCTTGGGTTACAATAGCTTCCTGAATATTTATAAGAACATCTTATATTTCCATGAAGGTGGTTATCCCTTGGCATACTAGGGTTGGGCAAATATTCTGATTGAATGGGAAGAGTCCCAGTTTACAGGCCCATTTAGGGAAAATAAACAAACAAGAAAACAAGAACAACTGATTTCTACCACAGCAAGTAGATGAACCAAGTATCTTCTGCACAAATACCCATCAGTATCACATTTCTTGACAATAGAATAACTATTTTTACTTCACTCTTTGGCCCAGTTTGTCTAAACTGGTATCATTCTTCTCTTCAAGAAAAAAATACTCTCTTCCTAATACTTTCTCACTCCCACCCCTCCTACCTCATCTTTCACTGTACTATTAGGCAGGGAGACCTAGTTCATGGGTTGATTGATAAAGTTATCCTTCCAGCATTTTTTTTTCATTAATTCACCCAACATTATTGAGGGCTCACCATATGTCTGCTATTGTTCCAGGGACTAAGATTTCAGAGGTCATACTCAGAACTTAACTCTCTTATTTCATCATCCAGAAGGTGACACTAATCTTTCAAAAATTATATTAAGCAATGTGACAGGGGCAATAATAAAAACATACAGAGATGATATAACAGATATAAGTGGGAGTAGATGTCAAGATTTCCTGGAGAAGGAATATAAACATTCCAGGTCTCCAAAGGGTAGGTTTAGGGAGGGATTTTCTGGGCAAAGGCAACAGCACTACATGAAAAGACTGAGACCTGAAATAGTACAGTAATCTATAGATACAGAATATAAAGTATAAGGTTCAAGTGGCATCAGAAAAAAATGGAGAGGATGAGACAAGGGCCAGATTGTGGAGAGTTCTGTTTGCCATGAAGCTAACCCAGAAGTGACTTTGTAAGCAAAAGGGAGTCATTAAAGAGGTTTAACCGGGAGAGTCACACATTTTCAAAGGATAATTTTGGTGGCGAGTGGAGTATTAATTGAAAATGTGGGAGGCTACAGGAGGTGGTTGAATTAGGCTACTATGTAGAAATCCAGTCAGGAAGTGGCAAGAGACTTAACCAAGGCAGTGGCCAAAGGAATGGGGAGGAGAGGATGGATGCATTGAGAGACAAAGACAGAATTAAGACAACTTGGTGACTGAGTGTGGGGGATGAAGATGGAGGAAGAGTTTGGGGTGAACTGAATGTTAGGTCGAAAACACAAGGGTAGTTCTGAAAGAATTCTGACAGTCAGGAACAACGATAATCATCCATCTAATAACAATAATTTTTTCTTCTCAACCTAGAAATCTCTTCTGCTTCCTCTAACCCTTGACTTTTCATGTTTTGTCCTGTGCTAACTAACTATAAAATTGCCTTTCCTGCCATACTCTACCCCAGCTGGCACCCCCATATCTCAGAGCAGCAGATTTTTCTAAAGCAGGGTATCCTCTGTATATACGCATATACAACATATGCATTTTACAAATGAGGACATGGTAGCCCAGAGAGAGATGGGACTCTACCCCTGCTAGTCTATCCACTTCAGAAAGGAGTCTAACTTGATTCATGCCTTATCTTGAGCATACCACAGACACCTTGGTCTCAAATGCTGCCCCATTTGTCCACCTCTTCTTTTTTTACTCTGCTATCTTCTCACACCTCCCTCATATTCCAGCTAGCCAGTATGACACTGGTGCTTTTCAGCAACCCACTGAACTTCTGAGTACTAACTGACAAAACTTATTAAAACCTGAGGTAAGAAGTCTTGACCCACCTTAGACTCTGCTCTAAAACATGCTTTTCCAAAAACAATCTAAGTAGAAATTCACAAAAGTTAAAATTAAATGAGATTTCCATTCTGTGGTGACTCTAGGCTGATAACTTATTTTTCAGCACAGTTATAAGCAAGGAGTCCAAAAATGTGGGCCTTTTCCATAATTTGTTTAGTCCATTGCCTTGAACCCAAACAGGTTACCCCTGGGCAAATTCACCTCCTCCCTGACCCCAGTTCCTCTGCTCTGGTTGGTAGCTAGAATATGATTAGAGAACTTGGGACTAACTACATGAAAGTCTGTCTTCTATTTTTGTGTTTGTTCTTTTGCATTAGAAATCCTAAGGGATGGTCTGTTCACGCCTCACTGGGCCCATAACTGAAATACCACTGAGAGCTTTCCCCATATTTACTGACAGTTAGATTAACTGCTGTCTATTTTTGGCTCTGAAATGACTTTTTTTTTCTGTGAACTTGAACAAAAAACTATTATAAGTATTTCCCTTTCTTTATAAAATGATATGCTTATTGTCTGTGGACATTGTTAGGCTTAACAAGGTTGTTACCCAGTGAATACATATCAGCCTAAATTAGAAAACATTTTATATTCATGTTTATTGGTTGTGTTACAGAAAAATTCAATTCAGGGGATATTTATTTATTGGGTGCCTACTATGTGCTAGAATTGTGCTACATGTTGTTGGTAGTCTATAGCTTGCCAGGCTAAAAGTACATGTCCAATATATACTTGCTTGATCAAAGTATAAACTATGGCTTCTGCTTTCAAGGAATCTAGAGCTTCTGTGGTTAGGAGTATGTTGCTTATCTTGAGGAAAAAGCAATTTATTGAAAATGTTCTCAAGCAAGTCTTGGCATTAGCAAGGATAAGAGCAAAGGAAAGGACAATGAACTGAATTTTATTAAGTACTTAATGATTACTAAATACTTTATTGATATTATACTTTAAAAAATTTTTATTTTATTGTGGTAAGCACACTTAACATGAGATCTAGCTTCTTAAATTTTTAAGTAATTTTTAACTCAACAATACTGTGGACTATAAGTACAATACTATACAATAGACACAATAGATCCCTAGAAGGTCATCATTTTGTGTACATGAAACTTTATGGCTGTTGATTAGTAACTCACATTTTGTCTTCCTCCTGTCCCCTGACTACCATCATTCTACCCTTTATTTAATTCTATGAATTTGGCTATTTTGGACATCTCATATAAGTGGAATCATTCAGTGTATATCTTTCTGTGATTGGCTCATTTGATCTAGTAAAATGTCCTCAAGGTTTAGGTTTATCCATGCTGCTGCATACTGCAGAATTTCCTTCTTTCTAAAAGGCTAAATTATATTCCACTGTACATGTATATAATATGTTTTCTTTTTTTAATATTCAGTCATGTTTATTAATGTATAATTTATAGAAAATAAAAGTCATTTTTCTTAATTGTACAGTTTGATGAGTTTTAAAAATGCATACAGTCATGAAATGACCACAATCAAGCTATAAAAAATTTCCCTCACATTCAACAAAGCCCATACTCCCTTGTATTTGATCTCCTCTCACGTCTAGTTCTTGGCAACTACTGATTTCTCACTATGGCTTTACTTTTCTTATAAATGGAGAGATAATATATGTACACTTTGAGTCAGGGCTTCTTCTATTTGGTTTAGTGGTTTTGAGATTTATCTATGATACTGCATGTTGTGTTTTGTTATGTTGATTTTTTTAACTATTTATTTAAATTCCAGTGAGCTAACACACAGTGTAATATTAGTTTCAGTCATAGAATTTTGTGATTTATCACTCACATACAACCAGTACACATCACAAGTGCCCTTTTTAATCTCCCTCGCCCATTTAACCCATCCCACCACCCACCTCCCCTCCAGCCTCCCTTAGTGTGTTCTCTATAGTTAAGAGTCTGATTTATAGTTTGCCTGTATCTTTCCCCACCCCACCATGTTCCTCTGTTTCATCTGTTAAATTTCAAGTATGAGTGAAATCACATGGCATTTGTCTTTTATTTCACTAAGCATAATACACTCTAGCTCCATCCACATTGTTGCAAATGGCAAGATTTCATCTTTTTGATGGCTGAGTAATATTTCAGCATATTTATATACCACATCTTCTATATGGACATTTGGGTTCTTTCCATAGTTTGGCTATGTTAATAATGCTGATATAAACCTGGGGGTGCACGTGTCCCTTCAAATTAGTATTTTTGTATTGTTTGGGTAGATATCTAGTACTACAATTGCTGGATCACAGGGTAGTTCTATTTTTAACTTTTTGAGGAACTTTCATACTGTTTTCCAGAACAGCTGCACCACTTAGCATTCCCACCCACAGTGCAAAAGTCTTCCCATTTTTCTGCATCCTTGCCAACATGTGTTGTTTCCAGAGTTGTCAATTTTAGCCATTCTGACAGGCATGAGATGATATCTCATTGCAATTTTGATTGGTATTTCCCCAATTATGAGTGATATTAAGCATATTTTCATGTGTCTGTTAGTCATCTGGATGTCTTCTTTGGAAAAATGTCTATTCATGTCTTCTGCCAATTTTTTAACTGGATTATTTGTTTTTTGGGTGTTTAGTTTGATGAGTTCTCTATAGATTTTGGATACTAACTCTTTATCAGATATGTTATTTGCAAGCATCCTCTACCATTTTGAAGGCTGCCTTTTAGTTTTGTTGATTGTTTCTTTTGCTATGTAGAAACTTTTTATTTTGATTAAGTCCCAATATTACATGTTTGCTGTTGTTTACCTAGTCTCCAGAGATGTATCTAATGAGATGCCATGGCCAGTGTCAAGAGGTTGCTGCCAGTGTTTTTCTATAAAATTTGATGGTTTCCTGTCTCACATTCAGGTCCTTCATCAATTTTGAGTTTATTTTTGGGTATGGTCTAAGAAAGTGATCTTCATTCTTCTGCATGTTGCTGTCCAGTTCTCCCAGAATCATTTGCTAAAGAGACTTATTTTTCCACTGGAGACTCTTCCCTGCTTTGTCAAAGATTAGTTGGCCATACATTTTTGGGTCCAATTCTGGATTCTCTATTCTATTCCATTGGCCTATGTGTTTGTTTTGTGCCAATATCATATTGTCTTGATGATTACAGCTTTGTGGTAGAGGTAAAATCCAGAGAAGAAATGGGCAGAAGACATGAATAGACACTTTTCCAAAAAAGACATGCAGATGGCCAGTAGACACATGAAAAGATGCTCAACATCACTCATCATCAGGAAAATACAATCAAAACCACATTGAGATACTGGTCAGAGTAATAAAATTAACAACTCTGGAAACAACAGATGTTGGCGAGGATGTGGACAAAGAAGAACTCTATTGTACTGTTGGTGGGAATGCAAACTGGTGCAACTGCTCTGGAAAACAGTGAGGAGATTCCTCAAAAAATTAACAATAGAGCTCCCCTAGGACCCAGCAATAGCCTACTATGAATTTATGAAAGACCAGGAGTGCTGATTCTTAGGGGCACATGTACCCCAGTGTTTATAAGAGCACTTTCAACAATAGCCAAATTATGGAAAGAACCCAAATGTCTATCAACTGATGAATGGATAAAGAAGATGTGGTTTATATATACAATGGAATATTACTTGGCAGTGAGAAAGAATGAAATCTTGCCATTCGCAACAACATGGATGGAACTGGAGGGTATTATACTAAGTGAAAGAAGTCAGAGAAAGACAGATATCATATGTTTTCACTCATATGTGGAATTTGAGAAACTTAACCGAATAGTATATGGTAAGGGAAGGGGAAAAGTAGTTTGAAACAGAGAGGGAGGCAAACCATAGAGACCCCTAAATACAGAGAACAAACTGAAAGTTAATGGTAAAGGTGAGGGAGAGGGGAAAATGGGTGATGGGCATTGAGGAGGGCATTTGTTGAGATGCGCACTGGCTGTTGTATGTAAGTGATGAGTCACAGGAAGCTAATCTCCAAGCCAAGAGCACACTGCATACACTGTATACACTGTATAAATTATATTCAAAAAAGTATTTAAGGGGAGGAGTCAAGATGACGGAGAAGAAGGGAGCTCTGTAAATTTCATCTGCCCCATCTACTGAACTGAGAAGGACATTACTCTCATCTGCAAGAGTAGAAGGAGAAAATACATACTCCAGAAAGAAGACAATCTCAAAGATGCCTGAGTGAGTGAGTGAAACTGGGGAGGTTGGAAAACGGGCCAGCCTGAAAAGGGCAGGGGAGGTGAGAGCACCAGCCCAACACAGGGAAAGCATGCAGAGCCTCTGAGAGACTAATGGAAGAGAAAGAGAAACTGAACATGCTCATAATACTGTCTCTAGGGAAGAGATAAAGAACATTTAACCCTGCACGGAGAGAAAAACTCTCACTCCATATATAACTTCAGGGTAGCCCAAATCCCAAACCCTGGTGGCACAAGGGAAAAAACAGCCCCCACCCCTACACCATACTGGCAGGGAGAAGGCAGCCACTGTGGCGGCTGCGACAGGGGGGGGTGGCGTGCACTTCGACCTCAGCTGCGGGAGAGGGGGAACACACTTCATTTCCACAGCCCATCTCGCCTCCAGCATTGGCCGCACGAACCCCAAATCCCAGGTGCCAAAAGGGAAAAAATTGCCGGAACCCCTACACGATCCCAGCAAGGACCTGGCCGAAGTGGAGGCAGGGGTGCGATCTTCCACTGCAGGAGCACACAGCTCATTTCCAGCAGCGCCTGGCAGCGAGAATCCTTGCCATGCCAAGAGAAACTGATCCATCCCCCTACGAGATTTTGATCCCGGCTGGGGGCTGGCCTTGGCGGTGACATCTGTGAGGGCTTGCACTTCGCCTCCTGCAGTGCACCTCGCACCCGGCAGCAGCAACACAAATCCCTGCCGGCACCTAGAGAAACTGCTCCCTCCCCCTATGAGATCCCAGCTAAGAAGCCAGTCAACAAATCAAGTACATCTCATCTGTGGTAGCATAAAAGTGCATGGACTTGGATTTTTGAAACAAGGCAGGCCTGGAAAATACAGTTTGGCTCAGCTGTGGCACAAGGAGATCAAACTCATTAGAGTGGCCTGCAGTGCTTAGTACCAGCAGACCTTGGTGCCACAATACTACTCTCTGCAACCACCACTGACGGGCCTCCGAGAGCAGCCCCAGACCTACTACACCAAACTATGCTTATCCGCGAGGGGGAGTTGCTGCTTTGTTTTACCTTTTTTCCTTTTTTTTGTACTTATTTTTTTTATTATTCACTTTTTTACTTTAAAATTTTTTTTTATTTTTACTCCTTATTTTCCTTTTTCCTTTCCCCTCTTTTTTTGTTTCCTTACTCTTGCCATCCAAGTATATTCTCCCTTTTCTCATCCTTATCTCTCCCCTCAACTGGTTATACACTTTTAGACTATCCATTGTCCTTTGTTGTCTCTGCTCCCCTTTATTTTTTTCTTCCCTTCCCTCTCCATTTTCATTTCTTCCTTTCCTCCTTTTAATTTGTTTGTTTGTTAGATTTGTCTGTGCGTTTGCGTGCTTCTCTTCCCTCTGTGTTTGTCTGTATGTTTTCCTTCTCAGGGCTACCCCAAGAACCAAGCAAAAGTGCGCATGACCGAGAGTCCCAAATATCGCTGAGTAGTGCAATAAAATAATCAAAGGCACAACAAGAGAAACTGAGAGACACCATTAAAAGAATATTTCCTGAAACGACAGACCCTGGACAGTCAATAAGCCTCCTTTAACAGAGCAATACTAACAGGTACACAATGCGCAACAAGCTTTTTAAAACTGACAAGAGACAGAAAACTAGACAAAATGACAAAACGAAGGAAATCTCCCCTGAAGTATCTCCAGGAAATAGTCACAGCCACAGAACTGCTCAAAACAGATATAAACAACATAACAGAACAAGAATTTAAAAAACTTGTCATAAAATTAATTACTGGGGTTGAAAAAAGCATCAGAGAAGCAACTGAAACAATGAAAAGGGACTTTGAAAATAGGTGTGACAAGTTAAAAAAAAAAGGTTATAAATGAGGTGAAAAATAAAATGGAGGTGGCCACCTCAAGGATTGAAGAGGCAGAGAGAAGAATAGGTGAATTAGAAGATATAGTTATAGCAAAATAGGAAGCTAAAAATAAAAAAAGAGAGAAATTGATTCAGGAGCAGGAAAGGAGAATTCGAGACCTGAGTGATACAATCAAACGGAACTACATCCATATCATAGGAATTCCTGAAGAGGAAGACAGAGAGAAAGGGCCTGAAGGGATACTAGACCAAATTATTACTGAGAACTTCCCAAACCTGGGGAAAGAAATAGACATTCAAATTCAAGAGGCACAAAGAACTCCCTTAACATGTAATTTGAATCGACCTTTGGCACGATGTATCATAGTGAAACTGGCAAAATATAAAGGGACAATTCTGAAAGCAGCTAGGGAGAAAAGGGCCCTAACATACAAAGAAAACCTATCAGAGTGGTTACAGACATATCTGATGAAACTTGGCAGGCCAGGAAGGAATGGCAGGAAAACTTCAATGTGATAAATAGAAAAAACATGCAGCCAAGAATCCTTTATCCAGCAATCTGTCATGCAAAATAGAAGGTGAGATAAAGGTGTTCCCAATAAACAAAAATTAAGAGAATTCATGACCACCATACCAGCCCTACAAGAAGTCCTAAGATGGACTCTATGAGGGAAATGTTACAAAGAATACAAGGTGACAGAGACACCACTATAAACATGAATTCTAGGGAGAACACAATGACTCTAAACCCACACTTTTCAATAATAACACTGAATGTAAATGGACTGAATGCTCCAACCAAATGACACAGGGTAGCAGAATGGATAAAAAAAAACCCAAAATCCATCTATTTGCTATCTATAAGAGACTCATTTTAGACCTGAAGATACCTTTAGGTTGGAATTAAGGGATGGAGAAATATCTATCATGCGACTGGAAGTCAAAAGAAAACCAGAGTAGCCATACTTATATCAGACAAACTGGACTTTAAAGTAAAGGCAGTAACAAGAGATGAAGAAGGACATTATATAATAATTACAGGGTCTCTCTATCAGGAAGAGCTAATAATTTTAAACCTCTATGTGCCAAATTTGGGAGCATCCAAATACACAAAGCAATTAATCACAGACAGAAACAATCTTATTGATAAGAAAATGCTAATTACAGGAGACTTTAATACTCCACTGACAGCAATGCATAGATCAACCAGACAGAAAATCACTAAAGAAACAATGGGCCTGAATGACACATTGGAATAGATGGAATCGATAGATATGCTTATAACTCTGCATCCTGAAGTTAGGAAATTCACCTTCTTTTCCAGTGCACATGGCACATTCTCCACGATAGATCACATACTGGGGCATAAAGCAGCCTCCATAAGTATAAATGAATAGGGTTCAGACCATGCACACTTTCAGATCACAATGCTATGAAACTTGAAATTAACCACAGGAAAAAATCTGGAAAACCTCCAAAAATGTGGAGGTTAAAAAGTACCCTACTAAAGAATGATTGGGCTAATCAGGCAATTAGAGAAGAAATTAAGAAATATATGGAAACAAATGAAACCAAAAATACAACATTCCAAAATCTCTGGGATACAACAAAGGCATTCCTAAAATGAAAGTATATTGCAATCCAGGCCTATTTCAACAAATTAGAAAAGTGCAAATTCAAAATCTAACAGAGCACCTACTGGAACTAGAAGGGGAGCAGCAAGAGCATCCCAAACCCAGCAGAAGAAAAGAAATAATAAAGATCAGGGCAGAAATAAAAAATATAGACTCCAAAAGAACAGTCGAGCACATCAATGAAATCAAGAGTTGGTTCTTTGAAAAAATAAACAAAATGGATAAATCTCTAGCCAGACTCAGAAAGAAAAGAGAGAGCACCCAAATACACAAAATCATGAATGAAAAAGGATCTATTATAACCAATCCCTTAGAAATACAAGCAATCATTAGAGATTAATAGGAAAAATTATATGCCAATAAACTGGAGAACCTAGAAGAAATGGACAAATTCCAAAATGCCCATGCACTATCAAAATTCAAATGAGAAGAGATAGAGAGCATGAATAGACTGATAACCAGTGAAGAAATCAAATCCGTTTTCAATAATCTCCCAATGAATAAGAGCCCAGGGCCAGATGGCTTCCCAGGGGAATTCTACCAGACATTTAAAACAGAGCCAATACCCATTCTTCTCAAACTATTCCAAAAAATAGAAATAGAAGGAAAACTTCCAAACTCATTCTACGAAGCCAGCATCACCTTGATACCCAAACCAGGCAGAGACCCAGCAAAAAAAGAGAACTACAGACCAATATCCTTAATGAATACAGATGCAAAAATACTCAACAAGATACTGGCAAATTGAATTCAACAGCATATAAAAAAAAAGTATCCACCATGATCAAGTGGGATTCATTCCTGGGTTTCTGGGCTGGCTCAATATTCACAAACCCATCAATGTGATATATCACATTAACAAAAGAAAAGATAAAAACCATATGATCCTGTCGGTAGATGCAGAAAAAGCAATTGACAAAATACAGCACCCTTTCTTATTAAAAACCCTTGAGAAAGTCAGAATAGAAGGACCTTACCTAAACATTAAAAAAGCAGTTTATGAAAAGCCCACAGCTAATATCATCCTCAATGGGACAACCTGAGAGCTTTCCCCCTGAAATCAGGAACACAACAGGGATGTCCACTGTCACCTCTGTTGTTTAACATAGTGCTGGAAGTCCTAGCATCAGCATTCAGACAACACAAGGAAGTAAAAGCATCAGAATTGGCAAAGATGAAGTCAAACTTTCACTCGGTTCCTTTCCAGAGCAGCTGCTCCAAAAACAGTATGTAGGTTCCTCAAAAAATTAATAATAAACTCCCCTATGACCCAGCAATAGCACTGTTAGGGATTTACCCAAAGGATACAGAAGTGCTAATGCACAGGGGCACATGTATCCCAATGTTCATAGCAGCACTGCCAACAATAGCCAAAACATGGAAAGAGCCTAAATGCCCATCAACTGATGAATGGATCAAGCAGATGTGGTTTATATATACACAATGGAGTACTACATGGCAATGAGAAAGAATGAAATATGGCCACTTGTAGCCACGTGGATGGAACCTGAGGGTGTCATGCTAAGTGAAATAAGTCAGCCAGAGAAGGACAGATAACCTATGCTTTCACTCATAAGTGGAACAAGAGAAACTTAGAAGAAGACCATGGGGGAGGGGAAGGGGAAAAAATCGGGAGAGGGCGGGAGGTAAACCATGAGAGACTCTTGAATGCTGAGAACAAACTGAGCACTGATAGGGGAGGGGGAGACGGGAAGGGGGTGGTAGGCATGGAGGAGCACACTTGTGGAGATGAATACTGGGTGTTACATGGAAACCAACTTGTTAATAAACTATAAAAAAAAATTTAAAAAACCAAGAAAAGAATGTGTATCCTGCTGCTTTTAGAATGAAATATTCTGAATATATCTGTTAAGACCATCTGGTCCAGTATGTTATTCAAAGCCACTCTTTCCTTGTTGATACTCTGTTTATAAAAGCTGTCCATTGATGTAAATGAGGTGTTAAAGTCCCCTACTATCATTGTATTATTAACAATGAGTTGCTTTATGTTTGTTATTAATTTTTTATATATTTGTGTGCTTCCAGGCTAGGGGCATACATATTTACAATTGTTAGATCTTCTTGTTGGATAGACCTCTTAATTATGATCTAGTGCCATTCATCTCTTGTTATATAGTCTTTGGTTAAAATGTAGTTTGTCTGATATTAGTATGGCTACTCTCTGGTTTTCTTTTGATGTCCATTAGTATGACAAATTGTTCTCCAACTGCTCGCTTTCAATCTGCAGGTATCTTTAGCTCTAAAATTACTCTCTTGTAGGTAGCATATAGTTGGGTCTTGTTCTTGTTTTTGTTTTATCCATTCAGATATCCTTTGTCTTTTTGTTATATTATTTAGTCCATTTACATTCAGAGTGATTATTGATACATATGAGTTTAGTGCCCTGTGTTAACTGTTAACCTGTTACCTGTTAACATTGTTTCTGGAGATTTTCTTGGTTCCTTTCTAATCTTTGTTGCTTTTGTTCTTTCTCTCCAACTCAGAGTTCTCCTTCTCGTAGAAATGGTTTAGTAGTCATGAACTCCTTTAATTTTTGTTTCTCTGGGAAACTCTTTATCTCTCCTTCTATTCTGAATGACAGCTTTGCAGGATAGAGTATTCTTGGCTGCAGATTTTTCTCATTCAGCATGTTGAATATATCATGCCACTTCCATCTGGCCTGCCAAGTTTCTGTGGAGAGATCTTCTGCTAAACTTATTTGTCTTCCCTTGTAAGTCAGGGATTTCCTTTTTCATGCTGCATTAGGATTTTTTCTATATCTCTATATTTTGCAATTTTAACTATCACATGTCTTGGTGCTGGCCTGCTTTTGTTGACTGTGATGGGAGTTCTCTGTGACTCCTGGGTTCAGATGTCTGTTTGCTTCCCCAGATTAGGGAAGTTGTTAGCTACAATTTCCTCAAATAACTCTCCTGCCGCTTTTCCCCCTCTCTTCTTCTGGGACTCCTATGATAGGAATGCTATTATACTTTATGAAGTTGAATTCTCTAAGTTTACATTCATGATCCAATAACTTTCTTTCCCTTTTCTTTTGAGCTTCATTATTTTCTATAATTTTATCTTCTATATCACTTATTCATTCCTTTCCTTCTTCTATCCTTGTGGTCATTATATCCAGTTGGTTTCACATCTTGCTTATAGCACTTGTTATTTTGGCCTGACAGTTTTTAAGTCTTTTATCTCTGTAGTAAGGCACTCTCTGGTGTCTTCTATACTTTTCTTAAGACCAGTTAGTATCCTTATTATTGTTGCTTTCAATTCTGGGTCAAGCATATTACTTGTATCTTTTTCAATTAGACCCCTGACCATACCTTTTCTTATTCTTTTTTTGGAAGATGGATTCCTCCATCTTAGCATTTTGTCTACGTCCTGTTTCCTTCTGTGTTATGAAAGACAGTTATGTTTCCTGCTTTATAAAGAAGAGGTCATCTACTGTCCAGAGCCTGGAGCTTCAGGAACTATCTCTGGTGTATACTGTGTACATTGTGTTGCATGTTTTGGCTGCAACATCTGTTGATTTCTGAGTTGTTAATTTTAGCCATTCTAATAGGTGTGAGGTAGTATCTCACTGTAGTTTTGATTGGAAATATAAGTACCTTTAAGTGAAGTCACCAATAATAAAAGGTCTAGACCTGTTCTATATAAATGTAAATTAATAACAAGTCAAATTAAATTAAAAATTCAGTGCCTTAGTTGCACTAACCACACTTCAAGTGCTCATATGTGGCTACTGACTACCAAACTGGACAGCACAGATATAGAAATTTTCCTCCTTGACAGGAAGTTCTTTTGGAGAGCACAGGTCTAGACTATAGATCTCTCTTTTCTCTTCTACTTCCTGCTCTCTCACTCTCTAACCTCCTCAAGCACATAGTACTTTCATAGTGCTTTCTGAATATCTAGAATTACTACCACACTTGCTTTATTTCTCATCTTATCTTTTCCCATTACTAAAAATTGTGGCAAAATATACATAAAATCTATAATTTTAACTATTTTCATGTGTACAATTAAGTGGCATTAAGATTAACGCTGTTATGCAATCATCACCACCATCCATCTTCAGAACTTTTTATCTTCCCAACTGAAACTCTGTAATGATTAAAGAAGAACTATTTCCTCCATCCCCCAAGCCCTGGAAACCACCATTCTACTTTCTGTCCTTATGAATTTGACTACTCTAGGTACCCCATATATATGGAATCATACAAAACTGTTCTTTTGTATCTGGTTTATCCTACTTAGAATAATGGCTCTAATATCACCCACGTTGTATCATGTGTCAAAATTTCATTCCTTTTAAAGGATGAATAATATTTCATTGTATGCAAATAGCATTCTTCATCTGATTTTGCCTTTGTCTTTTTCCCTCAAATACCAGGTGGATGATTGCTTTGCCCAACAAATGCAAACCACTACATTAACAACTGATACACATTTAATATGATGCCCCCCAGATACAACACTGAAATGTAGTATGTTGGAAACAATAATGGACCAGGAACGAGGAGATGTGGTAGCTGGTATCCAGTGTGTTATATGGCTGCTGAGTGGTTTTGCAAAGCTACCTTATCTCTCCAAGCATTAGTTTTCTTACCTAATCTAAAAAAATAAGACCTTTCTGTCATTCTAAAATCCTTTACGTTTAAGAGTGTTCTTCAAAACATTGACTCAAAGTCAAGAAGGAAAGTGGATTTGAAGCCATTGTAGCAAAGTGAGTAAGGGAAAAAGTGCCTTCTAAAACTTTCCAATTCCACATAAACAGAGGGAGAGGCAGGGAGGTATGGAAGGAAAGAAGGAGAGAGAGAGAGAGAGAGAGAGAGAGAGAGAGAGAAAGAGAGAGAGAGAGAGAGAGAGAGAGAGCGAGCGAGCGCAAAGTAGCTTACACTGGCTTTAGACATTTCAGTGTCCAATGTTTCCCAGCCTAGAGTTGCAGCCTGACTCTTGATGAATCTTACCTATTTCACTTAATTTTCAACTTTCTAGTAGACTTCTGAGATCTTCTATATCTTAGTCTCATAAAATATTTCAAAAGAGTTACAGTTTGATATTTTTGTATAGAATTGATTTTTTTATCCTACCTTGTTACTATTCTCTAGTTTCTTTCCTTTTACTTTTACATTTATAATTTTTTATGAATCTCTGATCATTCTTTGGAGATATGAATGACCTCAGAAAGTAAATAGTAGTGATGTGACCAAGAAAAAGCATGGATTGATGACATTCCTCTAACTGTAATCTATCTGGAGAATGACATGGAAAGGAAGGAAAGAAATTTGAAAGCCTCATCTTCCTAAACTTTCTAAATTTCATCCAAAGTCATAGTATTTACTTGTGTAAATACTGTTTCTGAATATTCTTCTATGGACTCCCTGCAAATAAACCAACAGATATTTTTTATGATGCCCATTTTCTTTATGTATGTGTTTTGAGGACTTAGCCTGTGGACACCTATGGCACTAATTCATTAATTTTAACTGCTGCATAATTATGTTTTATGAACATAGCACAATTTACTTATCTGTTCTTCCACTGATGCTAAGGTGTTTTCAATTTGTCATTGTACATTTCTCCATAAACACATGTGAGGGTGCTCTCAAAACCTTGCTACTTGACCCAGGTTTAGGAAGTTTGCTTTCCTTAATTTTTGATATAAAATTTCCATGAACACCAAAGAGTTCATTCATTCAACAGAAAGAAACTAAGTGCAAAGATACTAGGCAAGGCAAAAACAAACAAATAAAAAAACAGTCCCTGTTCTAAAGGGGGTCATTGGAATGGGATAATAACCAAATAATAGTGCAAATAAATATAACATTACAAGTGTAATAAATAATTTGAAGGAAAACTCTATCATCCTGCAAACATAAAACAGGGAGGCAGTGTTCTTAGTTCAGGGCATCATTTTGGTTTTCATAAAGTCTGTACTTGGTCTGAAAGGGGGAAATAGAATGAGCAAGAATTAGCCTAGTAAGGATATATGCAGTTTGGGTTGAGGTAGATGTGGGGAAACATCATAAGCAGATCATTACACGTATATAGGTCTAGGGCTGAAAGAGAAAGTGGCCATTTTAGAGAGAAGGCCTGTTGGCTGGAAGAATGAGTGGAGGGAAAGAAGGCTTGAGAAAAACTCAAGAACAATAAGGGACAGAGTACACACAACTTGTGGGCTTTTACTCTAAGGTGAGGGAACACCATGGGCTGGTTTTAAGCTGGAAAGCGATACTATCATTTTGGCTTTCAAAACAAATTAACAGGCTTCTGGATGGAAAGGCCTTTGTTGGGATCTATGACACTGAAGCTGAACATCTTGTAGTCACTGTCACTGTCAGGACTCAATTATTCTTTGGAAGAGTGATCTGAAATGAGGAAATGCTCTTATATAGAAGCATCTGCTTTTAAGGCAGAATGTATAGCAGAGTGAATGAAAAGTGTTGATATCTTCCATGAAGTGGTGCAAATCTTTAGAGAAACAGGAAATGTAAAAGAGGAGGCAAGATAAGGGAGACTCTTTCTACAGAAAAGAAAAAGAATGGGGAGGAAAGAAAGGCTGAGGGCCTGGCTCCGTGAAAGTTCTCTTGGTCAAGCCAGTGGCCAGAGATCAGGAAGAACCAGGCAAAACACAGGGAGAAGGCATTAATGAGACTTCAGTTGAAATTTAGAAGGAAAGCAGTTCTCTAGGCAATCCAAAGTGGACCAAATAGCTCACAAATTGCACAACACAGCAACGAAAATCCTATAGCCTCTGGGAGGCCTGAGCGCACCTAGACTCAGCCCATGATTAATCTCTCCTCCTTAGAAAATCAAAGTCATGATCTACAGCTTGTGGTACCAACATTGTAATGGTTCCTGCCGGGTAACTCACAGGTACCACTCCATGCACCCCCTGCTCTGGCCCCTGTCTCAGTTCAAAAAACATATCTGACCCAAGAGAGACAGAGGTGCTGATGCATAGGAGCACATGTACCCCAATGTTCATAGCAGCAATGTCAACAATAGCCAAAACATGGAAGGAGCCTAAATGTCCATCACCTGATGAGTGGATCAGGAAGATGTGGTATATATTCACGATGGAGTACTACATGGCAATGAGAGGGAATGACATATGGCCATTTGTAGGAAAGTGGATGGACCTTGAGGGTGTCATGCTGAGTGAAGTAAGCCAGGCAGAGAAAGACAGAAACCATATGTTTGCACTCATAGGTCTAACAGGAAAACAGGAGAGACTAATGGAGAACCAGGGGGAGTGGAGGAGGGAGATAGAGTTGGGGAGAGACAGGGATGCAAAACTTGAGAGACTATTGAATGCTGGAAATGAACTGAGAGTTGAAGAGGAAGGGGGAGGGGGGAAAAGAGGTGGTGGTGATGGTGGAGAGCACTTATGGGGAAGAGCACTGGGTGTTGTATGGAAAACAACTTGACAAAATATTGAAAAAAATAAAAATAAAAAAATAAATAAAAAATGAAAAAAAAACATATCTGACAACACTATCATGACTCTTGAAGAACCAACTTTCTCTCTATTATTTAGCACTGTTTTTTCTTTTCAAGCTTTGAGTAGATGTTTAGTTTCTAAGTCAAGGGCGAAAAAAAGAATTCTGAGACTCAGTTTGCAGAAGGGGTAATGCTTTGCAATAAGAGAGGTTAAAAAAAACTTTTCTGGAAAACAATGATTTTATTTGGCTTTTTGAAAAAGTATGTATTAGCATAAGAATGACTCAGACACGAACAAAAATACAGTCACAGAGAAGAAACTGATTGAAGCATAATTGATTATGTTGGACAATTACAAATGCCCTTATTAAATAATTGCATTTAAACTACATGATAGTTTTATAACCAATTTATAAAAACAAAATTGTGAAAGTTTAAGTGACATAATTGTTCTCAGTATCACTACAATTTTCAAATGAAGCAATTTAGCCTTAGAAGCAATTTCACTTCTCATTGTAATGTTATTTTGGTGTCAGGCTGCAAGCTTTTGTTCCACTCCAGAGTTCTAGGAATAATGATTAACCCTTGCCTCTTCTTGGCTGAGGCAATGATGTATTTTTCTAATGTGCCAGTCTTTTGCCTTTTGCTGCAGACCCAGTAGGTTACTAAAAATGGTTTACAGACCTCCAACTATGTATATGGTTTCAATTTAATGAGAATGTAGTAGCTTCCGTATGGATGTGGGAAATGAAAATCCTTCTTAGACTAGGGATATACGTGAATTCAGAATAAAAATGGCAAAAACAAACTGTCTTGTGTTTGAGGGTTTCAACAAATAATGTTAAGATTTTGCACAGTTTTCTCTCAAAATTACATTCCAGGATGGAAACAATCCAGGATATGGCCTGGTACCTCTGGCACATTTCCTAGAATGTTAATCAAAGGTCTATATTTTCAAGTGCATGAATAAAGGACATTGGGACATTCAACAGATAAAAGCCAATGCCATTAACATTCCTTTGTTGAGTTTATGTGAATTAAATAGTTTTATACAACTACTGTCTCAGTATCACACACACAACTCCCAAGGCATGTTCTACACTGGTAATAAGAGCTAAGCCTGCTGTATTTCATTTCAGCCTTGCTGATAGCATTTATCAGCAAAATCTGTCTAAAAATGGAATATGCAACTTAAGCCTGATCATAACTGGGCTGCAGAGAAGGAAAGTGGGGGATTATCTGGGGACCGGGAGCACAAATATAAGATTGTATTGTCATTGTGCGCTATAGGCCTTTTGGCAAACTGTAGTGTAAGCCCCAGCTGACAGGCCTTTTCACAACTGACAGAGGAAAATATGAAACTTAAATTCTTCATGACAGATAAATCTGCTGAATGAAAGGAAGACCAACAGGATAACTGTGGGACAAAAAAACACTGCTTTGGGGTAACTCCCTTAAATCTACCTCTTTTGTGAATATACAAAATAGGCATTCAATGAATATCTTCTAAAGTCCTACCTATCAGCTTTGCTAAGCAAGCTGTTAAGTTGGGATGATAAAATAAGCATCTTTTCTTCAGCAGATGAATACAAAGTCTTATAAAACAGGGGTGGCAGATTAAATTTAATATGTGGGCATGAAAGACATTTCCTGGATGACTATCAACTGGAATGGATTGCTTGAACCAAAGTTGACATATTACTATTGTAGAAGGCTTATTAATTGAGATATTAAATGTACCTAATCCACCATGATGGGGATCTTTGTCAAATTAAAAAAAATATATATGACTATAAGTAATTGCTCTTTTCTGTCAGTGGGTCCCAAGTCCATGAAATGTAACCAGAGACCATCTCTTTGGATTAATATCATTGGCCTTTCCATTGGTGATATATACCTTTTACTCTTGTCAAGGGCCTTGGGGCCTCTAGGGGTTTAGGGATCTTTGCTTTTCCCATGCTGGTTTAGCATTGGCATTTTTCCTGATTCATTCTGACTGGCTATGTTAGTTCTGTCCAATTTCAGTAGCAACTTATGGAAAACTACTTCAAACTATGACAGGCCAGATTAAACTGAAAAGTAATGTTTCTTGTATATATATTTTTTAATTTTTGCATCTAGTTAGCTATTTATTATATATATTATATAACCTCACTGCTCTTTGCTATCTCCTGGAGGAAGCTTTTGAGCAGCACTACTTCCAGGGGGAAAGGAGGGAATCATATAGGCTGTCTCTTTTACTAATGAATGGTTGGACTGCCTAGACAAATCCTTGGTCAAGTCGAAAGATTGTGCCTTGTTGAGATAGCTGGAAGCAAGTTTCAAGGCCCAAGAGCAGGTCTGCCTTGAACATCACTTTCCCTGGTTGCTATGCAATTCATGGCTAATCTCCACAAAAATCAAGGTGAGAACTCCATAATGGTGGGGAGAAAGAGAGAGCAAGGGACTGAATGGGTGAAAGGAAAGATGAAACATATAAGAGTGCTAAAGGTCATTTTTCTCTTGAGACTTCATGCCCTGACCAGCATGAGTTCTTCCACCAGTCAGAAAGTCCTGGAATGTCTGGCAGCAAGACCAGGGCACAATGTCAAGCCATGGGAATTACCCACCAAGTAACAGGGCAGAGGAAGAAAGACAGTGAGAGACGAAGTTAGAAGACTATTAAAAGAAGAGGAGGAGAAGGGGGGTGGGTAGGTGGGGAGCCAGGCTGGGGCCTGAAAGAAGAATCCAGGCGCCACGGTGTAACAGCTGCTTCAGGTATGCTAGCCAGTCTCAGCTCGTTCCCAGCTCTTTTTGTTTTTGGCAAACTCAAGGCTTAGGAGCGCAAATGACACAAGCGCATGCGCACTAGAGCACGCAGGCACATGCTCAGAGCTGGGTCTGTTGTAAAGAAGCTTCTGACCTGTCTGCAATAGTGGATTTCAGGCACTGGCAGAGAGAGCTGGGCTTGTTGGGCACTGCTTTTCATAACTGTGGTAAAATTTCCTAAGACCTTGGTAAATAACAAAATCTACTCAAATACAAAGAGATTTAACTTACTCTAAAGATTATTATGTTTTGTCTGCTGGATTAGAATTGCATCCAAAGTTATTAGAGAAACTCAACATTAGCACTTACTTTTCTATAAAGAAACAAACCACACACACACACAAGGTGTAGCATTATACAGTAATTATCCAAAATGCTACCGCTTGGAATAATAAGGATGCCGTGTGTTTACATATCATCTTTCTTTTCCTAAGAATTTAAATAGCTACACCACCCTATCCCATTATTTTTACCAACAGTCTTGTATAAGCTATGCAGGTGGCAAGGATAATTATCTATATTACATAGCAGGAGTAAAACTGAGGCATAGAGAGCCATTCAGGATCGCACAGTAAGGAAATAGCATTCTAGACTTACTATACAAAACATTATGTTGACTCAAGAATTTTGCTGTTTAAGTAAAATATGGATTCTTCTTTTCCATCTTGATTTTCTCAAACCAATTTGCAAAGTGCCTTTTCTCTTTGGGGACTCATCTCTGACCCCTTCTTTGCGTGCAGTCTCTAGCACTAACAGTGTGTTATAATACTTCATTTTTTGCCTACCTTTTCAGTAATAATATATTCTTGAAGGCCAGGACGTGCTCATCTCTGTATCTCCTGCGCTTGGAACATGGTTGATGTTTCTTAAATGTCTGTTGGTGAAATCAATGAAAGAAAAAAGAATGAATGAATTAATGGAAGATTTTCTAAGAAGAATTTCTGACAAGGTAACAATAAATGCAAATTTGGGCTTAAACTAAATATGTCTCATCTGATTTTATCTTTGCTGTGACAAATATGTCCACCTCACAAGCCTTCTTTCAAAAATCTAGTGAATACATTTAGAGCTAATTCCTTCCCTGCCTGGGCTGTTGGATTTATTGTTGGGAACAATATACTGAGACTCATGGAAATACTAGGGCTCCAGATGGTATATTGTAATTATTTTCCCCATAGCCCCCCTCATTTTTTGATATCCAAGGGAAAGCATTTTAGGTGTGGGGCTTTTGGGGAGTGTTAATATATAGTTATTATGCTGTCCCAAACCCTCTCCTCTGTGTATTGAATCTTAAAGCCAGATTGTTATTTGGGGGAGGGGGTACAGACCCCAAAATAACAATAGGAACAATGATTGCTCTTCAAGGAGACTATAAATTTAACTCTCTTTTATACATTTTTCGGTGATCAATACAAAAAAGGCAAAGTAATATATGTTAATCTTTACCAGATGTACTTTATGTATCCCCTTACGTTGGAAGCCTAGCAGGAGTAGAATGTCACAACAGACATTTACTGAAATACCTGGGGAAATGTAACAAAAAGTGTTAGAGGAAAATGGTCTTTCAGCTAAATTACCTAATATATTTGCTAATGGTATCTGATTTAAAAGCCATAAAAATACCAAGTTAAAAGCACATTAGAAGATGTGTTATATTTATAAGTGTTTGTCACCTTGGCAACAAAAGCTATATTCCAAATCTAACACTAGCTATGATGGGCCAGGACCTTTTAAAATTGGTAAATACTTCTTTATGGCAATGATCTGCTTCAACTACTGAATGTTAGAACTAGAAAAGGCAAGTTCTTCATTGCATAGCAAGTTTTTTTTCTAGCTTTCTACTATGGATAAGCTTTTTCTTTCTATTGGTAAGTATGGTTTATTCTTAACAAGAAGAGCAATGTGTTTTCAAATAAAGCAATAGTCTTAACTGTACTCAGAAATATAGATAAAATAGCTTGAAGATTCATAAAGATAGAAATTTATCTATCAAATTTATATTTCAATTTATCAACCATAGGACTAACCTTGGTTCATGTATGAAATATCACCGGTATATACTATAAAATTGACCTTATCCTACAAAAATCTATCCTTCTAAACAACTGGGTGGAATATGTCTGGTTTAATAGGGGAACTTTTCACATATCTTTCCTTCCAAGTTGCATGAAGACTGAAAAATTATGTGTCACTGTGTCTCACTAAAATTCTGCTTCCAAATTACATCTAGTAAAATTAGATGATTTGGTGATAGGAACCTATCCTTTAAAAGGTGGATTTCAGGTAGACCTGAAAGAACTTTAGACTAAACTCCTACAACTCTTTCCTTATTTTTTAAGCTTCAATCTGCTTTCCAAATCCTATAAAAAATGTTTGGGTTATATGCCAGTCAAAGATTATAATTCCAAGAGTCTAACTAGGTTCTCATGTGGTTGAACTAATTTTCAGAAGTAAACCATGGAAAAGGTCTGGGTAAACACACATTTTCTGTGGGCTGTGGCTGTTCACTGGGAACCTAGACAAGTTATCTTTCCAGCCAGCTTGCGAACCCCAAGCCCAACTCGTGATCTGTAATCATGCTCAGCAGGTTCTCAGATAGAGGAGCAGCTCAAAAGGCTAAAGACCATAACCTCCATGTAACTTTTCTAACACAAGGAGAGCATACCCTTCTTCTACCCAGAAGAATTCAGTAAAAATTCCCTACCACCCTCCCATATCACACCAAACTAAATCTTGTCTTGTCTGGAAGTATGTCATTGCTTCCTTTTGTCTTTTTCCTTTTTCCTTCCTTCCTCCCTTTCTTTCTTTCTTTCTTTTTCTTTTTTCTTTTCTTTTCTTTCTTTGTTTTTAAGGGAGAGGGAGAGAGAGAATGTGAGGGAAGGGGCAGAGGGAGAGGGAGAGAGTCTTAAACAGGTTCCACACTCAGCTCGGAGGCCAATGAGGAGCTGGATCTCTTGACTATGAGATCATGACCTGAGTTGAAATCAAGAGTCAGATGCTTAAAATTTTTTGTAATGTTTAATTTATTTTTGAGAGACAGTGGGGCAGAGAGAGAGGGAGACACAGAATCTAAACAAGGCTCCAGGCTCTTAGCTGTCAGCACAGAGCCAGACAAGGGGCTCGAACTCACCAACCAGGAGATCATGATCTGACCTGAAATCAGACATTTAACTGACTGAGCCACCCAGATGCTCCAAGAGTCTGATGCTTAAATGACTGAGCCACCCAGGTGCCCCTTCTTTTTTATTTTCCAAGCAATAATATCTTCTTAGTGAACGTAAGAAAAAGTTTTAGGCTGTGATGGAGACATTAATAGTGCACATAGAGAATATTCTAGAAGACAGATGAGTTTCCTACCTAGAACTAATAAATCAGGGTGGCAACTTTGAGTTCAAATATAAATTATGCAAACATAGTTGACAAAATACATTTAAACCTAGTTAACCAGATTTAATTTTCACTGACAGAAGGCAAAGAATCACATAGATTGACATGTATTCTAGTACTTAAAGCATATTCTTTATTTGATTGATAAACGCAACTCTTGAGAATGCATTCTGATTACATCACCTTACCACTAATCACTTTGTTTAATTCCTAATGAATCATTTACTAAGCCTTAATCTGTTGGCAAATTTAAAAGAAATTGTCTACTTCTTTTTCTTTTATAGCTTATTGTCAAGTTGGTTTCCATATATCACCCAGTGCTCATCCCCATAAGTGCCCTCCTCCATGCCCATCACCCTCCTTCCCCTCTCCCACACCCTGGTCAGTCCTCAGTTTGTTCTCAGTATTCAAGAGTCTCTCATGGTTTGCCTCCCTCCGTCTCCCCAACTATTTTTTCTCCCTTCCCCTCCCCCACAGTCCTCTGTTAAGTTTCTCCTGTTCCACTTATGAGTGAAAACATATGGTACCTGTCCTTCTCTGCCTGACTTAAGAAACTGTCTACTTCTTACTCAATTTTAAATAGCCTAGATAGAAATTATAGCATCTTGTTTAAGAATAAAAATATATTATTTAAGACGTTGGCTACACAATCTCCTTTTACTATCTAGAAAATATAAGCAAAAAGCTATGGCCTGAATTTCACCAAATATAAAGACACAGAATAATTCATAGTAACTACCTAGCTGAGTGAAAAATAAAACATGCAGCATCACTCAAATTTCTTCCCTAGGGAATCATGGGCCTACAAAGGCAGGGACTGATTTTTCCCTCAACTTTATATCCTCCGCATAGTAGCCAAGCAATAAATATTTGTATAATTGTAAATGTCATACAGATGAACTTTAGTAAATCTATTTCATGCATGCCCTGTGATATTCACAAGTTAAGGAAGGACTGTCTACACAAATAGGTGGCTAAGAAAAAAAGAGGAAGAAAAAAAAACATGATTCATTTCCATTTTCTTGATACCATGTGTAGACATGATTGCCTTATAGGCCTGAAAGATGAGTAGAACTTAGGTAAAGAGAATAGAGCTGCAAACATAACCTAAAGTGGGACGTGAGCAGAAGCATGACAGAAACATTAGGGAGACTGGCCCTGCTGGAGGGAAAATGAGTAGGAAATGTGGTTAAGTAGGTAGGGTGGAGCCAGTTGTAGACCAAGAAAGACCTTTTGCTGAATGCCAGGCCTTCCCTCAGGCTATTCCTCGTGACAAGATGGTGAAGTGGATATGAGTATCCTTGCAGATTAGAGAAATTCTCAGAAAATTTGGATACCCGAATCAGTGGTTCTCAGAAAGTATGTGGTAAAAATGAGCCATAATCCAACATTCTTTCTGAGACACTATACTGTATGGAAAATCAGGCAGAGAGATGTAGAGATTAACACACACAGGAAGCAACAGCTTATAAAACAAGACTAGAAAAGTTGAATCTGAATAAATGATTTAAAAATACAAATGGCTTAATAGACCCCCTAACTACCCTGGGATTTTTCCATGTGTGAAATGAGCAACATTATCACATAATCATGTTCTTAACCCCAACAGGGTGACTTGATTAATTTTCAGTTACAAATTTCAGAGTAGTACTGATTAAGACTTTGCTGCTTAGGCTGTTCCTATTCATCATTCCAGAAAACCCCAAGTCCGATTTGGAAAACATAAAATATTCTAAAGGCAGATCTAGTTATGGAAGTTTCGACATTGTCTTGTATTGGCAAGCTGACAAAGCTGCTGCTACACTCCCCTCTTTGTGGTTTACACGCTGCTTCCATACGACACTGGCATCCCATTCGGAAGTTGATTGTTGTGTTTTGGTTTATGTTTCATACAACAACTGCCCTGAGCCACTTCTAAAAGAGGATAATAATGACAAATTTGAAATTTTCTCCCCAGGAAAAGAGGCTGTGGTGAAAACACCAAAAGACATTTAAGCAACTACCATTAAAGGCATTTTAATTTTCTGTTGACAAACATGATTTTCCAAATGATTTACAGTGAAGTTTCTGGGCTGACAGCCATATAGCCTGTCTAGGACTATGTCTTCTGGTTCTACAAAAGTGCTAATGAAATCTTTATTCTGTGAGAAACTTAATGCCTTAAAAGCCACAGTGCTACTTAGGTTCCTTGTTCCCTGCCTTCTGCTGTCACCTTCCTTCAGAGTCCCTTGGCCCCATCCCTTAGATGAGGCTCTCCTAATCCCACACTTCAATGTCAGACAGGGGTGTTTTAAGGAGCACTGGTTGCACACTTGGCAGCACATGTATTTATCAGCAAAAGCAGCCTCGTTCTTAGACCCCCACTCCCCCCATTCTGCAACCTGGAGTTTCATCCAGTTCAGGGGATTCAGTCTCCATTAATTTTAGTTAATGTTTTCCTGTCTTGGGTGCCACCTACCTTATTAACTTGCTAAATACCCAGCCTCTTTTAAGAAGTTCTGTTGTGTTCTTGTTAAGTTTTCTTCTCTGCCTTCCTGTTACACTCAGTCTGGAATTTTCCTGGTGCATAAGGCCTACCCTTCTGGATTTTTACTTTTGCTTTTTATATCATTTTGTACAATATTCTTATACTACAGATAAGAAAATAGAAACGTAATAAAGTTGGGAAATTTGCCTAAGTTTTCAAGACTAATTATTTGAATTCAGGTCTACTAGTTTTGAGACCTATATGCTTTTACATGTTTAGGCTAAGGTTACTAGGTGCTTCCTTTTTTAGACATTATTCCCCTATATTTGTATTTTGTCCAACATATCAAGAAATCTTTGAGAAGGAAAGCTGTTTCTCAACTTTAAAGAAATATTAAAATAAAAAGCAAAATACCTGTCCTTGTTCAAGGATATTAATCTATGGATTATGTTTATAAAGTTTTAAGAAACACAGTGTTGTTTGTTTGTTTTTAACACAAGCCTGTTTCTAAGTTGTTATTATGGATAGACTTCCATTTTATTAAAATGGTCTCTTTACATCTGGAGGAATTTTTGCAATAGTATAAAAAGTAAAAAATTGTTTTCCATTTCAAGTACTTGTATTTTTTTCCTACAAATTATAGGTGAGACCTTGCCCATTTCTGTTTCTCCACTTGTCTCTTACCTTATGATTTCACTCTCCATTTTACCTTCAACAGTCCTTTCATTCCAAAGAAGGGATTTTTCACCAGTTTGTCCCCTCAGCACTTAAAATGTCAATAGAGCCTTTGCTAACTCTATTACATTTTAAGACATCTTACATTATATTGAAATATAATAGACACCCAGTGATTAAAAGTACCAGGTATTATCTTAGTGATCTAAAGTCCTCATATTTATGGAAACTAGAGATGCCATATGTCCTACAAGGATTTTCAATGAACAGAATTTATAGTAAATAAAGCCACAAATTTCTATTATTATGGATCATATGATAGAAAATAAAAATAAGAAGACATTACAATGAGATCTGCTATGAGTGTCTATGTTGAATTTTATTCCTCCTATACATCTTAACTTTTTCTGGAATGGTAGTAAGTCTTCCTTATGTGGCACTCACCTGGCCCCCTCCCCCATGCCTGCTCTACACAACATCTTCTCTTAGTCCCTAACTCTGTGTTCTGTTATGTCCCGGTCACTTGGATGTGATTCTGCTGCCAAGTGTGGCATACCAGGAAGGACCAATATCTGAGGTATTTGACTAGACTTCCGTGTCTTTCAGGAACTAACTGTGGTCAAAGACAAGGCAAATCTTTTCTTTCATAGTTTTTAATGTTTGTATCTTGTTGTCTTCTCTACTCAACCTTACCTAGAAGTCTTTTTTTTTTACTTTTTATTTTTTAATGTTTATTCTTAAAAGAGAGAGAAAGAGACAGACACAGAGCATGAGTGTGGGAGGGGCAAAGAGAGAAAGGAAGACACAAAATCTGAAGCAGACTCCAGGCTCTGAGCTGAACCAGGGCTCAAACTCAGGAACCATGAGATCATGACCTGAGTCGATGTCAGATGCTTAACCTACTGAGCCACCCAGGTGCCCTTACCCAGAAGTCTTAAAGATATTCTATATTCTTCTCAAAGTTTTAAAATTTTGAAGTTTTGCTATTCACGGATAAATCAACAAACAAGTTTGAAATGTGTGTGTGTGTGTGTGTGTGTGTGTGTGTGTGTGTGTGTGTGGAGAGAGAGAGAGAGAGAGAGAGAGAGAGAGAGAGAGAGAGAGAGAGAAAGGGGCTTTTTCCTTCCTATCGCTGTTTTCTCAGTATACTAGAGAAAGAGAAAGGGCTCTTTTCTTCCTATAGCTAGTATTTTCAGAATGCTGGAGTGACTAGTCCACTTTTTCCACTGATCCTCATTGCCAGCCCTGTCATATATGAAGTTTCCATATTGTGTGAGTCTCTTCCTAGATATGTCATTATGTTTTCTCAGTTTTCACAAAGTAACAATACCACTTTACCTTCTCAATTATTGCTCTGGAATAAATTTGTATCTGGTAAGGCAAGTCCCTTCACCTTGTTCTACTAGTTCTTCAGGAGTATCTTGGTTCTTTGTTCTTCCAAACGTATTTCAGAATCAACTTTTCAATTAAAAAATTGTCTGCTGTAACTATATTAATATTAGACAAAATTATTGTAAAGAACTGCCCTTAATTACATTGCAAAATTTGAATTCTTATAACTCAATGTTTATTTATATCTTAAAAATGTTATACTCCTGTAATCATAAGTACATAAGTACATATCTGTTGATGACGTAATAGAAAATTCAAGTATAAAATTAATTTGGCCATCCTTGGAGAACATTAGCTTAATTTACATTTCCTACCCAATCAGCTCATGTGATCCTTTTCTAGATCATTTCTGTATTTGTATCACGTAGGATTCTATATTAGTCAAGATTCAGCACAGGAAAGAAAGACCACTTCAGATATTTATAAGCAGGAAGAATTTAATACAGAAAATGAGTTCTTATAAAATCAGAAGTGTGGAAGGATCAGACTCTGAAAATGATGTTTTGTCTCTAGAAATTGATTTGTGTCTCTAAAAATGATGGCAGAGTGATAAAGAACTGACCTACCGCCAGCTACTACCAATGAGGCACCATGGAAGGCAAGCCTAAAGTAAGAACCTGCTACCACTCTGCTGCCACTGCTACCACCAGTCTTGGGTACCAAGAAATTACCATGCAGTGATTACAAGGTCAGAGCAAGCCACTGCTGCCACCGCCGCCATCCCAACTTCTCATCTAGCTCCCTCAGGAAGCAAGAGCGCAGACAGTGGGGCACTGCTGCAGAGAAATCTCGGACTTTTGCAACCATGTTTATCAACAAGGACAGCCACAGGAATAGGAAATGGCCTTTCTCACTTCAGACTTCTAAATCTTACACTAATGCACTGAATTGATGGAACTGGGATTACATCCAGAACTCTAGCTATAAGGGAGTATGAGAAATGAGCATATGGGCTTTTAAGCCTCTCCAATTAGAATGAAAGTGGAATGGTGGCCAACTGATTCCAGCCATATTATCAAGCATGGTTGGCTTCGTTGCAAGCAACAAAAATTGACACTGGGGATGCCTGGGGGGCTCAGCTGGTTAAGCATCCAACTCTTGATTTTGGCTTAGCCCATGCTACCGAGGTTTGTGAGTTCAAGCCCTACATCATGCTCTATGCTGACAGTGGGGAGCCTGCTTGGGATTCTCTCTCTCCCTCCCTCTCTCTACCCTTCCTATGCTCTCTTTCTCTCAAGATGGATAAAATAAGCTTTTAAAAACATTGATTCTGGCTAACATAAACAAAAAAAGCAATTTATTAGAAAAAGAGTGGTTAGATAGCCAAGGAAAAAACTAGTCTTGGAAAAGGTCGAAACCAGGGAAACTCTGAAGATCTAGGTAATGGAACTTAAGAACACTCCTTCTCTCTCTTTAGTACCCTGCCATTGGATGACTCAGCTCCATCTGCTTTATGCTTGTTCACGGGACTCCATCCCCTGGTATCTTCCTTAAGATACACATTTTCAGGAGATAGAGTCTCATTGCCTTAGTTACGGTCAAATAGTGGTAGTGGTAAGAGGGCAGGGTTCCTTGACTGACAATTCCCCCAGAATCTCCTATAGTAGAGAAGCAGTGGACATCTGAAGAAAAGAGTGTTGGGCAGACAAAAGGTATCAGTTATCTGTTTCAGAGTTCCACCGATCCAATGTCTGATCCTGGCATTGCCTAGAAGTTACCTATCGGTTCAGATATACACTTATGCCAGAAAGCTTTTGCAAAACACTGAAAGTAGAACACATTCAGTTTCATCAAAATTACAGACTTGACTATTTCAATATAGGTGTTCCAGTTATACAAGTGAGTTTTGCCACATTTAAATATCTCATTTTACAGGTATAGGAAATGAGGTTCCTCAAGGAGTATAAAGGGTTTCCTTTGCATAATGTTACACAAATGGATCTATAATCAGATATAGAGGCCACTCTTTTGGAAGTGTCTCAATATGTGCCTTGATAATTAAAGTGCTCTTTGTCTTTAACTGGTTTTCTCATATATGAAGTACATTTTGGATCCTCATCCATATATAGGACTTATGAACAGTACATTTCAGAGAACAACCTGACTTACACCTTACCTGCCTTATCTGATGTTTGCATCTGTAAGGTCCATGAGCTGTCATGATGACAACTGCATTCAAAATTAATAACAAATGGAAAGTCACAGGCCCCCAGAAAAGAAACTTTCTCCCACACTGCTCAGAAAAAAACTTCATGCCAACATACTGGAAAGTCACTGCCAAAGTGGAATTGTAACCCACAACAGAATGTGTTCCCCCAAATCACCACCTTGTTAGCAAGAATTCTTCAAAATAAATTCTAATGAAGATTCCAACATTTTAAAGGGTCAAAACTATTACAGCATGCCTTCCCTCATTTGCTAGGCTATTTAGTTGGGAGGAGATCTAAAGGAAATTGCTTGTTTCCAGGTATCTCATTCCCCTTTCTGTTTTCACCCTCTGTGATAATGGAATTATTGCTCCCAGTTCTTTACTCTCTCTTGCTCTGAGATCTCCTATTTCCCCATCCCACTAATGCCCAGGCTATGTGACTTCCTTTGACCAAAGATGTTTACAGATGTCATGGGCATTTAGGTTTGGAGCTGTTGGTGCAGTGGCACTTGCTCTCTCTTGGGCTTCTTTGTCATAAGAAAAATATGCCTCAACTGGCCAGCTGGTCCAAGAAAAGTGGGGAGCAGAGCCCCATGGCTGACCTACAGACCTGCATCTTAAAGCTAAGAAGCCCAGTGGATATCAACTAACCTAGGCCAATTGACCTACCCCCTTATTTGCATATGCATGAGCAAACCCAGCAGAAACCAGCAGAATTGACCACAGATGCATGACAAATACATATTTATCGTTGCATGCCACAGGGATTTTGTTTTGTTTCATCCTCTGTTCTTAGAGCAGTGGCTAATGGGATTCACTCCTAATTCCCTCCCTTTTCTCTTTCCCTTTCTTTTTCTCTTCCTTTTTTCTCTCCCTACTTCATACTTGAGAAGTCTCCCTCCTTACCCGGTGCTGGTCCAGTAGATGCACCAGCTGTCAGCTAGATAGTAATACAAATCTCAGGTATTCTTACTTTGAAGTTTACTAAAACAAAGGAAAAGAATCCACATACAAGGATTTGAGAAGGCAACTCTTGCTAGCAATGCCTCTTCTCTAACAGGTATTTTTGAAATGTTTTGTTTGGGAGAAAGAGAGAGAGAGAGAGAGAGAGAGAGAGAGAGAGAGAGAGAGAGAGAGAAAGCCTGAGGGTCAGGGCAGAGGGAGAGAAGAGAGAGAATCTTAAGCAGGCTTCACACTCAGCACAGAGCCCAGCTCAGCACTAGATCCTACGACCCTGGGATCAAAATCAAGAGTAAGATGCTTAACTGAAGGAGCCACCCAGGCACTCCTGAAATGTTTTTATTATTCACGTGTATGTCATATCATTGTGAGTAACTTTTCACTATAACACCATGTACAACAAATTGAATCATATACTAAAAACAGTATTGAGGGTAACTAACTCGTAAGCCATTCATTATGCCATTATTACAGGATTTTCCAGGAGATAATCAAGTGAGAGGAATCTCAAAAGATCCAACCCCTCACATGTAATACATATCTTTTCTTCTCCTTGATCTCTTGTTTCTTCTTTTATTTTCTTTCTTCCCTCAGCCTATTATGGAGCAGTTTGGCAGGCGCAGAGTTACCATTCCCTTTTCTCCTTTACTATGTAAATGTCAGATGAAAATATGCCAAGTTCCAGATACAATATAATCATAATACTACCACTGTGCCTCTGGATTAATTAATCATAATGAATGAAATTTTTCTTGATTTTGTATGCCAAGCCTGGAAGCATAATTCAATTCCATTTTTTGACTTCTGTAGTCTGAAGCAGCTACTTAAACTCAGCTGTCATAAAGCTTTTGGAGGGAGATCAAAAAACCCTAAATAAAATTAAAAAAAAATCTACCTTTCAAAAAGGCATAAGAGCAAGTAGAAAAGCATTCTTTAAGTATCTCAAAAGAAAGGCATACATGTATGTATAAAAAAAGGGCATAATAAAATTTTATTTGTTTCCAAATATGAGGATAAAAATGTGATGACAATGCCCTAAAAAAACTTTGTTTTGTTTCATCCCTCCCAAACCATCTGCAAATAGTGTTAGATATAAGCAAAGGACATATTGCAACACTAAATGAGCACACTGAAAGCCTCTACTAAACTATTTTGAAATGTATCAGAACTTGTTTTCACCTTTAGAATGAGTCAATCATTATGAAGCTTCTAAGTTACTCCTTTTGAAATCGTACAAGTGTAACATGGACTTTTTGTTCTGTTCCTAATGTAAGTTTGATCCTCTTGGAGGCCCTCTATGTATGAAGTCAATTGCCTGTGGTTTAATTTACAACATATAATATTGTTTTCATTCATTGTGAAACCATGAGAACAAGGATGACCATAAGGAAAAATATAAGAGTCCTCTGTAATCCCAGCACTTAGAGATATCCCTAGCTAATGTTTTGGTGTATGTAATTTAATTTTTTGTTCTCTGGGTTATGTGTGTGTGTCTGGTGTGTGTTTAACACAATTGGATCAAATAACACACACTAGATACATGTTAAACATGGTAGCAGCTACAACTTTCCTTGTCATAATGTTCGGCTCCCTCCTTATAATGGCTACCTATTTCAATGATGTTTCTTTTTTTTAATAGTTATTTTTGAGAGAGAGAGACAGAGAAAGAGGCAGAGACAGAGGGGAGAGAGAATTCCAAGCAGACTCTACACTGTCAGTGCAAAGCTTGACATAGGGCTTGAACTCATGAACTGTGACATCATGACCTGAGCTGAAACCAAGAGTCAGATGTTTAACTGACTGAGCCACCCAAGTGCCCCTCAATGATGCCCCTCATATCTCAAACTGAGATATGCTCAGAAAAAAATAAATGATAATGATGGACATTTCACAGAGAAGACAGTGCTGGGATGAACACAGTCCGTGCCCGCACTTTGAGATATACCTTGGATCTCCAATGTTCTTTGAATGACAACTACAAAATCTTAAACTTCAATCTCATTCACTATGATTATAAATCCCTGGACACTAGAAATTAGTAAGTTTCATATTTCTGGAAAATAGTTCCACTCTGAAGAGGCTTTCTCTGTATCCTCTGAGGATAGTCTTTCTACATTCTGCACCACTTCGCTGCTAACACAAGTTAGAAGCAGCTTTCAGTTTTACTCAAAGCATTCACCCGATCCCAGGCATCCATTCCATTGTGACATGACAGAAGCCTAGAGATTTAAATGAACATCTCCACATTCTTAGCAGCAAAAAACTGGAGAGAGGCAGTAATAAAGCAGCTGACAATACACAGAAAACATATTGAACAGTCAACACCTTTTTATTCATCCACAGAATGATTCCTGGGCGGGATTAGTATGGAAGAGATGAGAGGGAGTGCATGCAAGTTTAAATCTTGCACAACAAAAGAGATGATGCAAAGAAGCATGAGCAAGATGGGATGGGAATAATTATTTGATCAGAACAATGAAAATATAACACAAAAGCCACAGGAATCTATTAGAGTTGAAGGGGGAAAGAACCAAATGAGTTACATTATAGAAATAGGGCTCAATCCAGAGACTAGAGGTACTTTGGTGGTAAGTAGGGACCCCCAATGAGGCAGATCCACTTAATCTTTGATTACCACCTCTAGCCACAGTAGAGTAACTGTGAATTTAATTTTACGTTAAATCTACAACTTCAGGAAAAGTATTTGTTTTGAATTTTTACCCCATACAGACTTTTAACAATCATTTTATAAAATGGTGTCAACCTTGCCCAAACCCATTCTCCACTGATGCTAGCACACCAAAAACTGTAATAGTAGAATGAAAAACTAAACATCAGACTAGTTATAGTTACATATGTGTCCAATTTTTCAAGGAAAAAAAATCCTACTGCTTTGTAAATTGGGAAACAACCATTGTGATACTCCACCCATGTACCTGTGGTAGCTGTGAACCAATTCATTGTCCATTTGAGTAGCAATTTTCACAATACAGAATCTTGTGGAAATCTGGAGCTGATTGCCAGTGATAAGCGTGACTCTATGGAACTCTAAAATTAGTCCCAAAGGACACTGTTAAGTATTAGAGAAGTCTTCCTCTGTCTCAGGATGAGGCTATTTACCTACACTAAGGCTTCAATCTGTGTCCAACAGAAAACAACAGCTAGGAGAAGTGTTAATTGACTAGCTAACTGTCCCCATGTAGGGTCTTTTTGCTACAGTGCTTTTGCAGGCATTTCTGAAACATCACACTTATAATTGAATGTAAAACACAGGACAAAATACTTTTCCCCACGGTAAATACTTGCCAGCAACTTTGGCCCTATGATCTCACTACACTTGGCAACAAAATCCACTGACATATCCATTCTGGTCTCCTAAATACTTTCAGGGACGACTTCCCCTTTTCCAGGAATAAATAGGCTCTCTTTTTCAGAGTTTCCAGAAAATGGGATTTGTTACTTTTTTCACTTGAAATGGAATTTCACTTCTAGGACAGATGCCATAGTATACGTTTTCTAGCCACAGTGATTGTCGTGGGCTGACTTACTTACAATGTACTCTTTGTGATTATTCAGTGATACTAAGACTTACATGTGATGCCTCCCTTCAGCATCCCCTTCTCTGCCCATCCTGGGAACAGCAATGCTTGTTAGATGCTAGATAAGACACTCTTTACTGTTTCTGTCAGATATCATTCATTGGGGGGCAGTAATGTGGCTTATGGAGATATGGTGAATTGCCTGTTTCATGGCACTAATCTGAAAGCATCCCTGAATTCAATTCAATAGCCTGACTGCCAGACAGCTCTTGAAGCCATGTGAGAAAAAAAGAAAGAATGGGATTCTTATCTGAGAAGTACCCTACCATCAAACTATGTGCAGAAGGCTTTGACTGACCACCTGATTAGGAGGCAGATTTTGTCCAAACCTGAAAAGCAGAAACATATTTGAGGAAAAAGAAAATGATTTAATTTATTAAAGCTGCCTACTTGTATGCTTCCTAGTTTAATAAGTTTTTTCCATTTTTTGTTAAAAAGATAGATGGTTTTACTCCAAACAAAACTGCAAAGTGGTTGAATTTATCTCTGTCACTCATCCCCCTTCTACCTATTCTCCTGCTAGGAGAAGCCACTTGTCTATGTTTCTTGTGGTTCTCCTACTTTATTTTATAATTTATAAACTGGGCCCCTTCCCAGTTAAATATCATTTCAGGGGAAAATCTGATACTTTCACTCACACGGGACGTACAAAAACACCACCAGAAAGTAAGCTCTACAAGGACAGAGAGTATTCTTCATTATTTTATTCATTAGCATATCCCAAGCACCTAAAATGGACCCGGCACTTAGTAGATAGTAAATAAATACTTGTTAAGTGATGGTGACCCAATTACCCAGAGGTCATTGCGTGTGTGCACATAAGAGAGAAAGGAAGAGATATCACATGGGCTACAGAAGGTGAAGGCTTGAAATACCTTCTATCTCTTACATTTAGAGGTAAAACTAATGTGTATAGACAAAACTGGAATTTTCTCTTCTATAGGCTAGTGTACTCTCCTGTTATTCTTCAGAGGAAGGAGAGCGCTATGTCGGGCTATCCCCGTGGAGAGGCGAGAACGTGTGTGAGAAGCTGCATGGCAACCATGCTGGGGGCCTGCTCACATTCAGTAAAAAGATTGTGCCTGAAATTATGTCAAAGGCTGAACTCGGCCTTTAGCATATCATGATGCAACAGAGCCAAAAGCCCAACACAAATCACTTAGAGGATAAAAAAGTTTTGTGAAAAAATTCTTTGGTACCACCTAGAACCTTAATTTCTGACATTGCCTAACTCTTCTTGGTTTCTGACTCAATTTCCCCTTGAGGTTTCGATTTCTAGAACAACACCAGACAGAGCTCATGGTGTGTATCCTGGGATTCCCTTTTCCTCTCCCATGTCTCTGCTTTCCAGATGACAAATGTGACTGGACCCTGGTCATGCGTGTGTGATGCTGGGCAACGTATTCCAGGGCCTTGGCCCTGCTCCTACTAAGTGCAGGGGGCAACAGGTCAGTGTAGTAATGTGGTCTTTTATCTCTAATTCCTGAGAAAAGGATACTCAAAATACTTAAAATTTCATTTTCTTATAATTATTTGTAAGATGAGCAATGATTTCAAATGTAAAAAGAAAAAGCATGCAAACAAAAACTACTATAGAAAAGTTAATAAATAGAAAAATTTGAGAAAGATCTATTGGAATAATTCCTAGCATGTTAGCTCTTCTGCAAAATCTTCCCCAACCCCCAAAATGGAATGTGGATTCTGTTTGCCTAGCATCACTTCTCTTGGTAACAGAATAATTCTTGCCTCTTAGGAGAACTGTCCCCTGTCCCTCTCCTACAAAAGACTCATGGATAATACACATAGGTCTGAAAGTAATGTAACATTGTGTGTCAATTATACTTCAGGTAAAAAAAAAATACACATATGTGCTGCTCTGGTCTCTCACATGATCCTAGCAAACTGCAACACAGCATTTTCCAAGGAGATTCCATTTGCTTACTATTTACTCTAAGTCCATATGAACAACCCTTTCAGTTGGGGACTTGTTTTATCTTTGCTTTCTTAGTGCTTATTACAGTAGTTGGCACATAGTAAACATTTGTTAAATTTACTGATGTTACATAAAACATCAGTAAATTTGATAAACAAATTCAGGAAAGATGGTATGATGTTGCTGAGTCATAGAGAGAAAGCAGAATTATATCATTCCTAATTTTCTTTTATCTTTTTTGGCAAGAAAAATGATTTGCAAACAAAGTGGCAGACGTAAACAGTAAGGTCATGGTTCTCAAAATGTGGTCCTGGACCAGTAGCATCACCATCTAACAGGAGTGTGTTAGAAGTAAAAATTCACAGGTCCCATATCAGATCCACTGAATGAAAAACTCTGATTTTATCTTTTTTTAACTTGTTGGTTGTTTTTTTTTTTTTGAGAGGGGGTGGATATACACACAAGTGAAGGAGAGGGAGAGTGAATCCAAAGCAGGCTCCACCCTCTATATATGATTCTGATATATTAAAGTTTGAGGACTACTGGTCTAGAGAGATAAAAGCAGTAAGATAAAAGAATATAGCACTTCTCCATTTTTTAAGTTTTCTCTTTGCTTAGCATTCTTCTTCTTCTTCTTCTTCTTCTTCTTCTTCTTCTTCTTCTTCTTCTTCTTCTTCTTTCTTCTTCTTCTTCTCCTTCTCCTTCTCCTTCTCCTTCTCCTTCTCCTTCTTCTATATCCAAGTTAGTTAACATATAGTCTAATAATCATTTCAGGAATAGAATTTAGTGATTCATCTCCAGAGCTCATCCCAACAAGTGTCCTCCTAAATGCCCCTCACCCATTTAGGCCAACCCCCCATCCAAAATGCCTCCAGCAAGCCTCAGTTTGTTCTCTGTATTTAAGAGTCTCTTATGGTTTGGTTTGTCTCCATCTCTGTTTTTATATTATTTTTACTTCAATTCCTCTATGTCCATCTATTTTGTATATTAAATTCCACATATGAGTGAAGTCATATGATATTTGTCTTTCTCTAACTGACTTATTTTGCATATTTTACACTCCAGTTCCATACACATTGTTGCAAATGGCAAGATTTCATTCTTTTTGATCACCAAGTAATATTCCATTGTATATATGTACCACATCTTGTTTATCCATTCATCAGTCAATAGACATTTGGACTCTTTCCATACTTTGGCTATTGTTGATAGCACTGCTATAAACATTGGGGTGCATGTGCCCATTCAAAACAGCACTCCTGTATCCTTTGGATAAATACTTAGCAAGCACTTCTCCATTTTAATGCTCCCAGATACTTTATACTCCAGAGTGCTAAAGAACCGGCAGGAGTGGTCTTCAAGTCAACATTAATTCTTTTGGGGACATCCTAGAAAATAAGTAAGAGTCCTAAAGAGTCTTGATTTTAAAAGAAAGGCGAAGAAGATAATTTTTTGGAAATTGCCTAAAATGTGAAGTTGATTTCTAAGAAAATTTTAGAGTTGTTTGTTAAACAGATATGTGAGCATTTAGGAAATGATGCAAAGATCTTGGACTCAACTTGATTTAACTAAGAAAAATGATTCCTCAGTCATTATGTGTCATTTTAATGGGGTTAAATACATTGTTAGTTCATAAATCCATTTATTTTAATAGTAAATATGCCAAAGAATCTAATGATTTGTGTTCATTTGATCATACTTTAATTTTGTTTTGTTCTTTTGCACACTAGGCTCCTTTGTAGTTCCAATGGTAGCACAATCTCTGGCACATAATGTCACAGTCAAAATGCTCATGTAAATTGAATCAAGGGATATCCTTCGGTAGGACATAAAAAATATAGGCTGGATACTAAGAAGTATAACTGAATTTTAGGCTAGTTGAACAATAATAACCAAAGTATTAATGAATGTAATTTTATGTTTGGCACCTACTAAGCATTTGATAAACAACCATTAAAGAAGTTATGTAAACATGAAGCAAGTTGAGTCTCACAATAATTTTTGGTCTAGCTTTATTGAATATTTATATGGTAACCTGGATATAGAAGATTAACTTCTGCATTGCTTAATGTGACTTATTTGAAAGATGACAAAATAGAGATTCACATTTATCTCAGTGCCCTAGAAGCCCAGTAGAAAACCAAGCAGGTGAAATGTAATAGAGATAGATATAAATAGAGTTTGGGGACAACTTGGCTGAGTAAAAAATGAAAAATGTCAGGTGACAGACAGAGACATTGGCTGTTTGCCTCCCTTTATTGATATTCTATGGAAACTATCCCGTCCCACTCTTACTTCATGTGGCTAAGGTGGGGCTGAATCCACCCCTCGATTCTGAGAATTTACCAAGACTCAGGCCTGGCTCACTAGAACATTCCAGTCTCCCAGCCAGTATGTTTAGTTCAGAAATAGGCACATGATCTAAGACAGAGCAGTAATAATTAGTCTGGGATTTTTATTATCTTCATGCTCTATTAGTTGTATATTCTCTATTTGAGGATGATGTGCTTAGGGCTGCTCATCTAAAACAGTGGCTGAGGTTCTTAAACTCATTTCCTAATAAAACTATCCCTTAGCTCTTTTTAGATACAAGTATATCTAACTCTAAGGGTAGGGGAAGAAAAGTATTGGGAGGTGTGTGTGTGTGTGTGTGTGTGTGTGTGTGTGTGTGTGCACGCGTGTACACATCACAGGGGGAGAGAGAGAGAATCACTTATGCCATCACATGAACACCTGAAACCAGACACATCTGAAATCTCTCCCTGGACATTTCATTTATATACAAAGTGCACATAGGATGTGTACTGCACAGTCTTCACAATTATATGTTTATGTAAGCAAATAAATTGGGTTTTTTTCGACCACATGCAAAGTTCTATGTGTCTAAGAAATGAGGCCCATTACAATGTCTTGCTAAGCAGCATCTACCTAAGAATCCTCTTACTCGAGGTATATACACCTTGAGAAGTCATAAAACCATGGTAGAAGTCACGTACCTGGACTTGAGTCTTTTTCAGGAGTTTTGTCTTTATATTGAGGTAGGTCAAATTTTGGAGCAAAGCTTCTCCTATCTCTTTCCTTTAATCCTCATTCCTCCCCATCTCTGTAAGAGGAGGGCAGCAAAATACCTTTTTATCCAGAACAAATTTCCAGAGAGTGAGGCAAAGAGCAAAGTCCTATCCTAGTTACCCTCTGAAAGATTCATAAATTGGATGCTGTTCACATTTATAGGCCTGAAAAAAAGCTACTCAGAACCAGAGAGGAGAGAGGTGAGGGACCTACTCATCTAACATTTAAGTCAACTTTGAATTTAGAGAGGATATCTGAAGATTTAAAATAAGTGTCTCCTAAACTTCAATACATAATAACATCTTTATAGGACATTGTGATTTAGTTAGTCATCTGAGCAACTGGCCCTACCCTAAAGAGAGAGAGACAGAAGTGGGACAAAGAAGAAGCAGTACCATCTGCCTAATAAACTCTATCCCCTCTCTTTCTTAATCCAAATCCCTGAGAATATTACCCTCATATCTGAAAATTTTCAAAACTCAAATCTCAGTTCTCTCTCCACCAAAATACCACCCATTGAACTTTCTAGGGCTCTCCCTATTTTAAAGAATGAAAAAGTAAACTTATGAGGTGCTCTTCTTAATTCAGGGAGAGGAACTCCAAAGATGTTCATGTTAGTATCTTTCTTGCCACCAGGTGCCTTATCCATAAAAGAAACTCAGTAAATATATGACAGATAAGGAAAACACTTTCCATTGGCTAAACAGACCTTTGTAGCACCAATGATTTCTTAAAACATTTTAACAATTATCACCATTTTTCTTATTTTTACAGCCTTAATACATTTATTTCATTGAAAAGCTAGCTAACTTCGGGGAGTTCAGGCCCCAATACGTTACAGAACAGGAATGATCTATCTCTGCCAGATATAGAAGGGACTTGGATTCAGAGGTTTGCAGTTACAAATGAATACAAGTCTCTTGGTGTTGAAATGCGTTTATACTTGGCAAATCATTGCTTCTTGTTTTTAGAATAAAACTTTCTTTAAAAGGCCCCAAAAGCTTCTTTGACATCAACCAGCTTATAAAAAACACCATTTCGATTATTTAAATTTAAATGAATCAAAAACACATGGGTTAAATTTCCCTTAAAATACATATGGTTTTTGAAATGAGAGGAAAAGGTGGTTGGCAAAAAGCAGCTTGGGCTTTATTGAACCCAAAACTTTTCAAAAACAGTTTAAACTGTTTGATGAGCCCAAACCATGGTTATTTAAATTATGATTTTTTAAAAATGAAAACCATAAATATATTTAATAAAAATACTCAAATTCTGACCTTCTATAAAATATTGTTAATAAACAATTTGACTTTAAGAGAGCTCATGCAATTTACTTAATGGATTCCACAGACCTACAGAATTCTTTGAAATTATGACCCAAGAAAATTATACATGGCCTAATACCTTCAGACGTGTATTTTTCGGGGCGCCTGGGTGGCTCAGTCGGTTAAGCCTCGGCTTCGGCCTAGGTCAGATCTCACGTTCGTGGGTTCAAGCCCCGCGTCAGGCTCTGTGCTGACAGCTAGCTCAGAGCCTGGAGCCTGCTTCCAGTTCTGTGTCTCCTTCTCTCTCTGCCCCTCCCCCACTATGCTCTGTCTCTCTCTGTATCAAAAATAAATAAAACATTTAAAAAATTAAAAAAAAGACGTGTATTTTTTGTGAGCTATAGATTATCTTTAGACTTTTTAAAGTATGGCAACATGCATTATTATTGGAAAAATTCCCAGGCAAACCTGACACTTTATGAAGCTTTTTGGAAGGACCTATTAGCTGCTATGTTTTTTTGTCATCTATTTTTTTATTTCAATTAATCCAAATTGCCTAGCTGATACCATCCAGTACTTTTATCCTTCTCTACCATTCCCCTCCCATCCTGTTTCTCCTCCTCAATCAAAGAGTCTTTAAGAATAATTTCTCTAGGAAAATATGCATGGTGTTAATTTCATAGATTCAGAGGAAAAATGCCTCTGTTTTCTATGGTCAGTGCCATTATCAGTCACTCATTTGCCCAGATATAATTAAATAAGTATATACTATTTGCTGTGTTGGGTTAGGCCTATTGATGGCACAAAGATAAATACAGACATTCAAGTTTTCACGGGGGTTCCTAAGTGAAATTTGAATTGACGATAGGCTCTCAAAAATGGCCAAAAGTTAATCTGGAAGTAGACTCAGATTTTTGGTCTTTTCTACCCACCAATAGCATCCTCTCCTATCCTTTCCCTGCCTCTCATCCTCCTAGTTGGTTATTGTTGAGGAGAGAAGAAACCTTTTTTAAGTTTGAGACATATATCTGTAGGGCTGGCCACCACAGCCCCAATTTTCATAGAGCACCACTATATATGATGGGTGTATAATGTATATGAATGTATATGTGTGTTGGAGGACAATGCATTATGGGGGGGGGCTTAGCTTAAGTTATATTGCAGGAACAAAAAGTCTTAAAGTCTCAGTTATCTTGCAAAAAAAGGTTTATTTCTTGCTTTTACTGTTTATCTATCACTGGCCACCTGTGACTCTGCACCTTATTTTCATCATTCTGGGACTCCAACTGAAAAAATGGTTCCTCACCTAGGACATGACATAGTCTGTGGCAGAGGGAAGAGAAAGAGCCACATGATGGCTTTTAAAGCTTTTACTCAGTATGGCACATACCGTTTCCATCCATGTTTCGTGTTGGCCAGTGTAAGCCACCTGACCGGGTCTAACATCAATTTCCATAGGAGGGGGGTATTTTGAATAATGAATAGGCCTACCACATTATATGTAGACCTAGTTGTGGTGTCACAGTTGATATATGACCCAAAATATACCTTACATCTGTTCTTCAAAGGGTTTGCTAACTTATATTTTAAAACTATGTCAGAACTCCTTTTAGGGCTAAGTCAATAAGGTGCTATAGAGCTGGTTACTGGACACTTTTGTGCAGGAAAGGATTTCTTCTTGGACAGCTGCTTTCCCACTAGTTGTTCCATAGCACAATGTGGCTGTAGGAAATTTTTTAAAAATTTTTTAACGTTTATTTAGTAGTGAGAAACAGAGAGACAGAGCATGAGCAGGGGAGGGGGAGAGAGAGATGGAGACACAGAATCTAAACAGGCTCCAGGCTCTGCGCTGTCAGCACAGAGCCTGATGTGGGGCTTACCCACAAACTGTGAGATCATGACTTGAACTGAAGTCAGACACTTTACTGACTGAGCCACCCAGCTGCACCAATAGGAAATTGTCTATTTGTCATTTCCAGTATCCTATCTGAACATGAATTTTTCCCTTAAGAAGCTTAAATTTAACTAAGTTAGAGTAAATAAAACACTAGACTAATAAACCCTCTACTTTTCCAATGTTGCTAATTTAAATTTTCTCCTTGAGAATCATTATTATGACAAACTGAATTTAATTTTGTTTACACTAATCTTTGGATACTTCTATGAGGTGTTTTTCTAAAGCAATGAAAAGTACTGTTTTTTTTCCCCTTTTCCCATAACTCAGCAAGGTTTAACTGTTATTGTTCATTTTCCTTGAAAAAAAAAAACTCAGCTTTTTTGTTTAAACAAAGTATGGAGAATTTTAGCCCCAAATGACTATTTTGGAATAAAGTTGTGTAAACAAACAAACAAAAAAAGAACTTGGATTAGATAGAATAAATATAGAAAATAGTAGTTTGTTCTTAGTGATAATAATAATAATAATAATAATAATAGCTAACAATATATGTAACACTATCAATAATAATAAAATAACTAAATTTTATTGCATACTTACTGGGTATATTATTTCATTTAATCTTTATACCAATCATATGAGTAATATCATTATTACTCCTGTTTTACAAAACAGAAAATCAAAGATATGAGAGATCAAAAACTACAAAGAAATTTGCACAGTGAAGCAAACCACCACCAAAATGAGAAGACAACCTACTGAATGAAAAAAGATATTTGCAAATGACATATCCTATAAGGGATTAATATACAAAATATATAACAAACATACAGCTCAATACATTCACACAAAATCCCTTCAAATAATCCAATTAAAAAATGGGCAGAGGGCCTGATTATATGGTTTTTTCGTAGAAGACCTACAGATGACAGACACATAAAAAGATGTTCAACATTACTATCAGTGAAATGTAAATCAAAACTACAATGAGATATTACCTTGTACCTCTCAGAATGACTTGAATAAAAAAGACAAGAAATTACAAGTGTTGGTGAGGATGTGGAGAAAAAGGAACCCTCATGCACTGTTGGTGAGAATGTAAATTTCTGCAACCACTGTGGAAAACAATATGTAGATTCCTCAAAATATTAAAAATATAAACAACATATGATCCAATCATTCCACTACCATGTATTTACCCAAAGAAGATGAAAACACTAATTCAAAAAGATATATGCATCCCTATGTTTGCTGAACCATTATTTATAATAGCCAAGATATGTAAGAAACCTATGTCCATCAAGGGATGAATGGGTAAAGAAAATGTGAGATATTATGCAGCCATAAGGAAGGATGAGATCTTGCCTTTTGTGATAACAAAGATGGACCTAGAGGTATTATGCTAAGTGAAATAATCAGACTGAGAAAGGCAAATACCATGTGTTTTCACTCATATGTAGAATCTAAAAAATGAAAAACAGGAACAAACAAACAAGAAAGAAGAAACAGACCCATAAATACTGAAAACAAACTGATGGTTGCCAGAAGGGAGGAGTGTAAGGAAACGGGAAAAAATGGGCAAAGAGGAGTGGGAGATACAAGCTTCCAGTTATGGAAGGAGTAAGTCACAGGGATAAAAGGTACAAAATAGGAAATACAGTCAATATTATTATAATAGGGTTTTATGGTGACAGATGGTAACTACATTGACATATTGAATTACTACATTGTATACCTGAAACTAATGTAACATCATGTGTCAACTGTATTTCAGTAAAATAAAATAAACCTTCCAAGTGCCTACCAGTTGATTTAAAATTTAATAATGGAAAACCTCACCTCTAAAAAACAAAGAAAGAAAATTAATTAACTTGTATTTAAAAAGAGAAATGCAACCAAGATCTTAAAGTTAGTACATGGTTGAGTAGGTCTAACTCACTCTAGAATCTAAAACTAAACACTATCCCAGTGGTTCTCAAGAGGGGTCCTCTGGAGCAGCTGCCACAGCAGCAGCAGCAACAGCAGCCACACCTGGGAATTTGCTAGAAATCCACATTTTTGGCCCCCCAAACCAGGAATTCTAGGGATTGGTTCAACAATCTGTGTGCTAATAATACAAACCTTTTGGGTAATTCTGAAAGTTTGATACTTATTATATCATTCTATGTTTCCTCAAACAATACTTTTTACCAAAAACTTTGTCTTCTACCTTTTTACTTTTTTAATTTAGATATACATACAGTAAAGGGTATAAAGTACACTGTCTCCTGACTTTGGCATGTCTAAGAATTTTTGTTTGTTTGCCAGTTTCTATGAATGCTACATTGTTTAGTGCTGGATTCTGTTGCCTTTAAAGAGTGTTTAATTAGTTCTCATAGGTTGTTAAATTAGTTGCATTTTATTGTAGTTTCTTCTTTATGATACTTGTTTTCAAGAATTCTTTTAGAGTGAGTCTACAGTAGCTGTTACTGGATAGTTTAGCCCCACTATAAAAGAGGTGACCCTTCTGAGATCCCTACTGAATGGTCCAATTAACTAGTGAGGAATCTCCAGTTTGGCTAGTGCAAACTCAATTCCAAGCCCTGTGTACATTCTGAGCAGTTTGGCTCATGGCTCTGTTTAGATGGTTTAGATGAAAAGGTAAATCTAGTGCCTGTTACTTCTTCAGGGACAGTAACGGAATTTCACCATGCCTTTTTACAAAGGCATTGATAAGCTGATTGCAAAACTAATTATAAAAGAAAAGGACAAGAATAGCAAATATAATTTGAAAAAGAGCAAAAGTGGAAGACTCATACCACCTCATTTCAAGATGGACTCTAAAGTTACAATATGGTATTAGTATGAGAAAAGGCAATGCTTTCTCAGTGGGAATAACATCACCACAAGGAGGTGGAAATTGGCTCTTGGAAGAAAAGATTCTTTTTCTTTTCATATATAAAGCATAAGTATACCTAAAGTACATAAATTAACATATAATATACCTCTGATATTAAAAGTTCCTGGGGGAAAGGGACAATTAGGAATAAAATGTCTAGAAAGGCTCATGGGGGGGGGTGATAATAAAAAGGCTGAGAAACACTGGAATAGACACTTACGCTAATAGAACAAAAGAGAAAGTCCAGAAATAGACTCACATATAGCAGTCAATTGAATTTTAGTCAAGCCACTAATGAGGAAAGTCTTTTTTCTTAAGAAGAAATAATGCTTTTACTAGTTTTAAATGCTTATTTATTTTTGAGAGAGAGAGAGAGTGAGAGAGAGAGCGCATGGGGTGGGGGGGAGCAGAGAGAGGAGCAAAGGATCCAAAGCAGACTCTGTGCTATCAGTGCAGAGCCTTAGTGGGGCTCAAACTCATGAACTGTGAGGACATGACCTGAGGTGAAGTTGGACTCTCAGCAGATGGAGGTACCCAGGTACCCATGAGGAAAGTCTCTTTTTAGCCAATAGTGAACTAGAGATTCATAAGGATGCAAATGAACTTCAACTTCCATCTTCTGCCACTCACAAAAATACACTCACACTCACTCATAGTTCAAAATATAAAACTTGGAAACCTAAAGTTTCTCTAAGAAAACACTGGAGAATGTCTTCACAAATTTGGGAAGATAAAAACAAAGATTTTTTTGTTTAGAACACAAAAGTATGAACCTTAAAAAAAATATTGATGATTTAAACACTTTATCTCCTCAAAAGACACCATTAAGGTCAATAAACAAGCCACAGTCTTGAACATCTCAACATCTTTATCTGATGAAGGAATCATATGCAAAACATACAAAGAACTCCTACAAAAATAACAATTAAAAGAACAGTAACAAAAAATTAGCAAAAGATGAACCCTTTTAAGTAAAAAGGCAAATATAATAAAAAGAACAAGAGAAGATGCTCAATAGCATGAGTTACCATGAAAATCAATCAAAACACTCTTTAAAACCTCACTAGAACTATTAAAGCGAAAACGACTGACACTACCAAATGTAGGCAAATGTGCTGAGCAACTAGGAAGGACTCTCATGAGTTGCTCTTGAAAGTGTAAAATGGAACAAGCTCTTTGGAAAACTTGTTTTCAGTTACTTATAAAGTTAAGGCACTCATAGGTCTAACAGGAGAAACCTAACAGAGGACCATAGGGAGGGGAGGGGGGAAAGAGAGTTGGGGAGAGCGAGGGACACAAATCATGAGAGACTACTGAATACTGAAAAGGAACCGAAGACTGAAGGCAGAGGGGGAGGGGGGAAGGGGGTGATGGTCATGGAGGGGGGCACTTGTGGGGAGAAGCACTGGGTGTTATATGGAAACCAATTTGACAATAAACTATTATAAATTTTTTAAAAAAGAATGTTTTTTAGAAATGGAAAGGTTAAAACATTTAAAAAAATTAAGCATACATTTACACTATGATCAAGCAGTTCAACTCAGGTATTTACCTAAGAACAATGAATACATATGTTTACAGTAGTTTCTCAACTGATGGTGAATCTTAACATTCCCTTGCTCCCTAATCAAGGAACACTGGCAACGTCTGCAGACATTTTTTACTGCTACAGCTGGGAAGTAGCACAAGCCTCTAGTAGGTAGAAGCCAGGGATCCTGCTAAAAACCTTACAGTATACAAGGTAACCCCCAGCAAAAAGATTTTCCACACCTAAAGTCAATAGTTCTGAGTGTGAGAAACCATAATCTATACAAAGAGTTGAAATGGATGTGTTTTTTAAAAAATGAATGTTTAAAAATTAGCCTTATTCATAGTAGACCCTAGCTGGAAAATCCCAAACGTTCATCAACAGGTGACTGGATAGGCAAATTGTCATGAATGTATGAATAGCAATCTGCAATATAAAGAAGCAAGGCACTAAAATATGCAAAAATATGGATAAATTTAAAAAGCATTTTGTAATAAAAAAACAAGACATAAAAGAGCTTATCTATTTGATTGCATTTATACAAATGTCTAGGAAAGAGAAGACAGGGAGCAGATCAGTGGTTTCCTAGAACTGCAGGTGAAGAGGGATGATTGGTTGTAAAGTGGCATGAGGGAACTTTTGGAAATGATAAAAATGTTTTATATCTTGATTGTGGTGGTAGATACATTGGAGTCTACTTTTTTCAAATTTATTGAAGAGTACACTTAGAATGTGTGCATATTATTGCATCTTAATTTTGCCTCAATATAGGTATTTTTTAAAAAGAGGCTTCAGGGATTGCATTGTATTTATAGACCAATTTGGGAAGAATGAATATCTCAAAAATATTTAGTCTTCTAAGCCACAGGTATGGTTTATCTATCCATTTATTTAGTTCCTTAATTTCTCTAAGGAAAGTTTTATAATTTCTACAGTAAAAGTTTTATGTATCTTTGCTAGATCACTAGTTACTTGACACTTGTTGATGCTATTGTAAAATGAATTTTTAAAAATCTGAATTGTTGTTATGTCTGTTTGCTTTTAACTTACAAAGCTGTGGAGAACTAATGGTATGAGATTTTAGAATGCTCTAAATAGGTATGTCAGTACTACTTCAAAAATGTGGATGAAGAGACCTGGTCTTTATATAAGATGTGTTCCACCAAGCATTACGCATTTTATTTTAGACAATGTCTGCCAGGTTTCCAGCACATTTAGTACCAGAGTGTATTAAATTATAACACTTGTATAGTGAAGTGGACTCACTAAGACCATGACATTTTGTGTGATAGTCATGGGGGTTACCTGCTTATATCTCCCTTCAAGAAGCAGCTTCCCATTCGTCTTCAGAGAACATAGTTAACAGCTTCTAGCTGCAGAGGCTTCAGAATTTTCCTCAGCTTTTGAGCTGAGGCCATGTCTTTCTGGGAAGTCTTCAGCCAATGACTCGGCATGGCAAGGGTATTAGGGTCTGGCCACTTTGCCTAACTCGGCCTCCGCTAGCCAGTTATCTGCACTCAGAAGCTCTGTGCTGGGTTGGCCAAGACTTTGTTGGATTTCCATCATGGTCTGAGGCTCTGCTGAATTCACTTTCCCCAGGCCCCTCTCCTTGTGTAGGTAGGTGTCAGAACCATATCTTTTTCTGAAGGCTTTACTTGTGAAATCAGCTTCCTCCGTCCTTTATCTTTCCTCACATGTATTTCTCCTCCATTCCCTGGCCTCCCAATACTATTTAAACTCCACGTCATCTCAGCATCTTCTTCTCATAGGATGCAAATGACAATTTCACAATACATTTAAAGAAATGAAGACCTTTGCTTCAGTTATTCCTGGTGTCAAGCTTACCAAATTTTAACATTTCTTTTAAACTCAAAAAGAGGCCTTCCTCTTCCTTTGTTGTAGAAGTTTTTTCCCCTTCTGAAGCATTTGTATCCAACTGCATGGCACATCCTACCTCAGTTCTCGGGTTACTGTGTGAGATTCCTCCTCTTTTTCCAGAAGAGAGCTCTGGAAGGTTCATATGCATAGATTAAAAATCTCACCCAATGAGTTTGTCTTGCACATGGATCCTTAGTGCACTTCCCAAAGGCTACATTTTATATTATCAGTGCATCAACTTACAGCTGCATAGCTCCCAAATTAATACCTCTTCCCATCACACTACAAAACCACTCTCTTGTTGGTGGGGAACACTGTTGAGTTTTCTATCTTTCATCATAGGAAGGTTTTTTATTTTTTCTAAAAAAAAAAGTACTGCCAATTCTTTACGCTTGGTTTGAGTTGTAAGGCAAGATTAAGAAAGGGGGAAAAAAAACATAGTATTTTTCTTTTCAAAAGTTCTTTCTTTAATGGAATATGTTGTTTGAAGGCTTTTGTCCAAGTCTCTGGGGTCTATAGAAATAAAAGATTTCTGGATTCTTCATCACTCATTGATTTTCTAAAAATGCCTGAGACATATAGTGGTTCCTATTTAGACTCTAATAACATTGCCATGCTCTCCTTCCATTCCTGTGTGGTCTTTTCAGGAAAGAGTAATTGCCCTGTGGCTTCCCCACTACCATTCATTCATTCAACAAATATTTATTCAACGCCTACCATGTGCCAGGCATTTTAATGCATATTTCACTTCATTAGACAAAATAAAACTAAAAAGCAAAATTAAAGCATAGCACAATCATCATGTGAATTTTAAAACTGGTAATAAAGGAGGTTTTTTGTTTTGCTTTATACCAACCGGTCAATGGGAGGTTGTATAAAGTGGGTGGTAGGGAAAGGAGAGTTAGGTAATCTGTGTTCTCTTCATGCTTTGTAGTGTAGTAGAAGTTTCTATGCAAAGATGCATCTCAACATTCACTTATCCAAATGGAACTCCTGAAATGCATATCCCAAGTCTCCTTCTCTCACAAAATCCCCCATTTTAGTAGATGTAAACTCTATAGCTGACACTCAAAAAATATTTGTTGAGTGAATGAATCTAAGATAATATTAGCAAAATCCCAGAATGGAATGTATTTTGCTGTTTTATTGTTTGTATACTGCAAGTTCAAAATCATCTCTTTGTTTTTGTTTTTAAACAAAATAAAAATCAATGCTTTATAAAATTTATATGCGTGGCACCTTATACTATACTTAGAAGTCCTCTTGATTCCATAATTCTCTTAGGAATCCCAAAATTTAATTCTCATCATCAAAACCTTTATTCCAGCCCATCTTTAATGGTCTGAATGTTTGTGCCCCTCAACATTTATACGTTGAAATCCTAACGCCCATGGTATTGGTAATAGGATCTCTGGCCTTTGGGAGGTGCTTAGATCATGAGGGTGGAGTCATATGAATGGGATTAGTGCCTAATAAAAGAAACCCCAGAGAGATCCCTCACCCCTTTCTGCCTTGTAAGGACACAACACAAAGTCTGCAACCTGGAAGAGGGCCCTCACTCAATGCTGCTGGCGCCCTGATCTCAGACTTCCACCCTCCAGAACTGTGAGAAATAAATTTCTGTTGTTTCTAAGCCACTCACTCCATGATACTTTGTTAGAGGAGCTTGAATGGATTGAGACACTATCTAAGACCTTTAGGACTTTATTTAATTTTTTTAATGTTTATTTATTTTTGAGAGAGAGAAAGCACACGGGCGATGGAAGGGCAGAGAGAGAGAGGAAGACACAGAAGCTGAAACAGGCTCCAGGTTCTGAGCTGTCAGCACAGAGCCTGATGTGGGGGTCAAACTCACAAGCCCTGAGATCATGACCTGAGCCAAAGTGAGACGCTTAACCAACTGATGCACCCAGGTGCCCCTTATTGGCCATTGTTTAGACCTATTTCTTTGTCTCTGCAGAATTGACACCTCTATGAGTTATTCTCTTCTCAAAACGGAATCATTCCCCTAACTCTTCCTCCAAGGGTGGATTCACCAATTCTTTAGTCAGCAACTCTGTGGCTCTTTTGTCACTCGTGCTCAAGATCAGTACTCTATTTAGTGATGGATTCTCTCTTCAGCATAAGCTTTGGTAACTCAGAGAGCATTCCAGTGAGACAATGTAAAAAACACACACACCCCTTCTTACTTGCCACCACAAACCGGCCTCATAATCAACACAGTAAATGGAGTTTGCTTAATATCAAGTAGGAACAAAATTTAAAATTCATGCCAAAAGCACACACATAAATATTGTAAAGCAGATCCATCTATATCACCACTGCCCTTCCTAGCCCCCACATCCTCTTCTGACCTGACTTCTATAGGAGCCACACTAATAGTCCTTTCTCATAATAATCTCTTCAAGTTTTCCTCCATACTACTCATAATTACCTCAGAAAAAATATAGATTCTTCTGGGTGGCATAGAAGGCCTGTCTTGATCTGGCTTCTACCTGTCCATCCAGCTCAATTCACCACCGAATCTTCCCTGGCTTTGTACTGGATTCTTGTTACAAAACTAACTTCCAGTTCCAAAGTTCCATACTTTGTTATTTTTGTTTATGATGTTTCCTTTGTCTAGACTATCTTTTCCCAGTTTATCTGCATGACTCCTAATCATATGGAGGAGGCAGTCTTTGAAGGGCCTCAACATAGAATATGCCTCTTCCTCATCAGTTCTGAATACATTGAAAAATAAAATAAAGGATGACAGGGTTGGAGATCAAAAGAGCACTCTACTTACTGTTGGAGCTGAGATTGGAGGTCACAGCTTTAAATCTATGAAGACAGTAAGGATGCTAATAAGGAACCCTGGAGTTGATCAGCTCACCATCCTACTGAAGAAGCACTGGGTGGGACTAAGCTTCCCCCATGACCAAGGAAGACCTTACCCTGGCGACCAAGGAAGATGCACTGTCAGGTACTCTGAAGGCAGCAGATCCCAAGAAGAGGAAAAGAGAAACTGAGTCTAGCAAGCCCAGGGATCTTTTACAAATTTTCCAATCAGGCCAGTCATTTCATTTTCTCTGGAACAGAGTAAATAAAGAGGCAAGGAGAGGTCAGAAATGTGCTTTCAAAGATCCTTATACATGGACACCAGAAATGGGAGAAAGGCAGTCCTATCTAACATTCTTCAGGCCTTGTTCCAATGTTTATTCCTGTGTGTCTCCCTCCCTAGTTTTGATAATTAGGAAAAAGAGCCTTTTCCCTAGTGGTTTTCAACTCCTAGCTGGAAGGGGGTTTTCAACTCCCCTTTCCCCTAAAAGGGGACATTTGGCAATGTCTTGAGACATTTTGTGTATCTTAACTGGGACTGAGGGTGCTACTAGCAGTTAGTAGGTAGAGACCAGAGATGCTGCTAAACATCCTACAATGCACAGGATAGTCCCCCAAATAAAGAACTATCCAGCTTAAATTGGCAAAGCTGAGAAATCCTGCCCTATATATATGCTGCTCCTAATTTGTACTTTCCTATCCTTTGTCCTTAAAGTCTCCAAAGGCACATTATGTGTTTCACTTTTGGATTTCCAGTACCTACTGGTGATCAAAAAATATTTGTTAAAAGATTTAAAGAAAGATTAAGCCAAGCCATAAATATTAGAACTCCAAGAAAATAGTCAACTACCCCTCTGGATGACTTAGAGATCATTTATACCCTAGGACTGCTAATTCAGAGGCTGAATACATGGTGTCTGTAAACTTCTAAAATTTCATGTAAAATGGTGTGTGTTCATATTTGCATTTTTCTAAGTAGAAGGCCTAGATTTTACCAGATTTTGAAATCTATTATTCCAACAATATTAAAAACCACATTTAAGACACTAGTTAAAAAAAATTATACCATGAAAATCATTGCATCAGTCCCTCTTTCTAGGAAAGGTCTGGCCACACCTGTCTGTCATGAAAGGATTACCTTGTGGTTCTGACTCATTATACCCAAATTTAAGAAACACAAGTGTTTTTTTATGCCTTGAGCTTCCTACCTTTGACCTTCTCATTGTACTATTATTGTCCATGACCCTTAGATCAGATCATATTGTAATCTGAGTATTTTCTTAATCTCATTCCATTTTGTTTCCAATTATGCATCAATTTTCCAGATGTACATTAAATTTTAATAGGGATGCTAGAAATTATCTGCACAGTACAGTCATTTTAAAGATGACAAAATGGATGCCCAAAAGAGATAAATCAACTGTTCAATATCAGGACTGCAAGGGTCTCTTGTCCTAGTTTAGTGGACTTTTTAAAAGTTAAAAGTTAAAACTAATCTTTTAACTATCATGACTACTTATTTGAAAATTTGATCATAGCAAAAATCAAACAAAAAATAAAAAAGAAAGAAAGGAAAGAAAGAATATAATAGAGAATACAATTAACTAGTAATAATTATGGATCTTGGAACAAACCCCAAGGAGTTCCTTACACAATATGTCTTAACTTATAGTTTTTAGAAAATAAGGGTTGCTTGGGAAATTCTCTACTCTTAGGTGAAAACAGGTCCGCTGGGCTGACTATACATTGAAGTCTGACTTGACTAGGTCTAATGATCTGGGGTTTCATATCATGAGTTCCAGAGGGCAGAAAATACATATAGAATGGAAGTCACAGTTTTGATCAGATAAGCTAATTGGCAGCAGGGGAGCAGAACTTTGTGCCTACCAGGAAAAGACCTGTCTCACCTAGTGTTAACACTGCAATTCAGAATCAGCTCCTCTGCCATTACAGACATGTACGAAGGATTTCCTACGAGAAAAAGAAAACATCTCTTAAACCTGGTTGTTGTTGTTTTTAACTATTTTGGCCATCTAGTAGCTATGCTGTCTTCAGTTAAATAATTCCCATTTCTTTCTTTCCTTCTTTTTTTTTTTTTTTTTACAATTTATTTATTTTTGAGAGAGAGAGAGACAGAGCATGAATGGGGGAGGTGCAGAGAGAAAGGGAGACAGAATCAGAAGCAGGCCCCAGGCTCTGAGCTGTCATCACAGAAACTGACGCGGGGCTCTAACCCACGAACCGTGAGATCACGACCTGAGATGAGGTCGAACACTTAACCGACTGAGCCACCCAGGCACCCCAAATACTTCCCATTTCTAAGTCTGAGTTTTCTCATTTGTAAATGGCAGCCACCTAAAGTGCTTGCAGGATGCTTAGGTATTGGAAGTTCTTAATAAACATTAATATTAACATTTGAATATTTTAATGGCATTGTTTTAGAGAGTAGCAATACTCCAGCAATTATATACATTCAGTTTCTTGGATAGTTAATATACTCTGCATGAAAATTGAACTTTTTCTTTCAATAATTTTGATGAAACATCTTCTTGACATTTTAGACAAGAATTTTACCACTGAGCAAGAGAAGTTTGGGGTTTAATTTCATATTGGCAATCTACTAATCATATTTAATTACCTGATTCTTCAATTAACCTGCACAAAGAAGGTTCACTACATGAAGTGGATCCATTTTGACTAAATTAATTTGAACTCTATCTTATCTTTACGAGTTCCTTTTCAAGCATTTAATATTATTGATTCACTAAAACTGTAAGTAATAACTGATGTGGGATTGTGGTGCTGTTTGGGCATAGAAACACGTATAAGGAGAAGAGGAAAATAAAAGCACAAACCACCTTAATTGCCTTAATTGATTTGACTAGCTGTTAAATACAAAAATAAACCCTTTCAGTAAAGACTAAAAACATTTTTGTCTGTCTTGGCTCTTGCAGGGTGTGTGTGTTTGTGTGTGTGTGCTTACATCCTATGTTCTGGGATTATGGGAGAATTTGAGTCAACAGGAAAAGACATTGGGACTTTTTTTCTTTTGGACTCCAGAAGCACAGTTGTATTCATTACACTCTTGGTTCCTGGTTCTCTGCAGACCTTCTCTCTTGTTTTATTTCTATTTTCTTTTCCCTTTCAACCCCAATGCCCACTCCTTCACCAACACAGAGCCATATATTAAGCTTTGATATGCTTAATATGTCCCTGGATATGCACATATCTTTGAAAACTGTGTCTGGTGGGGCACCTGGGTGGCTCAACCAGTTAAGCGTCCGGCTTCGGCTCAGGTCATGATCTCGCGATTCGTGGGCTGGAGCCCTGCGTCGGGCTCTGTGCTGACAGCCAGCTCAGAGCCTGGAGCCTGCTTCAGATTCTGTGTCTCCCTCTCTCTCTGACCCTCCCCTGCTCACGCTGTCTCTCTCTGTCTCTCAAAAATAAATAAAAAACATTTTAAAAATTTAAAAAAGAAAAAGACTGTGTCAACATTTGCACTGCTTTTTTTTACTTACCACTATTTTTTAAAGATCTATACATGTTGCTGTATGTCCAGGGAGACTATGCTTCTATCTGCTGTATGGTATTCCAAATATCCATTTGTTACATTTTATTTCTACATTTTCCTAGTGATGGCACCTAGGTTGCCCCCAAATCACTCTGAATGGGACTGATACATCAGCAATTAGAGAATATATATTTATATTTATACAACACATGTTTTTATATATATGTATACATATGTGTATATATGTATATGTATTTGAATATACATAGTGACAGACTACTCTCCAGAATGACTATTCATTCCTGTTTCCATTCCTAGGTGCAGCGCTCCTGTTTTCCTGTTACCAATATTAATATTATCCTATTTCTAGTTTTTGCCTCTTTGATCAGTAAAACATGACATTTTCACTGTTGTTTTAATGTTCTTTTTTTTCCCTCTTGATTACCAGTGAGGTCGAGCATTTCTTCGCACATTTGTTGGCTATCTTCCATTTTGTGTATCACTTCTATAGCCATGATTCCTTTTCTCTGTATTTTCATTTTTTTAGTTACTAGGCACTCTCTTTAGAGCTAGCAAACATTTCATTCTAATGACCTATTAGCCTTGTCTATGGTGCCCTTCACTGAATAGAAATTCTTAAATTTTACATAGTTACAGGCATCAATTTTGGGCAGTATTATGTGTACTTCCTTGATCAAGAAGCCATTCCTCAGGATGAAATTAGAAAACATTCCTTTACATTCTATTTGTTAGCTCTATAGTTTAATATCTAAACTTTATAGTTTATGGTGTGAAGGAGAGAGAGCTATTTTATCCTTCTTTATATGGTAAACCAGCACAGTCAGAATTATACATTAAAAATCTATTTTCTCTACTGCTTTGTAATGCTTCTTCAATCATATTCTAGTTTATATGTGTTTATGGTCTATTTATAAGCTCTCTGTTCAATCACACTGGTCTCTTGTTTATTCTTTGCCAATACCATACTGTTTCTATTATTTAGAGTCAGTGGTGTATCTTAATGCCTGAGGTGAATCATCCTGCTTTGCTCTTCCATTTAAAAAGTGTCATAGTGATGTGGGGACTTTTATTCTTTCATATATCTTTTTATCAGTTGGTTAAATTCCTAAAAACATACTGCTATAATTTTATTAACATTTTCAGGACAATGTTGAAAGAAAAAATGTTGTAATTTTATCTATTTACTCAGACTTTCTTTTTACATTCTTTGTTTTTTTAATGTTTGTCTATTTTTGAGAGAGAGAGGGAGAGACAGAGCATGAATGAGGGAAGGGCAGAGGGGACAGAGACACAGAATTCGAAGCGGGCTCGAGGCTCTGAGCCATCAGTACAGAACCCAATGCAGGGCTCCAACTCATGAACCATGAGACCATAACCTGAGCTGATGTCGGACATTCAATCCACTGAGCCAGCCAGGTGCCCCTCTTTTCAAATTATTAACAGAGCTCTGAAATTGTCCTTGAAGCTTTGTTTATTATAGACATTAATTCTTAAGCACTACAGTTTTTAATGTTACTGTAAATGTTATCTCCTTCCTATTAATGTTCTTAAGCTAATAATTGCCAGGTGAAATTTTAAAAATGATTTTGTTTGGCAAATTTGCCAAACTCTGTCAAAACTCCTAATACTTTTATACTTTGTCTGCTAATCCCTTTGAGTTTTTTTATACAGATATGAAAAATAATGATTGTTACATTTTAATCTTATAACTCTTATTTTGTTTCTAATATTGTTTGGCCAGAATTTCTAGTATGATATCAAATAATGGTAAGCATTGCAGTCAACCTTCAAAACTTTTCCATTCAGTATAATGTTGGCTGTAAAATTTTTAGTAAATAAGCTTTATTTAGGGAAAAAATCCTTTAGGAAACAGTTATTAAAAATAATCTTTATCAAAATTTTTTCCACAGCTATTTGAATAACAGATTTTTTCTTTTAGTCCCTTAATGTATAGAGATTCTTATGTTAAATGACCTTTGTATTCTTAACAGAAAAACTTATTGATCGTGATGGTATTATTTTTAAAAACACACCACTGATCCCATTAGCTAATAATTTTATTTAGAACTTTTGGTCTACATTCATAAGTAGATATATATTTTTTTTCTTATACTATTTTTACCTGGGTTTGAAATCAAGGTTTTATTAGCTTTATAAAATTACTTAATCAGCTCTCCCTCTTTATATATTTTCTGGAATTGCTCATATAAAGTTTAACAGTTCCTTAATAATTTAGTAAAAGTCAGCTGTAAAATTGTAAAAAAATGCTTTGATTACCATAAAAAATGTAATTGTGTTAGTCTATTAAGCTTTTTTATTTTTTCTTGGGCCAATTATGCATTTTATGTTTTTTCTCAAAATGTATATATTTTATCCAACTTTTATTGTTGCTATGCTCTATTTCATTGCTTTGCTATTTATTTTACTCCTTTGAATTCTTAGCTCATGTGTTTTCAGGCTTTTGTGTTTTCTGATAAATATATTTAACATCTATATTCCACATTAACTATGTTTTGATTGCCTACTGGTTACTCCCTTTGGTGAGAAAGGGATTTTTCCCACCCTAAATAGTATGAGATGGCCAAACATAAGACACCTGACATGACACATATAAGACTGGCAGTTGTGTATTAGTCATACACTCACAATCAGGAGAGAAGGACACCACACACCATGCAGGGCCACAAGGGTTGTACTTGGGAACAGAATGGTCTATTTTTTTCCTATTGGAACAATTTGTCCAAGAGTACATTTTATGGGAATCTCATGTTATAATTTTCACAGCCTTACATCACTGAGAATATCATAAAACCCTAAGTTCAAAGATTTTTCCTTTAACACTTGTGTTAAACAGTAACACAAATATTATTCTATGGTCTTCTTCCATCTGGGAAAAGTTTGATAATAGTAATAGTTAACACTTACAGGATGCTTACTATGTGCAAAAGAGTGTTCAGAGCAATTACATACATTAACTCATTTAATTTTGATAATAGCTATATCATTCTTGTTTCTTTATAGATATAATACCCTGTGCCCACCCTCCACTTCCATTATATTTTTTTGGTTGATGGATTTAAATGCTGGTATACTATGCCTAGGTATGATTTTTTTTCATCCACTTTATTTACTAGTTCATGGGCTTTTTAAATGTAAGGTCTTATAGATATCTTTAGTTCTGAAAAATTATTTATTATCTCCTCAAATATTTCCTTTCCTCCACTTATTTGGTTGGGTTGTGTGGGGTTTCTTTCCTAGCTTTACTGAGATATAATCGACATAACATTGTGTAAGTTTAAGATGGACACTTCACATATGGAATTTAAGAAACAAAACAGATGAACATATGGGAAGAGGTGGGGAGGAAGAGGAGAGAGGGAAACAAACCACATGAGGCTCTTAACAATAGAGAACAAACTGAGGGTGAATAGAGGGAGTAATCTGGGGGACAGGCTAGATGGGTGATGGGTCCTAAGGAGGGGACTTGCTATAATGAGCACTGGGGTGGTATATATAAGTGATGAATCACTGAATTTTACTCCTGAATTTTGCACTATTTGTTAACTAACTAAAATTTAAATAAAAAGTAAAAAAAAAAAAAAGAAAAGAGATGGACATGATGATTTGATACATTGATATATTATGAAATGATTATCACAATAAGGTTAGGTAACATATCCATCACTTCACAAGACTACCTACTCTGTGTGTGTGGAAAACATTTAAGATCTGTTCTTAGTAACTTTTAAGTATACGATAAAGTATTGTTAACAGTAGTCACCATGTTATACAGTACATCCCAGAACGTAGTCATCTTATAACTGAAAATTTGTCCCCTTTCACCAATATTTCCTCCTTTCTGTCACTTTCAGGTCTTGGCAACCACCCTCTACTCTCTGTTTCTATGAATTTGGCTTTTTTAGATTCCATATATAAGTGATATCATACAGTATTTCACTTCCTCTGTCAGACTTATTTCACTGAGTATTATAATCTAAAGGTCCATCCATATTGTTAACAAATAGTAAGACTTCTTTTCTCTATTTGTTCCCTCTTCCCAAGACGACTATTATATAGATCTCAGCATTATTTTTTAACTTCTATCCTCTGTATCTCTAACCTTTCCTTTTATATTTACTTGCCTGTTCCTTTCTAGGAGAGCTCTCCAGCTCATCTTCCAGCTTACTAATTTTTTTTTCAGTTTTGTTGCATTCTTTATTTCAAGTCTCATGTTTTGATCAGTTTCTTTCACTGATTCATTCTTATAATGATTTGTGTCTGTTTTGTGTTCCTAATAATCTCTCTTATTTCTTTGAAAATCTTTATTGTGCTTTAATTTTTTTTCTTCTATCTGGTACATTAATGGTGCTTCATCTAGTACAGGTTGTTCAGTTTGTCTTCTTTTATAGTGCTTACTGCTCAGAAAAGGTCTGCTTTGGCTGGTAATGTTTCCAAGCTGAAGCAGCAAAAAGCCTAGGCCCTGTCTAGCATCATCAGAGTGTTTTTGGTATTGGAGAGGGGATGCTCCTAACAGAACACAAGGTCTCTGGTACTATAATTCACTGTCTATCACTCATTCCACTTGTTTTCCCCACCACCAACTAGGCAGCTGGCTTTGAAACCTTCCTATACCTAGGCCTATGGCCTATGGCATCACTGCTTATCAAAAGCTACCTCTCTCGCCTATTTCATGTGGTGTTAAAAGGAAAAGGGAAGAGAGTGGGATACACACGTAAGGGGTAGCCTCCTGCAGGTCTGGGTTTCCTTTGTTTGTTTGCTTGCTTCCTTGCTTTGTTTACATCACCTTCCACCCAAGCTAGAGAGCTCTTCCCCATCTGACTCTGATCCAGAGCACAAGATGGCCCCTTGCTTTGAATTGCCATGCACCTCATACCTGGACCTAACCTCTTTCTGTCTCCCAGGAGCTTCAATGTCAACTTCTATGATTCCTCAACCTTTTTCTTTCTCTTTTAAGAAAGAAGTTGAAGTTCTCTTTTTTTTCTTTTTCTTTCTTGACAGGACCAGACAAGTATTGTCTGGTATCCTAGCCCTCACTTAAAAAATGTGTCTAAGAAAGCATGCCTGCCCAGAAATATGTTAAGGCTAAGTTTCTCACCCAGAAAGTTGTAGCTTTACAATGATAGAAGAAAAATTTCAGAGACTTGAGGTGGCAGTTTTGTGTCAAGGAGTGTAGCTTTTAGAAGGAACATAACCACGGCAAGACAGCCTGACAGGCCTCGCTATATACATATACCTCATATTATTTCCTCTAGTAACACTGTAGAGAATTTATCATTTGTTTTCCTCTCCTCTCCCCACTACTCCTTCCCTCCTTCCTGACCTCTTTTTTTTACATGTGAAATGATCAAATGCTGCTTGCCCACAGCAATAGGAATCCACACAGTGGGGTGCAGGTAAAAGCTGATTTGCGGCAGGAAGTCTGGTGGAAGGACAGAGAAGCACTTTTTCTGACTAGAGAGGATGATGTCTAGATGAGGATGACTGATTTGACTTCCAAATTAAAATGCTGAAATATAATTTCCCCACCAACAATAGGTGATTCTTACAAGGAAAGCATTATATGGTTCTTTGTTCCTCTAATTGTAATGTCCTCTCTGATTTCTTCCATTAACATGCTTCTTGCCAGAAGCAAGCCAGATAATTGAGTAAATACAGTTGGATTAGTCATTCCAAAGTACCTATAGTCTACAAAAAAAAATTACCAGAAATTGACAGTCAATTTTTATTTTCTCCCAAAATAAAAATGTGCAGGGGACTATTCAAAAAGTGTTATTTTATTTGTAGTCTAGGTTTATGTAAATTTGCAAAAATAAATGGTTTCCAATGACATCATTCTCCCTCCTAGGTAGATAATTAACTGACTGGTACGCTTTCCAAAAGAAGGATTTTACCAAATAAGGACCGTTGGAAATGCAAATGCACAAAGTGAACACTCACTGAATAGAAAAATAAGTCTACCCTCAGAAGAGAAAGAATATACCTAAGTAACTGCTTCTTAAGAATAATAATGTTATTCATTTACTTCAGAATTTCTTATTCAGATATTCTCAATTTATTCAACAAAGAAAGAAGGTTTTCAAAGATATTCTTTAACATCTAAATTTATTTCATTATGACCAGACCCGAATTCAACCAATTAATTTATCCTTCAAAAGTATGTCATAATCATTCCCTTCCTTCTTTCTATATCACTATCATATCCTTATCCCCTCTCCTTATCCTCTGTATCTGTTACTATTGCTGCATAACAAATATGCCCAAAACTCAATGGCTTAAAAAACTACTTGGTATTTATCATGTATGTGTAGGCTGGCTGGGGTTAGTTGGGACTCAACAGCTTCCTACCAGTCTCTCTATAGTCTCTATAGACTAGCCTAGACATGTTATTCTCTTGATGACAGCAGAATTAAGCCCAATCATACAAGTGCTTCTTGAGTCATACTAACATTCTAGCAGCCCCAAACAGGTCACAACATCAAGTCCAGAGCCAAGCAGTGAGAGTGGTACAGTGGAAGAGAGAAGGAGTGAATATTTGGAATAGTAATTTAACTTATCTTATCCCCTTACTTATATATTTTGATAATTGTAGAATCACCCTTGTCCAATGTCTACTATATATATTTTCCAGATTAATCTCCCTTAAATAGCACTTGTATCAGATCATTCATCTATTCTAAAATCATGAATGGATCTCAATTTCCAGCTATACATTGTCTAAAGTCTTTTTCCTATCTTTCAAAACCATTCATAATTTAGCCATTCTCCATTGCCTCAACACATATCCTCCACTCTGAAAAAGCTAGACTCTGCAACATATGATGAACATCTTTTATCTATTCTCATCTCAGTAATTTTGTTCATATAATTCCTCTGACCTTGTTTTCCCCAGTCCTAATTTCATCTTCTCCACAAAGCTGCCTATGCAATTTCCCCCAACTTGTATCCCTTTCATGTTATTAAATCAACGTGTTACTTTTCCCAGGAGATTTGTTGTTCATTTATTGATTCAACAAGGTGTTAGTGAGTATTCACCAAACATTGTCTGGCATTATAGTAAATGTTGAAAGATAACATAGAGAAAAAGACTCAGTCCCTATAAAATAAAAAATTGGATAACATAGAGTAAATGGGTAAAGTCTTAAAAAAAAACCTAACCTTCCAAGACTGAATCACAAAGAAAGAAAAAACCTGCAGAGAGGGAGGAGCCAAGATGGTAGAGAGGAAGGGAGCTCTGTAAACTTCCTCCGCCCCATCTATCGAACTGAGAAGGACATTACTCTCATCTGCAAGAGCGAAAGGAGAAAATACAGACTCCAGAAAGAAGACAATCTCAAAGATGTCTGAGTGAGTGAGTGAAACGGGGGAGGTTGGAAAATGGGCAGCTTGAGAAGGGCAGGGGAGGTGAGAGCACCAGCCCAACACGGGGAAAGCGCGCAGAGCCTCTGAGAGACGAAAGGAAGAGAAAGAGAAACTGAACATGCTCATAGTACTGTCTCTAGGGAAGAGATAAAGAACATTTAACCCTGCACGGAGAGAAAAACTCTCCCTCCATATATAACTATGGGGTAGCCCAAATCCTGAACCTGGGAGGCACAAGGGAAAAAACAGTCCCACCCCTACACCCTCCCAGCAGGGAGTGGGCGGCCACTGCGGTGGGCGCAGCACGGGGGGCAGGCGCGCACTTCCACCTCAGCTGTGGGAGTAGGTGCACACACCTCATTTCCACAGCCCATCTCGCCTCCAGTATTTGCCACACAAATCCCAAATCCTAGGTGCCAACGGGGAAAAAAATAGTCTGAACCCCTACACAATCCCGGCAGGGAGCTGGCGGCAGCAGAGGCGGGGGCTCACTCTTCCACTGCAGGAGCTCGGAGCTCATTTCCGACAGCGCCTGGCACCTCGGGCAGTGGCAGCGAGAATCCCTGCCGTGCCAAGGGAAACTGATCCCTCCCCCAACGAGATTTCCATTGCAGCTGGGGGCTGGGAATTGGCGGTGACATCTGTGAGGGCTTGCATTTCGCCTCCTGCAGCGCACCTCGCACCCGGCAGCGGCAACACAAATCCCTGCCAGCGTGTAGAGAAACTGCTCCCTCCCCCTATGAGATCCCAGCTAAGAAGCCAGCCAACAAATCAAGTACATCTCTGTGGTAGCATAAAAGTGCATGGACTAGGATTTTGAAACGAGGCAGGCCTGGAAAATACAGTTTGGCTCAGCTGTGGCACAAGGAGATCAAACTCATTAGAGTGGCCTGCAGCGCTTAGTACCAGCAGACCTTGGTGCCATGATACTACTCTCTGCAACCAACACTGCGGAGCCTCTGAGAGCAGCCCCAGAGACCTACTACACTAAACCACACCTATCCGCGAGGGGGAGTTGCTGCTTTGTTTTTCCTTTTTTTTTTAACTTATTTTTTATTATTATTCACTTTTTTACCTTAAAATTTTTTTTATTTTTACTGTTATTTTCCTTTTTCCTTTCTCCCTCTATTTTTGTTTTCTTCCTCTTGCCATCCAGGTATATTCTCCCTTTTCTCATCCTTATCTCTCCCCTCAACTGGTTATACACCTTTAGACTATCCATTGTCCTTTTTTGTCTCTGCCTCCCTTTATTTTTTTCCTCTCTTCTTTTCTTCCCTTTCCTCTCCATTTTCTTTTCTTCCTTCCCTCCTTTTAATTTGTTTGTTTGATTTGTCTCTGTGTTTGCGTGCTTCTGTTCCCTCTGTGTTTGTCTGTATGTTTTCCTTCTCAGGGCTACCCCAAGAACCAAGCACAAGTGCGCATGACCGAGAGTCCCAAATATCGCTGAGTAGGGCAATAAAATAATCAAAGGCACAACAAGAGAAACTGAGAGACACCATTAAAAGAATATTTCCTGAAATGACAGACCCTGGACAGTCAATAAGCCTCCTTTAACAGAGTAATACTAATAGGTACACAGTGCACAACGAGCTTTTTAAAACTGACAAGAGACAGAAAACTAGCCAAAATGACAAAATGAAGGAACACTCCCCTGAAGTATCTCCAGGAAGTAGTCACAGCCACAGAACTGCTCAAAACAGATATAAACAACATAACAGAACAAGAATTTTAAAAACTTGTCATAAAATTAATTACTGGGGTTGAAAAAAGCATCAGAGAAGCAACTGAAACAATGACTAGGAATTTTGAAAATAGGTGTGATGAGTTTAAAAAAAAAAGGCTATAAATGAGGTGAATAATAAAATGGAGGCAGCTTCCTCAAGTATTGAAGAGGCAGAGAGAAGAATAGGTGAATTAGAAGATATAGTTATAGCAAAAGAGGAAGCTGAAAAAGGAAAAAAAAAAGAGAGAAATTGATCCAGGAGCAGAAAAGGAGAATTCGAGACCTGAGTGATACAATTAAACAGAACAACAACCATATCATAGGAATTCCTGATGAGGAAGAATGAGAGAAAGGTTCTGAAGGGATACTAGACCAAATTATTACTGATAATTCCCCAAATCAGGGGAAAGAAATAGACATTCAAATTCAAGAGGCACAAAGAACTCCCTTAACATGTAATTTGAATCGACCTTTGGCACGATGTATCATAGTGAAACTGGCAAAATATAAAATAAGAGATAATTCTGAAAGCAGCTAGGGAGAAAAGGGCCCTCACATATAAAGGGAAACCTATTAGATTGGTTACAGACCTATCTAATGAAACTTGGCAGGCCAGGAAGGAAAGGCAGGAAATCTTCAATGTGATGAACAGAAAAAAACATGCAGCCAAGAATCCTTTATCCAGCATGCCTGTCATTCAAAATAGAAGGAGAGATAAAGGTGTTCCCAAATAAACAAAAATTGAGAGAATTCATGACCACCAAACCACCCCTACAAGAAATCCTAAAAGGGACTCTATGAGAGAAATGTTGCAAAGAATCCAAGGTGCCAGAGACACTACTATAAACATGAATTCTATGGAGAACACAAGGACTCTAAACCCACATTTTTTAATAGTAACACTGAATGTAAATGGACTGAATGCTCCAACCAAATGACAAAGGGTAGCAGAATGGATAAAAAAAAAAAAGTCAGTCTATTTGCTGTCTACAAGAGACTCATTTTAGACTTGAAGATACTTTCAGGTTGAAAGTAAAGGGATAGAGAAATATCTATCATGCGACTAGAAGCCAAAAGAAAGCCAGAGTAGCCATACGTATATCAGACAAACTGGACTTTAAAGTAAAGGCAGTAACAAGAGATGAAGGACATTATATAATAATTACAGGGTCTCTCCATCAGGAAGAGCTAACAATTATAAACATCTTTGTGCCAAATTAGGGAGCGCCCAAATACGTAAAACAATTAATCACAGACAGAAACAATCTTATTGATAACAATGTGCTAATTGTAGGGGACTTTAATACTCCACTGACAGCAATGCATAGATCAACAAGACAGAAAATCACTAAGGAAACAATGGACCTGAACGACACATTGGAACAGAAAGAATTGATAGATATATTTAGAACTCTGCATCTTGAAATTAGGAAATTCACCTTCTTTTCCAGTGCACATGGCACATTCTCCAAGATAGATGACATACTGGGGCATAAAGCAGCCCTCCATAAGTATAAATGAATTGAAGATCATACCATGCACACTTTCAGAGCAGAATGCTATGAAACTTGAAATTAACCACAGGAAAAAGTTGGGAAAACCCCCAAAAATATGGAGGTTAAAAAGTACCTTACTAAAGAATGATTGGGTTGATCAGGCAATTAGAGAAGAAATTAAGAAATATATGGAAACAAATGAAAATGAAAATACAACAATCCAAAATCTCTGGGATGCAGCAAAGGCAGTCCTAAGAGGAAATGATATTGCAATACAGCCCTATTTCAAAAAACTAGAAAAAGTGCAGATTCAAAATCTAACAGAGCACCTACTGGAACTAGAAGGGGAGCAGCAAGAGAACCCCAAATGCAGCAAAAGAAAAGAAATAATAAAGATCAGGGCAGAAATAAACAATATAGAATCCAAAAATACAGTCGAGCAGATCAATGAATCCAAGAGTTTGTTCTATGAAAAAATAAACAAAATTGATAAACCTCTAGCCATGCTCCTTAGAAAGAAAAGAGAGAGCACCCAGAGAGACAAAATCATGAATGGAAATGGATCTATTACAACCAATCTCTTGGCAATACAAGCAATCTTTAGAGATTACTATGAAAAGTTATATGCCAACAAACTAGACAACCTAGAAGAAATGGGCAAACTCCTAAATGCACATGCACTACCAAAATTCAAACGAGAAGATACAGAAAGCATGAACAGACCGATAACCAGTGAAGAAATTGAATCCGTTATCAAAAATCTCCCAATGAATAAGAGCCCAAGGCCAGAGGGCTCTCCAGGGGAATTCTACCAGACATTTAAAGCAGAGCTCATACCCATTCTTCTCAAAATTTTCCAAAAATAGAAATAAAAGGAAAACTTCCAAACTCATTTTACAAAGCCAGCATCACGTTGATACTCAAACCGACAAGAGACCCAGCAAAAAAAGAGAACTACAGACCAATATCCTAAATATATACAGATGCAGAAATACTCAACAAGATACTGGCAAATTGAATTCAATAGCATATAAAAAAATTATCCGCCATGATCAAGTGGGATTCATTCCTGGGTTACAGGGCTGGTTCAATATTCACAAATCCATCAATGTGATACATCACATTAACCAAAAGAAAAGATTAAAACTATATAATCCTGTCGATAGATGCAGAAAAAGCATTTGACAAAAACAGCACCCTTTCTTAATAAAAACCCTTGAGAAAGTCAGAATAGGAGAAACTTACTTAAGCATTATAAAGCAGTTTATGAAAAGCCCACAGCTAATATCATCCTCAATGGGGAAAAACTAAGAGCTTTCCCTGAGATCAGGAACATGACAGGGGTGTCCACTCTCATCACTGTTGTTTAACATAGTCCTGGAAGCTTTAGCATCAGCAATCAGACAACAAAAGGAAATAAAAGGCATCAGAATTGGCCAAGAAGAAGTCAAACTGTCACTTTTTGCAGATGACATGATACTCTACATGGAAAACCCAATTGACTCCACCAGAAGTCTTCTAGAGCTGATCAATGAATTCAGTAAAGTCGCAGGACACAAAATCAATGTTCAGAAATCGGTTTCATTCCTATACACCAATAATGAAGCAGCAGAAGGAGAAATCAAGAAACTGATCCCATTCACAATTGCATGAAAAACCATAAAATACCTAGGAGTAAACCTAACCAAGGATGTAAAAGACCTATATGATTAAAACTATAGAAAACTTATGAAAGAGATTGAAGACAGATTACAAGTGATAAAATTGAATCAGTAACTTAAAAACTCCTAAGAAACAAAAACCGAGAACCAGGCCACTTCATAGATGAATTTTACCAAAGAGTTAGTACCTATCCTTCTTGATTTGTTCAACAAAATTGAAGAGGAAGGAATACTTTGAGGCCAGCATTTCCCTGATATGAAATCCAGACAAAGACACCACAAAAGGAAAATTACAGCCCAATATCCCTGATGAATGGAGATACAATAATTCTCAAAGAACATTAGCAAAGCAAATAGAACAATATATTAAAAGGATTAAACATTACCATCAAGTTGGATTTATTCTAGGGATTCATGGATGGCTCAACATCTGCACATCAATCAACATACAACATCACATTAACAAAACAAAGCATAAAAACCATATGATTACATTAATAGATGCAGAAAGACCATATGACAAAATTCAACATCCATTTCTGATAAAAACTCTCAAGAAAGTAAATACAGAAGGAATGTACTTCAATATAATAAAGATCATTATGACAAACCCACAAGCAACATCATGCTCAACAATGAAAAGCTGAAACTTTTCCTCTAAGGTATGGAACAAGACAAGGATGCCCATTCTTGTCATTTCTATTCAACATAGAGAAGATGTCTTAGCCATAGCAACTAGGCACGAAAAAGAAATAAAAGTCTCCCAAATTGAAAAAGAAGTAAAACTCTCTGTGCAGATGACATAAAATCCAAAGGATTGCACCAAAAAGTTATTAGAACTAATAAATTAATCCAGTAAAGTCACAGGACACAAAACTAACATAGAGAAATCAGTTGCATTTCTATACATTAATAATATACTATTAAAAATACAATTTAGGAGAATAATCCCATTTATAATTGCATCAAAAAGAATAAAACACCACAGAATAAATTTAACCAAGGATATGAAAGACCCATACACTGAAAACTATAAGATACTGATGAAAGAAACTGAAGCCAATACAAATAAACAGAATACTATTCCATGCTCAAAGAATGGAAGAATTCACATTGTTAAAATACCCATATTACCCAAAGCAATATACAGATACAGTACAATCTCCATCAAAATACCAATGACATATTTTTCACAGAACTAAAACAAAGAATCCTAAGATTTATAGGAAACCACAAAAGATCCTGAATAGCCAAAGCAATCTTGATAAAAAAAAAAAAAAGAACAAAGCTGGATTTGTTTGTTTGTTTCCTGATTTCAAACAATATTATGAAGCTACAGTAATCAAAACAGTATGGTAGTAGCACAAAAGCAAATATAAAGATCAGTAAAAGTATAGAGAACACAGAGGTAAACCCATACATGTATGGTCAATTAATCTATGACAAATCGGGGAAAAGGCATTCTCTTCAATAAATGGTGCTGAGAATAGTGGACAGCTACATTCAAAAGAATAACACTGGATCACCATCTTATACCATAAACAAAAACAAATTCAAAATGAGTTAAAGACTTGAATGTAGAATGTGAAACTATAAATCTCCTAGAGGAAAAAATAAGTTTAAGTTCTTAAACATGTTAGCAATGTATTTTTAGTCCAGTCTCCTCGGGCAAGGTCAATAAAAGCGAAAATAATGAGATTATATAAAATTAAAAATATTTTGTGGGAGGGGAGCACTTGTTGGAATGAATACTGGGTGTTATATGGAAACCAACTAGACAATAAACCATTAAAAAAAAAAAGAAAGGGGTGACTAGGTGGCTCAGTTGATTAAGCATCTGATTTTGGCTTAGATCATGATCTCACGGTTCGTGGGTTCCAGCTCTGCATCAGTCTCTGTGCTGACAGCTCAGAGTCTGGAGCCTGCTTTGGATTCTGTGTCTCCCTCTCTCTCTGCCCCTCCCCCACTCATTCTCTATTTCTCTCTGTCTCAATAATAAATAAACATTAAAAAAATTTTTAAGAAAAAAATGTGTATATTGTAAGAAACCACCAACAAAACTAAAAGGCAAAAATACTAAATATTTGCAAATCATACATCTGTAAGGGCTTCATATTCAAAATATGTAAAGAACCTATACAACTTAATATTGAAAAAAACATCCAACTAAAAAATGGGCAGAAGTTGACTAAAAAATGAAGAGACATTTTTTCCAAAGAAGACCTGATGGTGAATAGACACATGAAAAGATGCTCAACGTCAATAAAAATGAGGGAGATGCAAATCAAAATCACAAAGAGATACAACCTTACATATGTTAGAATGGTTATTATAAAAAAGACAAAAAATAACAAGCATTAAAAAGGATGTGGAGAAAATAGAACCCTTGCACACACACTATCGGTGGAAATGTACATTGGTGGAGCCACGATGGAAAACAGTATGGAGTTTTCCCAAAAAAACTAAAACTAGAACTACCATGTAATCCAGCCATTCCACTTTTGGCTATTTATCCAAAGGAAACAAAAACACTCATTTGAAGAGATATACACACATTGTAGCTTCACTACAATAGTCAAGATATGGAAGCAACTTAAGTGTCACTCAACAAATAAATGGATATATATAAACATACATATACTCAACACAATGGAGTACCACTCAGCTATAAAAAAGAATAAAATCTTGTTATTTGCAACAACATGGATGAATCTAAAGGGTATTATGTTAAGTGAAGTAAGTCAGAGAAAGACAAATATATGATTTCACTTATATGTAAAATCTAAAAAATAAAACAAATGAACAAAAGAGAAATAGACTCATAGACACAGGAAACAAATTCTTGGTTAGTAGTTGGAGCAGGGGTTGAAGAGTGGACAAAGTAGTTGGAGGGGATTCATAGGGACAAACTTTCAGTTATAAAATAAGTAAGTTATAGGATATGCTAGTGTACAACATAGGAAATATAGTTAATAATATTGTAATTTTGAATAGTGAGAGACAGTAACTAGACTTATTGTGAAGATTATTTCATAATGCACAAAATTTGAACCACTATGATGTACATCTAAAACTAATAGGATATTGGATGTCTATTGTACATCAATAAAAAATAAATAAGTACAAATAAAAGTTAATAAACACATTAGGAAAAAAAATTCCTAGACCCTGTCCAACATGCTGGTTGATAATCTCTTAGAAAATAGTAAGGTGGATTGAGCTGCGGAAAGGTGAACATAGGGGAAGCCGAAATGCATAGGAGGGGCATTTAATCCTATCTTGGAAGACTATGGAAAGACTTGGAGAACAAGTTCTCTAGATTGAAATCTATGTGTAAGTGAGTTATTCAGCTGAAAAGGAATTAGTAGAAAGCATTAAGAGTAGAAGGAACTGTAGAAAGGAAGAAAGACCCAGCATATTTGAAGTGTTGCCCACAATTCTGCATGGCTGTGGCTCTGAATGTGAGTCAGAGAGAGGAAGGAAATAATACTGGAGAGGAAAGCCATGAGTAAGGAATATGAAACTGACTGAAGTCAGCAAGGAAGTAAGTAGTATGCTTAAGCAGGGACATGACATAATCAGATTAGTGTTTAGGTTTTTTGTTTTGTTTTGTTTTAATTGAGATATAATTGAAATATAACATTACATTAGTTTTAGGTATACAACCTAATGATTCGATATTTATATATATTATGGAATGATCACCACAAATCTACTTAACATCCATCACAATACATAGTTGCAATTTTTTTCTTATGATGAGGAACTTTCAACATTCACTCTCTTAGTAATTTTTAAATACATAATATGGCATTGTTAACTACAGTCACCATTCTGTACATCACATCCCTATGCCCTATTTATTTTATATTTGGCAGTTGGTACCTTTTGATGCCTTTCACCCATTTCACATCTCACTACCACCCACTTACCACTGGCAAACAACAATCTGTTATCGATATTTGTGAGTTCATTTTTTAATTTCCACATATAAGTGTGATCATATGGTATTTGTCTTTCTTTGACTTATTTCACTTATAATGACCTCAAGATCCATCCATGCTATTGCAAATAGCAAGATTTCCTTTTTTATGCCTGCATTCTGTTTTATATATTACACACATATATATTATGATTACATATATTATAGTAATTATATTATATATCATAAACATGTTATAATTATAAATTGTTTATATCATATATGTAACACGTAATAATGTGGTACAATATAACATAATAATATGTAACATATATCATTTTCTTTAGCCACTCATCCACTGATGGACACTTAGTCTGTTTTTATGTCTTGGCTATTGTAAATAATGTTGCATTGAGTATATGGGTGCAGGTATCTTTTTCAGTTAGTGTATTTGTTTCCTTTGGATACAGAATTCCAGAAGTGAAATTTCTGGATCATACGCACAAGTGTCATTTTTTCTCCATATCCTCCCCTGTCTTAAATCTTTTAACACAGATTAATTAGTGTGTTAAAAAGATTACCTTGGCTGCTTTATGGACCATGGATTAAAGAGCGATAAGAGAAGCAATCCTCATATGTGGAATTTAAGAAACATAACAGATGAACACATGGGAGGAGGAAAAAGAGAGAGGAAACAAACCATAAGAGATTCTTAACAATAGAGACAAAACTGAGGGTTGATGGAGGCAGGTGGTGGAGGAATGGGCTAGATGGGTGATGGGTACTAAGGAGGGCACTTGTGATGACCACTGGGTGTTGTATGTAAGTGATGAATCACTGAATTTGACTCCTCAAATCAATATTGCACAGTATGTTAACTAACTACAATTTAAATAAAACTAAAAAAAAAAAAGAGAGAAGAGAAGTCCAGTTCAGGAGGCTGTTCTAATAATCCAGGTGAGAGATGAGTGTGGATCAAACTACAGTAGTGGAGAAAGTAGATTATTTCAGAGATATCTATAAGTGGATTAACAGGACTTGGCTACTAAAATGAAATAAGTGTACAAAGCAAACAGCAGTGCCACTTGTTTGGGGAGCCTGAGAAGAAAAAGAGAAGATATGGAGAAGTGGAAAGTAGGGCAGAAGCAGGATGAAGATGTGGATAATAAAGGGGGGATGTGTGTGTCAAACCCTGATGCTAACTAAAGAATGTTTGTTGTAGATATCATCAAGTAAGCAAGAAGGAAGTCCTTCCTAGTACCCCTGAAATCACTCCATATAGGTGAACACCTAGTCAGCTGGTAAGAGAATGTAAGTTCAAGTTGGAATGGGGTTAGAAGGAGTGCTATGGCCCAAAGTTGCCTGAGATCCAGATCAGATCAATTGTGGATACCAGGGTTGGGGTACAAAGTTGCTGAAGGTAAGACTATAGGAGTATGTGCACTTTCTCCTTATTTGACTTAGAACAATGATAATTAACAATTCCTCATTTCTTAAATACATATCCACTGGTGGGGTTCCTGAGACTTGCAGCTCAACCTTACTCATTTGATAGTAGAAATACTAGTGTTCTACCAAACAAGAAATGAAAGAATTGAGTCCAAAAAGTTCATCAGTTTTGCATTTAACGAAAACATATATTCCTTCTACAGAAAATAAAATTAATAATTAATCGTTTATATCTGAGGAAATAAGATTTCCTTTGCTGGAAGAATGGGCAAAATATATATATTGGATCTTAAAAACAAAGTCAGACATGGAGTTTTTATGTTAATATTAGTGATATTGGAAGGTTGCCCCCCCAAAAAATAGCATCCATAGGAATAACAGCTATTACTTAAGGGAGGAAACTGTGTGCTGGATGGTTTACAATGTGTTCAATTACTGGGTAGAGCAGCAATGCAAGGCTTTTAGCAGTGCAAAAGGCTGTTGGATCACTTACCAAACCCCCGCCCCCCCCATACCCCCACCAGCAAAGGATTCTTCTCTTTGGTATGTTCATAAGGACTCTGTTCAGTCTCGTTTTAAAGGTCTTAGGCTTGGATGTTTTAATCACCTTCTTTAGAAGACTCTTCCCTTCTATCATAGGAAGTATGTCCTTAAGGAAAATTCACTGATACTTAACCCATATTTTACTTGTTATAATTTCCTATTACTCTAATTAATACCTTTCTCTGAGCTTTTCCTTGTGACTCACCCACCATGTATCACCTCTTCCTCTGTGGTGTTTTTTCCATTTAGATCCCTTGCATTTGGACAGTCATCCTGAGTCTCTAGTCAGTCTTAATAGTTAGGAAATGTTTAAGCCTGTAGTACTAATAAATCAGCTCAAGGTATAATTAGAGGCTTAACTCTGTGAAGAGAAGATGTAACCCATTTGTTAATAACATCACTTAGGTCTTTTGAAAACATTCCTGCCTAAAATAACTGAGTCAAATTAAGAACTAGCCTTAAACAAAATGTCAAAATAATGGGCTTTGAGGACATTGAGAGCCCAATTCCTCTACTCGATGTATAGCTAAGAATGCGCTGCAGCTTTCTGCTAGTTATTCCATAGGCAAGTTGACTTCTAGCTTCTCCAAAGTTGATTAAAATTCACTTGTAATTAATATTCATTCATGTGCTAGATACTCTCATTTAATCCCATTATACTCATCTTATAGACACGACACTACAGCTAAGAGATGTTAAGTAACGTTCACAAAACCATACAGAAGATATAGATCCAGGTCTTTTGACTCCAAATCCTGAGCATTGGAAATGTCATTCACCTAATTCAGAGATGATAACATCCCTGCTTAGTGGGCCTGAGTCTTTCCACTACACCCTAAGGCCTTAGCAAAGCATCTTGCTTCATATTCTGCTGTGCCATAAAGCATATGGGCACTAAGAACAAACATGTTTATGGATGCATATAGAGCTATGAAATTCATATTCTTCTCCTTGTAGTAATCCGTGCCTCCTTGCTCAACCTACTTCACATTTACTCCTTTTGTGTTCTTATACATATGGCCACAGCCCCCTTTTATGGACAACGTGCTCTTAAAAGTTTTCCAAAGAGCACACAGTAGAGAGTGGCTGAGTTCAAAATGAAACACAAATCTCTCTGATTCCAAAGCTCTTCCATCATTTGTTGAAAATAAATGAAGGAAGCCTACTTTGCTTCCTCATTAGGAATCTTGTGAGCATACGTGCATGCATGCGTGTGTATGCGTGTGTGTGTGTGTGTGTGTGTGTGTGTGTGTGTGTGTGTGTAGGGGGCAGTGGGGGGGAGGAGGGAATGTGGTGGTGGCGGATAACCAAAGAGTGATTGCAACATGTTTTGCAAAGTAAAATATGCTAGGGAAGAACTGATAGTATCAACCGGCTCCACAGGAATTGTGCAGATGATCAAAGTTAAGGTTCACTAAACTGGTTTTTCTGTTGTGTAATTCCTTCTCTTGTCACTCTCCGAAATATGGAATGTCTTCTCTTATGTACTGTAAGCTGTTCAGTGATAGCTAGTTCTAATTCTATTGCTATTTGGGTAAATTATGTTTAAAATTAAAATTAGTAATTTTTATTATTTACTTATTTCTTTTTAAATTTTTATTTTATTTTTGAGAGAGAGAGAGAAAGAATGTGCAGAGGAGGGTCAGAGAAAGAGGGAGACACAGAATCTGAAGCAGGTTCCAGGCTCTGAGGTGTCAGCACAGAGCCCGATGCGGAGCTCAAACCCACGAACCATGAGATCATGACCTGAACTGAAGTCAGACACTTAACTGACTGAGACACCGAGGTGCCCCTAAAGTTAGTAACTTTTAATGAAGAGAACGTTTTCTATGAGTAAATAAAATATTTAAAAAGCATGTAATCTGACAAACACTACTTTGGCCAGGTGGTCAAGGTGATCATCAACAGTGATAAATCATGGGATTAAATTGGTACTTTATGTTTGTGGTCTTGCTTCCAAAGATTGTAACTTCCATCCAATTGAGAGGAAAAAATCTCATTAGAAGGACATTTTACAAGATACCTAATATAGATATAGATAATAGCTAAAACCAAAATACCTAAGTACTCCTCAAAACTGTCAAGGCCATCGAAAACCAGGAAAGTCTAAGAAATCATCATTGTAAATAGAAGCTTAAGGAGACATGATTAAATGTAATATGATATCCTGGACAATAACCTGGAACAGAAAAAGGACACTAGGGAAAAACTAAGAAAATCTGAGTAAAGTACAGGCTTTACTTAAAAATAATATATTGATATCAGTTCATTAATTGTGACAAATACACCATACTAAGGTAAGTTGCTAATAACAGAAGAAACCAGTTGTTGATTATATGGGAATCTCCATACTATCCTCATAATTTTTCTATAAATCTAAAACTTCTAAAAAAATGACTTATTAAAAAATAACTAAAATGAAAGATTATGTAAATTGAATTTTGTTTTGAATAAATTCTTTAAAATATATATTCTCCTGCCATTCTCATGGTTTTGTTATTTTTAAATTTTTTTCTAATATTTTAGTTATTTATTTTTGGTAAAGCACAGGTGGAGGAGGGGCAGAGAGAGGGGGACAGAGGACCCAAACTGGGCTCTGTGCTGACAGGCTGACAGCAGTGAGCTTGATGTGGGGCATAAACACAGAAACCGCGAGATCATGACCCAAGCCAAAATCGAATGCTTGACCGAATGAGCCAAGCAGGTGCCCCTCATGGGTTTTTTTTTTAACTGCAAGCACACAGAAAAAATAGCATTTTTTAAATTCAAAGGAAGTGTGTTTATCATGGAAGTCTAAAAAATTACTTTTCCCCTGCTATTATGAACCGAAACCCAGGGCTATTTTTCTTCAGCTTACCATTGATTACTTATGACCTTTAAAAAGTCATTTTTACATTTGTAAAACAAATAAAATTCTACTTCATGGGAGACTTATATAGTTTAATGAAATGAAATAAATAGTGCCTAAAAATAATTACTTTAGGGCCAAAGTTATATCTGAGCTTTTTAAAAATAATCATTCTCATGAGGGTTGTAGGGGAAGGGGGAGGGGGGAAAAGAGGTGGTGGTGATGGTGGAGGGCACTTAAGGGGAAGAGCACTGGGTGTTGTATGGAAAACAATTTGACAATAAAATATTATGGAAAAAAAATAAAAATAAAAATAATCAGCCATCATCCATTTCACCCACTGACCAGAATATTCTTCTTATCAGTGAAGATGACTATCATGATGCTATTCCTTTGTTGAAGTTCTTTCACACAAATCAGATGCGCTTAAACTCTGCTTAAATACCAAAACATGCTGACACAAGCTGAGGACAAAATTGCATTGACGGTCCACACCCTGGCTCCTGCTCAGTTTTTAAAATCCAGGACACAGTGTAACCCAGCAAGTCACTGTTACATGAATCAGCCCCTCCGTGTGAGGGGAAAAGTCCTTGGCAACCTGTGCTGTTCTAAGGTAAGAGAAGTGATTGCCTAGGGAGAAGACATCAAGGCCACCACATGTACAGACTTGCTCTGCCCAGGATATGGGGAATTTTGCTTTGCTTGGAATCAGCTCCAGAATCCAGAAGCAAGCTAACTATAGCTTGCTTTTCTAATACCCTAAAATCTCATGCTTTTCATATGACCCTAAGTGTTCGCTTTCATATCTTTGCTTGGTTTGCCCTCTGCTCACCATCCCTAAGCCTTTGATGTTGACACACCATTGCTTGATCTTGTCAGGTAATGTGACCTAGAGTGAGGCAATCAGCTATTCAATCTGGTCACAGGTATGAGTGTAGAAACAACCTCACATATAATCAGAAGAAGTCACAAGATAGCAAAGGCAACTGCAGGTTCTGAAAAGAGACCTGATTAGGTCTATGCCAGAATCTAGGTAGAGAGTGGGGTATGGTCATTACTTCTGTGGTGTCTGTTTTTATGGTTTCTGCTATCATTGCCTAATTCAGGAGACTCTCACTTGGTGGGACCAACAGGAGATAGGCAGGCTATTCTTCTTTCTTAGGTCCAGTCTCTGGCCTAAGGTAATTTCCAGCTGCTCCTTTTCTTCCCTCATGTAGGCCCATGGGACTCATGGTGATTCAACTTATGACTTAGGGTAGCTACTGACTAGAATTTTATGGAACATAAATTCACCACATGACTTTAAACTTGTAAGACTGAATTTCATAGCCTGCATTCCTTTTCTCTCTAATGCTGTGCCTACTGCATCTATCCCTAGAGATTCCCTTTTTTTCTCATCTCCAAGATAGGCTGTGAGTGGATCATGTACTCTCTAGTACTCAGTTGTTAACTGTATGGACATGCACACCATTTCTGCTTTAGAAGTTTAGACCAAAGTACTATAGGAATGCTGACACCAGAAAAGAATGTAATAAGCATGGGGGGAAGTTGTAAAAAAAAACCAATAAATTATATAAAAGTCTTCCAGTCATAATCCCTAGTCTGAAGTTGTAGGACAACACACATTGGTATTCAGTTCTTGTTCATAAGAGTGAAGTTTATAAGAAATAATAAGTAAAAATGTTGATTTGGTTCCTGTCTGGGGGTAATGTTGATTTTTCAGGAACTTTCAACTGAACGTTACCAAATGTAGTGGACCTTTTCACAGGTATGGGTATTTAAGGAATTACCACCTTCTTAAACATATTGAGATACTTACATCCCTATCCAAAATTCTTTGAATGCTAAGGAGTTATTCAGTCAATATACTCAGAAAGAAGACTTTGGCTTCAAATTTTATTTCTATCATTTGACTCATAAGGGTAACTAATGAGAATTTTGTTGAATATATATGTGATTCTGAAACAAATGCAGAAGGCTGTGGCTTGCTTTTTAACTTCATTAACAGTTCTCTACTAAGCAGTGTTGCTTGGACTCAATGCTAGTCTAGGATTTTTTCCTCATTTAGATCCAGAGCCTCATCTGACAGGGTTTAGGCTTATGTTCCATAAAGTCGCTAGAAGACTTTGTTAATTTATACTGTACTAAAAACATTAATTTTTTTCTCTAGATACTGACCTATGAAATGAACCAAGGATACACAGGCTTAATGACTATGGAGGCAAGGAAGAAGACAAAAGAGAATGTTTTTTTTAAGCTGAAACAGCTTGAGGAAACTTCCCCTTACAACACAGTAATTATGGCACCACAGATTTCTATCTGTGCAGGAGCCTAAATATTCCTGTCAATATAGTCCGGGAGCCCTTAGTTTAGGGACATACCCCAAAATTCTTACTTTATAATTCCAATCTTTCTGCATGCCATATGCACCCACACTTTCTATATCTTCACCCCAATGCAACCCTCTTACAACATTTGAGCAATGTGTTCTATCTTCCATTTAGCTGACTTCTTAAGGAAAAAAAAGTACCTATGTATATGAATTGCTGTCAGTCGCAGAGTAGGACTTGCCTTTTTTCTCTCCTTTAAAAAAAAAACTGTTCTGGCATTCATCTTATTTTGTCTGTTTTGTATATCCGGTTATTACAATTGTATATAACAATAACTCACCACATTTCAAATTTATAGTTACATCATCAGTTGACTAGGTACAATAAGGACAAACAAGGGCAAAATGGTATTATAAAATCACAAAGGAGAATCATATAGGATAAACATTCCTTTGTTCCTCATCCTATATATATGAATAGGGGAATTAATATAGATTGACTTAATGATAGGGATCTTGGCACTTTGTTTTTATTTATTTATTTATTTTTTCACATCTTTTCAAGCTTCAATAGTAAATATTCTGCTACTATATATTAAATACTGCATGGTTTGCCCAAGCTAAGATGAAACCACATCATGAGTCAATAAGCATTTTGCATTTTCTTTCATTATCTACTCAAAGT
>NC_043701.1:82277177-82304281 GCF_006229205.1 Suricata suricatta | reverse complement strand
CTTGTTGAGTATTTTTGCATCTGTATTTATTAAGGATATTGGTCTGTAGTTCTCTTTTTCTGCTGGGTCTTTGTCTGGTTTGGGTATCAAGGTGATGCTGTATCATAGAATGAGTTTGGAAGTTTTCCTTCTGTTTCTATTTTTTGGAATAGCTTGAGAAGAATGGGTATGAGCTCTGCTTTAGATGTCTGGTAGAATTTCCCTGGGAAGCCATCTGGCCCTGGGCTCTTATTCATTGGGAGACTTTTGATAATGGATTCGATTTCTTCACTGGTTATTGGTCTGTTCATGCTTTCTATCTCTTCCCATTTGAATTTTGGCAGTGCATGTGCATTTAGGAATTTTTCCATTTCTTCTGTGTTGTCCAGTTTTTGGCATATAATTTTTCATAGTAATCTCTGATGATTGCTTGTATTTCTAAGGGATTGGTGGTAATAGATCCTTTTTCATTCATGATTTTAATACATAACAAAATGAAGAAGTTGTGATTGAACAATTGCCATCTTGTGTTCGGTCATCACTGACTTGAGGTTTTATTTACTTTTAAATGTTTATTCATGTTTGAAGGAGAGAGCATGGGTAGGGGAGGAACACAGAGAGAGGGGGAGGAGCAGAAAGAGAGGAAGACAGAGGATCTGAGGTGGGCTCTGTGCTGACAGCAGTGAGCCCAATGTGGTCATGGACCATGAGATCATGACGTGAGCGAAAGTTGGCCCTTCAACCCACTGACCCACCCTACTGACATTTGTTTTGTTCTACATAGGGGTGTTTACAAATGTTTGACAGAATAGCAGAAAAGCACTCAGAGAGGGTAAATAGTATTGTAATTAACATTAATAAATGCACTACAATTAATACAGCCTCTGAAGTATTTTTGCCTAAATTTTGAAAGGATTCTATGATTGGGATAACTGGATATTCATATGAAAAGAATAAAATTGGACCGTTACTTCACACCATGTACAAAAATTAACTCAAAATGGATCATTAACCTAAATCTTCATGATTTTAGATTATGCAATTATTTCTTGATGTAACCTAAAAGTATAAGTGATAAAAGGAAAAACAGACAAATTCGATATCATCAAGTAAAAAAATTAAGTTTATTTATTTATTTGAGAGAGACAGAGACAGCTCACATGGGGGAGGAGCAGAGAGAAATGGAGAGAGAGAGAGAGAGAGAGCGAGAGAGAGAGAGAGAGAGAGAATCCCAAGCACGCTCTGCACTGCCAGCACAGAGTCCAATGGGGGACTGGAAATCAGAAACCATGAGATCATGACCTGACCTGAAACCAAGAGTCAGACACTCAATGGATTGAGCCGCCCAGGCGGCCCAAGCTTAAGAACTTTTTATTGGTAACTATCTGAGATGATATGTTAATTAGTTTAATTGCAATAATCATCTCAGTGTATATGTATACCAAATCATCATGCTGTACACTTAGGTTTATACAGTTTAAAATATATAAATTACAAGATTCAAAACTTTTTGCTTCAATGGACACCATCAAGAAACTGAAAAGGCAACCCACAGAATGGGAGAAATTACAAGTCATATATCCAATAAGGAACTTGTACCCAGAATACATAAATAATTCTTATACCCCAACAATAAAAAGACAACTAAATTTTAAAAATGGGCAAAGGTTTGGACTGGCATTTCTCCAAAGAAGATATATAAATGTCCAATAGCACTTGAAAAAAGGAACATCATTAAGTCATAGAGCAATGCAAATCAAAACCCTAATGAGACACTACTTCACACCCACTAGGATGGCTATAATCAAAATGACAATGACAAATGTTGTCAAGGTTATGGAAAAACTGAAGCCATCATACATTGCCATCGGTAATGTAAAATGATACAATGCTTTGGAAACAGTTTTATAGTTTTTCAGAATGTTAAACATAGAGACAATATAGGAGTCAGCAATTCTACTCCTACTGAACCATTCCTAGTTATATCCCATGAAAAAATGAAAACAAATCCACACAAGTTCGTAATAACCAAAAAGTGGAAACAACCAAAATGTGCATCAACTGATAAATGGATAAACAAAATGTGGTATGCCCATATAATTTTATATTATTTTATCATAAAATGGAATGAAGTATCAATACATGTTATAACACGGATGAACCTTGAAATCCTTATGCTAAACAAAAGAAGCCAGACACAAAATGTGGTGTGCCCATATAATTTTATATTATTTTATCATAAAATGGAATGAAGTATCAATACATGTTATAATATGGATGAACCTTGAAATCCTTATGCTAAGCAAAAGAAGCCAGCCACATATATTATGATTAAATTTGCATGAAATGTCCAGAATAGACAAATCCATAAAGAAGGAGATTAGTGGTTACTAGGACCTGGGGGAGGGAGGAATGGAGACTGCTAATGGGATTGGGTTTCTTTTTGGAGTGATGGAAACATTTTGTATTAGATAGCAATGATAGTTGCAAAACTAAATATACCAAAACCCTGGAGTTTCACTCTTTAAATGGTGAATATGATGGTATGTGAGGAAGGTATATGAAATATCCATGCTTTAAGGTACAGAAACAATGGTTCAAAAAGGCTGAGGACTTTATTAGGTTAATGGTTCTCAAAATGTGGTTTGCAAATCAGCAGCATCAAAGTCACCTGGAAACTTGTGAGGTATGTGCATTCTCAGGTAACTCACTGCGTCAAATGGATCAGAACTTTTGGAGGAGGAGCTCAGCAATCTGTGTTTTAACAAGCTCTGCAGGTAATTCTGATGACACTCAGGACTGAGAAACACTGGGTTAGTTATAGCTTTAAGGTTTTATTGCTCTCCTGGTCACCAGATGTATAGCCTTTGGCAAGTTCTTGACCTTTCAGTGCCTCAAATTATTCATCCAGAAAAATCGTTCTTCACAAGGTTATTATGAAGATTAAATGTTTAAACACAAGTAACTTTCTTGGAAGACAGTTTGCCAGTAAATGAGCTGAGTACTCAATTAGAATCAGCTTTTATTATGTAACAGTATGGAGCTAATATAGGAAACAAATGTAGATCCCGTCACTTGGGGAAATTGAGTAACAGATACAAGTTTTCTAGTGGCCACATAAAAAAAGTTAAAAAAAACAAGATAGATTAATAACATTTTATTTAACCCAATGTGTTGAAAATATTAGCATTTCAACATGTAATCAACAAAAAGATTTAGATGGCTTACACTCTCTTTTTCAAACTGAGCCATCAAAATCCAGTGTGTTTTATACTTAGAGCACATCTCAATCTGGACTAGCCACATTTCAATTGCTCAGTAGTTACCTGTGGCTGGTGGCTGGTGTACTAGACAACACAGCTCTCACTCAAATGCTATGATCTTTTCCTTACCTAAAGTTGCTAAAAAAAAAAAATCAGCATGTAGTCTTTACCGAGAATTTTCAAAGAGTGGAATGATGAGGTGGGGACAAGTTATGAAGCATCCTTTCCTGACATATCCCATCTTAAAAGGTGATATTGGGTTGCAGATGAGTTTCAAATCCATGTCCTCAATTGCATATTATTACACAGAAATGATCTGGTGAACCACTAGAGAAGCTTTAATTCACCACTATGTGGTGGCCAGATCTGGAGCCTGGGTCCTCTGCATGGAGACTCTGGTGTGGATCTTTACAAGATGGTCAGTAAATTCCTGATAATGAGACTTGGTGAAGAGTTTCTTTTCAGAGGTCAGGGGTAGGTCTTGGAAATGACATCAAAAGTGGCCTTGGCAAAGTTTCCCAGGGTGGCAGTGTTGTAGCCCCTGGCCAAGGTATAGCAGTCATCAATACCAGCCACCATCAGTAGCTTCTTGGGCACAGGGGCTGAGACAACACCAGTCCCTCAGTGGGCAAGGATGAGGTACATTCACACAGACCCAGAGCAGCCTTTCACCTTGCATGGGACAGAGTGGGGCTTGCCGATCTTGTTCCCTGAGTAACTTCCCTGCACGGGGACGATGGAAAGCTTGGCCAGGATGATGGCCCCACAGATGGCAGTGGCTACCTCCTTGGAGCAGTTAACACCCAGACTGATGGGTCCATTGTAATTGCTGAGAGCAGCAAACGCCCTGAACCTGGTCCACCGGCCAGCATGGGTCTGCTTTTGCACAGGCATAATCTTCAATACCTCATCCTTGAGGTATGTCCCCAGGAAAAAGTCAATCATCCAGGATTCCTTGATGGGCAGGGAGAAGAGACAGATTTACTCCAGGGAATCCTCATGCCCTTGATCAGGTAGTCCAGCATGGTGATTGGGATTGACTCCTGTCCTCAGCCTTGCTTGAGGAGAATGTTAATGGAGTAACATAGTAGACTGCAGGCTTTTGTGTATTGTTCGTTCTTGTTCATTCTTGTATCCATAGAATCTAGAAAACTTGCTAGGCACATTGCAGGCACTCAGCACACTTTTTTCAATTAATGAATGAACATTGAGAGTGCTTTTCTAATTTAACTTTTAATTTTATTATAATTTTTTCAAATATCTGAAAACATCTAATAATTTCTTTTATATTGTCTTTACTTCTCAAAAGCAGATTCAATTTTTTGTCTTCTAAATTGATTTATGCTTCTCCTTATGTTTAAATATTTATCAAGTCCCTAGTAAAGATTAGGTTTCAAGAGCATGAATCCATAACAGAATTGCCGATATTAAGGAGTTTTATGTGACAGAAGACATAGTTCATATATGTATAAATATCATACAAAGATCACAAATGTAATTTTGTTTGGATTTTTTTTATTGCTGGTCTAAGAATAAATGGAAGCAAATATCCAGAGTTTCAATATTGATGACTCTTCCTCATTCTCAGTAGCAGTAACTATAGGATCTATTTTTACATTAAGGGCCCACATCTCTTACAGACTTAAGTAACCTGCAGAAACATTGTTGATATATGGGTGGAGGGGTTTCCCAGGAAGTTTGATACCTGGCATGAATTAGTTTCTTGCTGAGTTCCTAGAATCCTAGAAGCAAGATATTGTGGGTAGTTAACTCAGATGGAGTAAAAGACAAAGTCCTGTTAACAACCTAGGCTTCCTTGAATCAACTCTACAGTTTTCCTTATGCTCACTCTCCTCCAGACACACTAGCCTCCTTCAGATATACCAGGTTTGGTCCAACCTTCCTCCTATACTTAATGTTCTTCCCCCCAAATCCACCTGGCTACCTCCTTTCACGTCAAGTCTTGCTCAGATGTCTCTTCTTCATGAGTTCTACTCCAGTTGCATTATTAAATGCAGTCACCTGCCAGGATTCAACCCCCTGTCCCTCACTTCTTAAGCCTGTTTTTTACCCCACTTAGCACTCATTACTCCTTGTGAAATACCATCCTGTGTTATTTATTGTTCCTTATACTAGAATGTAAGTATCATGAGAACAGAGATCTTGTCTGTTTTGTTCACTAATGTACTCTTCCTAGAGTAGTGGCTGGCTTACAGTAGGCACTCCACAAATCCTTGTTGAATGAATAGTTCACTCATAGACCAGATTCTTCAATAGATTTCTTTCCCTTTACACTTTTTAAGCCTGCTCTCGTATTAAGATCAGCTGGGAGGTTTTGCAAGCCTAACTGTGAAGTTGAACTCTCCCAGCCTTCCACTTGGGCTTGCGCACTGAAGGGTCTTGTCTCTGGAATTCATTTCTCTGGGCAGGTTGCCAGAGCCTGAATTTGTCATCTTTGGTGTGTGATGCGAGATTTAGGGTTTTTGTTTTTTCTTTTTGGAGGGGCGTGTTTCAATTTTGGCTAACATTATTGTTTTGTCTGGGGTTTTATTCTTGTGTTGAGTTTTGTTTGTCTGGGTTGATCAAGCAATTTAGCAACTATTCTTCACAGAGCTATGGAATACTAGAAATTAGAGCTGAAAAAGACCTCATGGTTGATCTGGACCATCCCCCTTGCCATTGAAGCCTTGCTCTGCACAATACAATGTCCACGGCTTTGTTTCAATGAGGTTTTAAATGTCCTCAGAGATTCCTTTGGGCACTTACTCAACTAACCTAATACTCTCAACAACTAACAAAAATTCCTAGCGTATGTCTAAACTCTCCCTTTCATATTTTCATTTTATTCCTATGTGTACAAGATGTCAAGCCTTTTCTCTTATGGGATTTTATATCTTTTAAAGAAGTATGGACTTACATTTCTGCTTTATTAATTCTTTAACCAAACTATACATGCATTCCTATGTTCACTCTCTTCAATTTTGGTTTTGCTTAGTGGAGTCTTTCAAACTCCTCACCTTGATTTTTATTTAATAGGTGTTGTTTACTAATCATCCATTGATTGCCTATAATATAATGCTTTTCCCTCTGAAACCTTAAGACAAAGCATTGCCAATCTACCATAGGAAATTGCAAATATATCCAGTTTGCAACCATAATCAACATAGGGTGTTTTTATTTTATTCATCAGAATATTAAACAAGTTCTATGCAATGCTCTTTCCTTGACTTTAAAATTTTGATGGTAATTGTGTAATATCAGACATATCACTTAAGCCCTTTGTACTTTTGTTTTTCTATCTGCAAAAGGAGAGAATATTGGCTTCAGCCTGCTTTGCTGTAATCTTATGAAAATAAAGATGTTATTTTAGGGCTAAAGACAGATCTTACAGAGATAAAAGCCTTTCACTTACTAGCTTTCAGACAGAATCACATAGAATAAATTATTTTCAGTACTATAAAGTTCAAATGGCACTCTTTTTTTTTTCTGGCTCATAGTAATTTATGCTAGATCAATGCAACTCAAACTAATTGTATTAAAGGGCAGCTTTTAAAGATTCCCAAATGCCACGGACTGATTTTTGCAAAATACAAAGTCACAGGGTCGGATGAAGTGGCAAGAGTCACTTTTTGTATTTATCTTTTCCCAGATGGGCACTGGTCCACAAACCCTACGTTGAGTAGCCCTAACAACCATTGTCCTCACTTTCAGATTCAGATACTTCATAAATATTTCTCTTATGAAGATGAACATAGTACTTGCTTTTACTTTTCAGCTTGTTTCCTGCTGCACTTGAAAATCAACTTTTAGAAGAAAGAGGAGCCAATTAATCATTTCCCCAAAACATTTGGTTACATGTTTCCCATTTATTTATCATCACTTTTTTCGAAATGTAATAATTCCTAATTTATTTCATAAAAGCAAATCTGAGTGAAAAATATGCTTACAAAAGAAAAAAACAATCTCTTGGAATTTACACCAAGTCAGCATCTGACAGGATAGTCTCTCGATCACACAATGCAAGTGGCTTCATTGCTCAAACTGTCACTATTCGCTAGCAATCCTGATCATAGCCAGGGCAATACTATTAACAGCAGAAACCCACCAATGCAAGAAGGTAAAAAACAGTCTCCCTTATTCCACTTTGCCTGGCACTCGGCCATCAACCTGCACTTTTTGGATTTAAGACACAGATTACATGTCACCAATAACTGGAGTAGTTATTACATAAGCTGGTTATAAGATGCCATGTGCTTTCAACCGGCATCTTTTATAGTTTGGGCATAACAAAAATTTAGTTTTAGCACTCTTTTCTGAAATAGGCTTCTCTTACTTTTAGTGGGTTTTAATTACTTTGAGAGGGAATTAAATAAAAATATACTGAAATATCATTTCTCTGGGGAATTAAAAAAATAAAGTTTATGGGAAAACATGAAATGTGAGGAAATATTAAATATAGTAAAATGCACAAATGTAACATAAGTTACACATTGGACTTTTTATGATCTAAAAATCTATTCCAAGAAAAAGAAAAAATGAAACTTGAAGATTTATGAGCTTGTTTCAAAAAATACTAAAAATAAGTTCCAGCTGGTGTGAGAACACGGTAAAGGTATAACACGGTACCAGGGTAAATAATAGCACAGGAAGGGTGAGGCATTGGCAGAGGAAAACTTTAAATGCATAACATTTTATACTGCTTCTTAAAGGGATTTTTACAAAAGTAAGAAAACATATATACACACATCAATAGCAGAGAAAATGTATTGAAACAATATATCAGATATGTTTTCTTTACACAATTTTCCAAGAGCTAGCACATGGCCAATATGGATTAATCACTAATGAATTTAATAAAGTGAACAGATTATTAGCTCCTAAAGCTAGTTATTTTATTTTCTAATGTTTTAATGTGCCAGATGTTTCATAAAATAGTTTTTATTATTTAAAATGATTTATGAAGCTAGAATGCCCAACTTTTATTTCTGTGTTAAAATTTAAGAGTTAAAAACCGTTAACAAACAGAATTTGCAGTTCAGTTAGCAGTCACTGAATGTGAAAAGAGTTCTTAAAATGCTCCTCTTCAGAGCTATTCTTGTTCCCATAGAAACCAATGTGAGATCCTGGAAAACAAGGTAAGTTCTAAAATAATCACCATTATAAATACCCATTATATAAATGTAAATACAGGCAATTGAAATGATTTAGATGATTTTGAAATTGCATATCATTTCCCAAACCATAATGATTCCTTCAGAGTGGTTCTTGTCTGTCATATAAATACAGCATTTACAAAATTTTTAAAATTCTTATGATTTACTTGTGAGACCATAATCGCCTTTTCAAACAAGACTTGGGCATGCAAATATCGATTTTTGAACATGTATTTTGGTGCAAGATGAGTATTTAGCTGGGCTTTTCCATTGGGTAGATTAAGTACTTATCATTATTAGTATTTGGATTTTATGTAACCACTTCTTTATTATTATTAATTACTATACAATGAGGTCTAGATGTTTTAGAGTTATTTTACAATTATAAGTTTTCACATTTTTATTTGTTCATTTTGTCATGTTAAAAGAGCCAAGAAATCTTTTATTGCAATTGTAATTCTTCCCAAAGTCCAGAACCGATCATTGAGTATGGATTATCATAACATGAATGATGATGTGAGTGTGAGTTGCTCACGATATATATCCCTCTAAGAGATAAACTTCCTAATGTTTAAGCAGCAAGAACATTTAAGAGGTAAAGTTCCAATAGTAAGAAACAAGCATTTTAATTTAGTATGGCTGTTGAAGGAGCGCTGGATATGGCACTCCAAAACATGCCACTTTGGTATCGTGATTATTTTGAGGTGAAGGCACTTGGGAAACTACAAATGCACAGTGAGGCTCTCTCTGAACTTATTGCATCTGCATAAATACAGAGCCTTCAAAAGTAATTTAATTGTCATAAATTCCCTACCTGGAATTAACTCTTACCATCGGGAGGAGACTAGAAGTCAACACCACAGGCAGACAAACTTTGTCACAAATTACTATATCTCCCATCTATTCTTCTAATGGCCCATTCATTTTTCCTAAAAACAATTTACTCTCTGATAAGTTGCCTATATCCTTTCCTTCTCTGCTAAAGATGGCATATAAATTCTCAAATCTCACCACTTTTTTGAGTATTCACTTTTTTCGCTGTAATGTCCTAATAAACATAATATTAAGAATTAATAAATTTATTACCTTTTCTCCTGTTAATCTATCTATTGTCAATTCATTTTATAGACTCAGCTATTGAACCTGGTAGAACAAAGTGAAAGTCTTTTCTCCCCTACACTGTTAAAGGAGCCCCAAGTTATAGACTAGTCACGAAATGTTAGCTGGATCAATGTTTAGAAACTCAGATATTTTCTCTTCCGTTTCATCTAACCCTTGCTTCTTCAAATGTAGTTTCCAGAACAGCAATCAGAAAGCTTATTAAAAACGTAGAATTTCAGGGGTGCCTGAGTGGCTCAGTCGGTTAAGCATCCAACTCTAAATTTCAGCTCAGGTCATGATCTCACAGTTTGTTAGTTCAAGCCCTACCTCAGGCTCTGCCCTGACAATGTGGAGCCTGCTTGGGATTCTCTCTCTCCCTCTCTTTGCCCCTCCCCTGCTCATGCTTGCCCTCTCTCCTTCTCTCTCTCTCTCAATAAATAAAACATAAAAAAAAACTAAAAAGATGTTGATTTTCCAGCCCTAGGTAGACCAACTGATTCAGAAGCTGCATTTTAATGAGGTCTGAATGCACATTAATATTTAGAAACAAAGCCAGTCTCAAATATTTGCTCCAAACAAATTTTAGCTTTATTCCAGCTGGACTGATGGAGGCTACTAGGATATAAACTCTGAGAGGGGAGGGACTGTCTCTGCATGTGGCATCTGTACATCATATAGTTTAGAGTAAAATCCATAAGCAATGTTAAATAATTTTGAGAAAAGAGTATGAAAAACTATCCCTTTATTTCACAAATGATATATTTTCAAATTTAATTTTTTAAAAGGAAATGTTCTTATATTTCACTTTGTTTTTACCCACTCCCCATAAATCAAATTCTTAAACACATATCATATGCAAAAATCAACTCAAAGTAGATGGAAGATTTAAATGTAAGACCTGAAGTTGTAAAACTACTAGGAGAAAACATATGGAAGAGCTTCAAGACATTAGTCTAGGCAGTAATTTCTTGGACCTGACACCAAAAACACAAGCAACAAAAGCAAAAATAAACAAGAGGGACTATATTAAACTAAAAAATATCTGCACAGGGAAATAAACAATCAAGAGAGTGAAAAGCCAACTTATAGAATGGGAGAAAATATGTGCAAACTATATGTAACTAATAAAGGGTTAATCTCCAAAATACATATGGAACTCCTACAATTCAATAGCAAAAAACAAATAACCCAATTAAAAATGCATTAAGAATTTCAATAGACATTTCTCCAAAGAAAACATACAAATAGCCAATAAGTATCTGAAAAAATACTCAACATCCTGAATCATTGAGGAAATGCAAATAAAAGCCACAATGAGATATCACCTCACATCTGTCAGGATGGCAATAATAATAATAATAATAATAATAATAATAGTAATAGTAATAGTAACATGTATTGGGAAGGCTATGGGGAAACCGTAATCCTTACGTACTGTTTTTGGGAATGTAAAATGGTACAGCCACTATAGAACACCGTAAGAAGATTTCCCAAAAATTAAAAGTAGAACTACCATATGATCCAGCAATCCCAATTCTGGGAATTTATTCAAAAGAACTGAAATCAGGATCTCAAAAAGATATCTGCACTCCCATGTTTACTGAAGCATTGTTCACAATAGCCAAGACACAGAAACAATCTAAATTCCCATTGACAGATAAATGGATGGAATATTACTCAGCCTTAAGAAAGGAAGGAAATTCTGCCATATAAAACAACATGGATGAATCTAGAGGACATTATAATAATAAAATAAGACACTCACAGAAGGACCAATATTGCATGTATATAAATATTGCAGGTATATATATATATATATATATATATATATATCTGTATATAAATATTATAGGTATATAAAAGAGTCAAACTCATAAAAACAGAGAATAGAAGGGTGATTTCCAGGGGCTGGGGGGAAAGGGCAACGGGGGAATTGCTGTTAAGTGGGTATAAAGTTCAGTTATACAAAATGGGTAAATTCTAGAGAGCCTCTGTATAGCATCATGCCTATAGTTAACAGTAATGTATTATGTGTTCAAAAATGAAGAGGGAATGGTGCCTGGGTGGCTGTTGGTTAAGCATCTGACTTTAGCTCAGGTCAGGATCTCAGGGTTTGTGGGTTCTAGCCCCATGTCAGGCTCTGTGCTGACAGCTCGGAGCCTGGAACCTGCCCCTTCCTCACTCATACACACACACACTCTCTCTCTCTCTCTCTCTCTCTCAAAATTAAATAATAAAAATGTAAGAGTATAGATATACTAAGTGCTCTTACCACAATTTAAAAAAAAATCACAGCAGGGTGTAGAGCTAGTTGTGTATGTTCGGAGTCTGACTTCATAATTATAGCTCATTTTTCTTAAAGACCTTAAAGATCTGTTTCAGGGGAGAGTGAATAAAGTTTAAAAGTCCAGAAAGAATGAAAATGTGAACATGGAGCTATAGATTTATATGAAATAAGACATGGCCTATAAACTATATCCCAAAGTCTTTCTAAATCTCATCCTTTCTACATTCTCCCTGCCTTATTTCCATTGCTGACAATTGCATATGGTTTAGTTTGCCTCACCCTTTCAGGTTTTCTCCCAACAGATTTACACCTACATTTATCACAAAATTATATAAACTCTGATGATGGTATTGATAGCTGTATAAATGTTGTAACGTAGTAGGTAGAGAAGGGTCCTGAAGGTGTGCTTTACAGACTTAATTTCATCTAGGACCTGTCCCTTGGAGGCTGAGAGAGAAGCTGCAACAAATGGCTGTGTTCTGGATGTTAGAAAGATCAGATAAAAAGATAGATAAGACATAGCAAAAGTTCAGTACTTCTTGATGACAAGCATGGATGCTGTTGGAAATAAACTCTTGAGGAGTTTTATATATTGCTAGAGGTAGGAACCAGCATTATCATTCTCCTTTCTACTTCAAACTATTACTATTTACTGCCTTCTGAGTGTTTTATATGAAATAGTTCATTTATTCCTTATAACAACCTTCCAGGGGAAGTAATTATTCCTCCCATTTCAAATCTAAGAAACTGAGGTCCAAGAGGAAAAGTAATTTTCTGGGCCTCTCAGCTGCTAAGTAGCAGAGTGTGTCAGGTAGAGTGACTCTAGAACCAAAGCTTTTTACATACCCTGAAAAGACGTCTTACAGACTTGATATGCAGACATGCCTCTTCAGTCTTCATGGCTGGCCAACTAGCTGTGCCCCCCTGAAGTCAAAATGAAGGTGTCTTTGAAATCAGTCCTTCCTTTAGATATCAGTCTCTTTGCAGTCCCTCACCATTTCTTCCTGGATAGATATAGATACAGAAAGGTCAGTCTTGCAGAATCCATTCTGCCTCATTAACTGAATGGTCACTCTATAGGACACTTAAGGATTCAGGTATTTGTGGGATGACTAAAACTATGTAGATCCCAAATGGAACTTTAGGGGAAAAAAAGATTTGCTAGGGACAAATGGAATCATCTAAAAAATCTGTTTCTAGCTTGATTTCTTACCAATTACAGATATGCTATGTAGGTAAATGCATAGTTTTGACTACAGTGCTTCTCTAAAGTTGTGGAGGGTTTCCTAGCCATACACAGCTAAGTCAATCTTAATATTTTCTTCCTCATTTGGTGGTCCAACATCTGGTTAGTTTTTAAAAAATTTTTTGAACGAAAAACCTTTTCTTTCCTTCAGTTCAGCATTTTCAGCCCCTTCTCTCCTCCTTTTGCGCAGTTTGGCAGCCCTTTATGTTTCTGCTTTGACTCATGATCCCACGGATGGTACCAAAAAACTTTTTCTTACTCAGCACTCCACCCCTGTGAAGCATATTAACAGTTCATCATTGACCAAGGCACATACCATGCGAAAAATCAAACGGATTCACATAGACTGCATTCCAGCTGCATGCCCGCCCACCCAAGATTTCTTCTCTCTCACCCTTGTGCATTGTGGATGTTCCCTCTGGCCATATACCTTCATTCTACCTCTTTGCCTTCTGCACTTCTGTCTACATTTATGTGTCTTTGTTACTTTCCTACAAATGTGTATGTTCAGCAGTGGAGAAAAGAAATTATTCCAGGGATTCTTCTGTCACCTGTCTGCCTCTCTACACACTGAGATGCTATTTTTTTTTTTTTATCCTTTAAAAAGCCCTTAGGAAATACAAATCGAAACCACACTGAGATACCACCTCACACCAGCTTGGCTAAAATGAACAAATCAGGAAACAGATGCTGATAAGGATATAGAGAAACTGGAGCAGCTGTTCTGGAAAACAGTGTGGAGGTTCCTTAAAAAATGAAAAATAGAACTACCCTACAACCCAGCAATATAATGCTAGAAATTTACCGAAACAATAAAGGAATGCTGATTCATAAGGGCACACGTACCCCAATATTTATAGCAACAATAATAGGCAAATTATGGAAAGAGCCTAAATATCCACCAACTGATGAATGGATTAAGATGTGGTTTATATATATATACAACAGAATACTACTTGGCAATGAAAAAGAATGAAATCATGTCATTTGCAGCAATGTGGACAGAACTGGAGGTTATTATGCTGAGTGAAACAAGTCAGTCAGAGAAAGATAGATAACATGTTTTCACTCATATGAGGTCCTTGAGAAAATTAGCAGAAGATCATGGGAGAGAGGAAGGGGGAAAAATAGTTACAAACAAGGAGGGAGGGAGGCAAACCATAAGAAACTTTTAAATACAGAGAACAAACTGAAGGTTGATGGGGTGGTGAAGGAGAGGGTAAAATGGGTGATGGACACTGAGGAGGGCGCTTGTTGGGATGAGCACTGGGTGTTGTATGTAAGCGATGAACCATGGTAATTTACTCCAAAAACCAAGAGCACACTTTACATACTCTGTTAGCCAACTTGACAAATTACATTTGAAAAAAAAAAAAGCCCTTAGGCTACAATAGCTCCATCACTGCTTAGCAGTAAACACTAAATGCTTGATAGCTATTGTTAACTTGTGGAGGAACTGACTTCCCAGGAAGAAGGGAAGGAAACAGAAGCCATGCTTAAAGACTTTTACAGTTGGTATGGAGGGTCCCTTATTTAATAAGAGCTAACTTGTATTTATCAATTGTTACATGCCAGGTATGATGCTATATCCATTATATCTATATCTATCTATTTAATAGATATAGTCATTTAATCTTTGCTATAACTCTACAAATTACTAAAATGTATTTTGGAGAAGAATTTTCCTAAACCCCCTGTTTAGTAGAAAATGAGGCTAGATTTATATTCTGGTTCATCAAATATGTATTCTTATGCACTTTATTTAGCAAAGCAATAAAGTTTCTTACATTTTAATAGCTATCATGTTCCAGAGTATTTCCATGTACCATGATCATTTAAATGAGAAGCTGCTCAATGTGGAATGTGCCACATGATTAAAATAAGGTTTTTCCAGTGGTTCCAACATTCTGGATTTAACCAATCAAAAATTGAAAATTTAACATAAAACTGTTATTTTTAAATTATCCTTTGCATTAAATACATTCAGTTTTAGGGGAGAAAATCACTATTGCCGTTGATTTTTTTTCTTTTTCTAAGTTTTCATACAAACATCAATCATATATCAAATAAATTAAATAATACACATAGGAGTTAGAATTTGGGATCCCTGACTTCTTGGCCAAATTTTTAATAACATTAAAAATATTCAGGGGCGCCTGGGTGGCTCAGTCGGTTGAGCGTCCGACTTCGGTTCAGGTCATGAATTCATGGTTGGTGGGTTCGAGCCCCTCATCGGGCTTTGTGCTGACCGCTAGCTCAGAGCCTGGAGACTGCTTCAGATTCTGTGTCTCTTTCTCTCTCTGCCCCTCCCCTGTTCATGCTCTGTCTCTCTCTGTCTCTCAAAACAAATAAATGTAAAAAAAATTTTTTTAATTCAGATATACTTCACATACCATAAAATTTACCATTTTGAAGTATACACTTCAGTAGTTTTTAGTATGTTTTGCCACCATCATTACTATCTAGTTCCAGAATATTTTTATTACCCCACAAACCCCATATCCATTAGAGTTAGTCCCAAATTCCCCCATTCCCCATCTCCAAGCTTTACCTTGGTATGTTGTTCCCAGTGGCATATGTAGTATATATGATAGAAATTATAAGAGTGTGAAATTCTAAGATATCCCATCAAGATTAGCAAATGCTGCCATACATATGGATTTTATTTTATTTATTTTTGAGAGAGAGAGAGACAGAGAGAAAGAGAGCAGGGGAGGGGCAGAGAGAGAGCAAGCACAAGAGAGTATTCCAAGCAGGCTCCACGCTGTCAGCACAGAGCCTGACCCAGGGCTCAAATCCACGAAAAACGAGATCATGATCTGAGCCAGTATTAAGAGTCAAATGCTTAACTGACCAAGCCACCCAGGCACCTCAGTCTGGATTTTAATATGAAGAAATATACCACATACTTTCTACATTTCCACTGTCTACAATTACTACAGTTTCAGTTTATTTTCAATTTACTTCCAATTTTTTCCTCATCTTTTCTTTTCTTCTTTTGGCATCTATTTATATAACATGTCAAATTTATATAAATTTGAACTTAATTTGAGGAGTGCTAATGTTTTTAGTAATGAATACAAATCAAAATAGTATTATAATACCTATCTTCTTTTTCTTTTTTTTTTTTAATTTTTAAAATGTTTTTTATTTATTTTTGAGAGACAGAGAGAGATAGCACAAGCAGGGGAGGGTCAGAGAGAGAGGGAGACACAGAATCAGAAGCAGGCTCCAGGCTCTGAGCTAGCTGTCAGCACAGAGCCTGATGCGGAGCTCGAACCCACAAACTGTGAGATCATGACCTGAGCAGAAGCCGGAAGCTTAACCGACTGAGCCACCCAGGTGCCCCTTATTTTTCTTTTAAATCTATTGTAGGATCCCAAATTCTGATCCAAATTTATACTATATTGAGTTGTTCTGTACACCCATACACTCTGTTCATTTCTCAGATAATTTCCTTTTAAGGTAGAAATTCAAATGTATTTCTATGTTCCACTGTGATTTACCTGTTTACATATCTCTAAACTCCTGGAGGGAAAGAACTTTGTCTATACATCTTTGATTTCCAGTATAATGCCTGGTGCATGGTATGAACTACTGTTGTTAAAGGAATAGGATTTAAAAATACAAACAAGCATATGTATCAAAATTTATAACACTCAATTACATGTTATATTACATAACACCCATCTAGAATACTAATACACATATAACAGTTCCATATAGTTCACAGCTACATTAAAAATATTTAATATTTGAAAAATTCAAAATGATAAATTTTGAACACCATGTTATATGTATAGAATTTTACATAGTATTATTTTTTAATAACCTGTAAGCTAGTTATTACACAGACAGAAACACTCTGTTTAACAGAGTATTTACCACAGCGGAATTACAAGATGGAGAAACACTGAATAATGGAAGTTTGTGGAGATTAAAGTCAGGTAAACAAATCTGTATTTGGATTGTCTAGCACTACCTGACTGATTTTGTATATTTCTTTCTGAACCTGAATTTTCTGTGCTTGGAATTTTTAATACCATGCTTAGGGAATTGGTTTAAGGATGGAGCTAATCTGTATTAAGGGCCTGACCCTTAGGCTCTACAGGAATTTTAGCGGCCACTTCATCTCTCAAACGTAAACTAAGATGTTTATGTTTTTTTTTTTTACATGAGTCTCTTCCAGTGAGGGAAACCTACCCGGACGCCAAATTTCTCAATTGAAAGAGTCCAGATAAAACGGTAAATGCTCAAATTAATCCGCCTCTAATTCTGAGGGATTGCTAAACCCGCAGGAAGCGCTGGGCCGACCTCCACTATCCCAGCATTCCGCGCGCCCGCTCCCGTTGCTCTTCTACCCCGTCTCTATGGTAGAGCCACCCTCCTAGGCGGAAGCGGCGTTGGCGACTTCAGTAAAGAAAAGTGCGAGTTCTAACTTTTCTCTTGGTCAGGGAAGGTTTTGGCGCGGAGCGTCGTCATGTCTGAGAAAAAGCAGCCGGTAGACTTGGGTCTCTTGGAGGAGGACGACGAATTCGAGGAGTTCCCTGCGGAAGGTAACCGGCTGGGCCCGGGCCTCTGGGCCGCGCGGACGGTGACTCAGGCCTCTGGGTAGAGTCGGCGCCCCGGACGCTTGGGTTCTGCCTCGAAGCACCCGCGGAGAGTCTGGACCCGAGGCTGGCTCTCTCGAAGCTCTGCACGCTTCCCTCCGTGAGAGCGGCTTTGGGTTCGTAGTGTCACGATGGGCCTCACCGGTGAGGCTGAATGCCTTCTGCTTCCTCATTGGGAGGAGCCACGGTGACCTGGGGTAGCGCTGTGTCTGGGATGGTTGGTCCTTCTACTCTGCAGTTTGGTGACCCATTCCTGCCTGTATAAACCTCTTTTCTCTTTATTTTCTCGTAGTGTAGCAGCCTGCCTTTGTCCTTAGACCACCCAGAATTAATTTCTTGTTCCCGGTTAGGCCAATGCTTACTTGTAGGACTTCACAAAGGAAGCCTGTGAAGTAGTAAGAGAGGATCAGGTGTGGGTAATACACGTTATTGCCTTATCCTAGTTTCTTATTTTGGATCACTTCAAACTAACAGAAGTTGAAGAATCTATAAGAACCTAAAACGTGTACGTTTTTATTAATTTCATGGGTGCTAAGAGGAACTGTAGTTTTCTCATTGTAAGAAATAGCAAATAGCTAACATTTATTAGGTGGTTACTTGTCCAAGTGTTTTGCTTGTATTAGTTCATTTTCATAGTTCTAGCAATTAGGTGCCGGTACTACCGTTTTTCAGATAATGGAATTGAAGTTGGGAACTATTAAGAAACTTGTCCAATGCCATAGCTGGCTAGAAATGATGGACACCTGGCCCAGTTGACCCCAGCACTCTCAAATCTTTTGATGTACTGCTTCTGTTTATTTTCTAGGTCTTTGTAACCAGGTGGGTTTTCAGAATTCTTTGCTTTATTGGCTGTAAAGGATAAATATTTGTAAGAAAAGACTACTACTGGGTAGTCTTTCTGAAAGTGATGGGAAGAGAATTGGAGTTAATGGTTTACAGATCTGTTAAGCGACTCCTACTTCACTAAAATTGTGCTCAGTTGTACCCCGTTGTGTTCGTGATCCTATTGTGTTTAAAACGTCGTAGCCTCGAACATTTGCCCTTTTTATTTATGATGTACTCTATTATTTTGCTTACAGAAGAAATTAGTGTGCATAGAACATAAAGTAGCCCAAGACACATTTCAGTTATGGGATTCATTATATATTGAGGGGATTGTTTTGTTCTTCTTTTTATAGTGGATTTATCTGTCCAGACATGTTTCTGTGCCTCACTTTCATGTTGGTTCATAATCCAACATTGAGCTATATAGTAAAAAACTGGTTTATTAAGGGCAGGATCCACTTTTTACTCAAACTTTATATTTTAAATAGTATTTATCCATTGTTTATCACATATAAGGTACCATGTTAGGCACTTTATTTACATTATCTAGTCTAATTATCACCAAACCCAGAAGGAAACTGAGGCTTAGATTTAAAAAGTGTGCCATTAGGTGGTCAGGCAGAATCTGAAAGGTCTATTTGACTTCCCAACACAAGCTTTTGTTTTTAACCTTTAGCAAACCATGTGCCACATAGTAGGTGGTTAATAAATACTTGCTGAATGAATGAAGTTGAGAATATACTACATAGAAAGCTCTAGCGGTGACTGTGTACCTAATGATACACACGATTTTTCTCAACTTTTACCAGTTTTTGCAGAATATGTAGTTTGTTCTTATTCTAAGTTCATGTTGTGCGAGCAGCAATTTGTTCAATTTGGTAGTTACATAGTAAAAAGTTTCAATGAAGTTAAGAGGAAATGCAGAGAATATTTTTGTTTTTGAAGATGAAGGTCTCTCTCAAAACAGACCAGTTGATTAGCATTAAGTGACTCACCACTTATTGGTCACCTTATAGAAAATTTGTTGTCTTCTGGTTTGAATGTGTACAACCTAACACATTTGGGATCTTTTCCATTTAGAATGAGAACTAACATTGAAATGCCACTGTTCTGTTCAGTTTCTGTTTCTTTTGTGTGTAATTTAGACAGGTTTTCTTTTCATGTTAATTTGAATTGAGATTTTGCTGTATAAAAAATTACTCCACTAGGTGAAATCAATCAATATTTACTAATAAAAACTGCTCTTTAAAAAGCAAAACTAAGAGGAAAAAACTGGGAAAAATACCACCAAAGAATTACTTCTCTTTTGAAACTGTTATGTGTGTGTGTGGTGCCTCACCTTGGTTTAATCTCCATTGCTGCTCAATGTGATCCATGGGCTGGCAGCTTATTAGAAATGGCAGCATCTGAGGGCCCTTGGGTGGCTCAGTCAGTTAAGTGTCCAACTTCAGCTCAGGTCATGATCTCACTGCTCGTGGGTTCGAGCCCTGCACCTGGTTCTGTGCTGACTGCTTAGAGCCCCTGCTTCAGATTCTGTGTTTCCCTCTCTGCCCCTCCTCCGCTCATTCTCTGTGTCTCAAAAATAAATAAATGTTTAAACAAAAAAAAAGGAAAGAAAATAAGTGCAGCATCTCAGTCTAGAACTACTGCATTGGTTTCGATTTTCCCAAGATTCCTAAAAGATTTGCAGGGCATTTGAGGTTGGAGAAACACCAAATGGCCTATTTTGAATATTTTAATACTTAAGTTTTCAGTTCAACTATTAGGCCCACTTCTCAAGTTCTCTGCCTTCTTTGGAAATTGTCTGTCTTGTGATTGTCCTTATAGGAAATGTGCCATTGACAAACTCACTAACAGATACAACTTAATATGGCCTGAAATCATCTTTCCTATCTATAGGAGGTCTGATTTTCAGTGGCCTCGTTACCTGTCTGATCCAGAAAGTGGATGATATATATTGTCTAGGGCAGAGACTGCTACATCGAAGCCATTACTAATATTTGACTGGTTTGACTAATGGATTGTTCCATCTTTTTGGCGAGTGTTGTTGCTACATCTCATCCTGAATAAGAACTGTTTTGGTAGGGTGTCATTCACTCATTTTAAGGAAGGGGAATTTCTGTTTTAAAAATGAAACTAAGGTAATGTGTTTTCAGGGAGGACTCTGTTTTTTGTTCTGAATAGTTCTTCAATGTGAGGTATCTGCATTAAGAGGAGAAGGGTAGGGGTGATTCAACAATTGCTTTTTTTTTTTTTTAACTTTTCATTATTTAGTCTGTGGATCTGTGTTTTAACCGCAGTTCTTCACAGTTATTCTAATTAATGGGTGTGTAATCTGGTCCTTAAGCAAAAACTTTAAAAATCCAGTTTAGGGAGCACCTGGTAGCTCCATAGGTTAATCGTATGACTTTGGTTCAGGTCAAGATCTGTTTTTGAGTTTGAGCCCCACATTTGGCTTTGTGCTGACAGCCCAGAGTCTGCAGTCTGCTTTGGAATCTGTGACTCCCTCTCTCTCTCTGCCCCTCCCCCACTCATACTCTGGGTGTGTTTCTCTTGAAAAATAAATAAACATTGAAAAAAAATTTTTTAATCCTGTTTAGGATTTTTGTGAAATGCTTTCTGCAACTTTTTGACTATTTAAACTGATTGAGAATAGGCTTTTATTAGGGATTTAAACATACTGGGTGTGATTGATTATAATTAATTTTGAAGGCTTTGGCATGGTTAGAATTTTGGAACTGGACAGCAACTTAGTCTATTTGAAAAGTTAAAACTTGTCAAGCTCCTATAGTTAGGTTGGTAGTGGACCAGGACCTAAAACTGAAATACTTTATAATTTATTTGAAACTTCAAATAATTTTTCATGTCAGATATTGAAAGGGTATTAAAAATATTTTCATTACTCTCTGACAATTGGAAGTGGGTGAGAGTAAAAGTGGGAAGAACAAGTGGGCGTTTAGGTTCTTTTATTCTCTTCTTTCTGTGCCAGAATTGAGAGGTTTTGTTTTCTCTTTTTTTTTTTTTTTGAGGGAATAACTTTACAGAATATTTTAAAGGAAACAGTTTGCCTGCAGAAGCAATGATATTTACAAGAAAATTCTGTTATATTAAGTATTCTGTAATTTTCCTATAATCAGTGAAACTGCTCTATTTATTTGGTAAAATCAGTATACTACCTACCTTGTTGCTGGCTAAGATTGCTACTGATGGAAATCTGTTAAGGCAGACAGCAAGCTGGTGGTCCCCTCTGGAATAACTGAGGTACTTCCATCTAACAAAATACAACATCTTATACTGGTTCTATCCAGAGAATTATTTTTGGATGTCACATTCACGTGATAGGTGCAAATGTGAAACCATGATCATGACCAGCACTTCGGGTAGAGATCAAGGATTTTAAAATGGCTCTTGTGCATAGACCAGTCCTGCGCAAGAAGAATTGTCCTATGAATAATGCCACTGAGGGGCACCTGGGTGGCTCAGTGTCCGAATTCAGGCTGTGCCCTGAGAGCTCAGAGCCTGGGGCCTGCTTAGGATCTTTGGATTCTGTCTGCCTCTCTCTCAGCCCCTCCCTTGCTCATGTGTTCTCTCTCTCTCTCTCAGAAATAAATAAACGTTAATAATGCCACTGAAAAATATTTACATGAGCATTGGATACCAAGTGGACTAAACCAACAATAGGATTCTTCAGAATCTTTTAAACAAATTTTTAATGTTGATTTATTTTTGAAAGAGATAGAACGTGAACAGGGAGGGGCAGAGATGGAGGCACAGAATCAGAAAGCAGTCTCCAGGATCTGAGCTGCCTTACGAGCCATGAGATCATGGCTTGAGCCAAAGTTGGATTCTCAACCGACTGAGCCACCCAGGTGCCCCCTTAGAATCTTAAATGTAAAGGTAGATAGAACTGATACTGTGTCAGGTGATATACTAGTTAACTAGTGCCCGAAGGGGCTCTCCTATTTTCAGTTATTAAATGTAATATAATAGACACATAAATAATAGCATCACACATTTAAGTTAGTTACATGGTGATAGCAAGAAATGGAGAAATCATGTTACTAAAAATTAAGGAAAAAGATCAACACAATGAATGGCGAGTACCTGTTGAGTGTCTATTGTAATCATATGCAAGAAGAAAGTTTTTGAATTATCAGATGGAAAAAGCACAATGAATCTAAGATCAGACATAGGTTCAGAATCTATCTTTAATTACCTTTTTTTTTTTAGCTTGTTAACTCATGCAGGTTACTGCTTTAAAATACTTTTATAGTACAATGTATAGGATGAAAGGCCATGAATTAAAAGTAAAAGCACTTTTTTCTCCCTGCCTTCCCCCCCCCAAATATTTGTCATGGTCCAGGGGTAGCCACTGTTAAATATTTTTTTGTATCCTTCCAGAAGTTATATATATATAATGTGTGTTTATATTTTAAAAATACAGAGTACTATATTATATACACTATTTTTCATTATAGAGCAGTTCTCAGTTGGTCAAAGACAACTGATTTTGACACTTTTGGCGTTTACAGGCCAGTTATTTTGTAGGATGTTCCTCAACTTGGGTTTGTTTCCTGTTTCCACATGATTAGATTCAGGTTCTGCACCTTGGCAGGAATATCATTGTTGTGATTCTGTGTTCTCGTTGCATCTTGTCAGGTAGAACATGATTCACATTTATTCCATTACTGATGATGTTCACTTTAACCACTTTTTAAGGTAGTGTCTATAAGACTATTCCAACATTGCTCATTTTCCCTTTGTAATTAATAGGCATTTTGTGAAACTACAGAAATACAATATTATCAAACTTTCAACATATTCACTGGGTTATTTACATCCATACAGACTCATGGATTCTCATTTAATGGGTTATGATTTTTTGCTATTATTTATTTTGATCCTCAAATTGTCTTATCTTTGAACATGGAGAATCCCTTCATACTGTCTTCTGTGACCTTTTGACATATCACCATCATTCTTTGTGCATTTCCAAGCATTCTGGTACAAAAAGGTATTCCAAGTTAATCTTGTACGTTCCCTCCCCTCATCCTGGAATTAGCCATTTCTCCAAGATGCATTTCTTTTAGTGGAGAACGATATTCAGAAGGCAAGATCTTAACTGCATTGGGGTCATTGCTTAGGGGACCCTCTCAGTGGAAGGAACTAGGAAGTACACAAATGTGTGTGTACATATACTTTTACATTTATGTGTATGTGTGTGTGTAAAACCATGAGTTCACACAGTATCTCCATTTACATTTCAGTACTACAGAGTTCATTCTAATTTCTTTCCATATTTGTAACTCCCTTCCCAAACAGTGAGAAACCTGGCTTTCATTGTCTTAAATATATTGTCTGTTTGGTCATCCTCTTCCCTAGCAAATCTTATATGTCCTCTCTACCCACAGATGCCTTCCTTTTGTCACTTGGGCTTCAGCATTCGTTGCCAGGCCACCCACTCCTCTCCTAAATTCAGCACTGTATGACTTCTTCACCCTGTTCAGGTCTGACACACCAGTCATGTCATGCTGCCCCTCCATAGGGTTGCCCTCTTGGCTCTGCTTGGGCTCTGACACCTTACCTGGGATGAGGTGCATTTTGAATTTTGACATATACCTTCAACTTGCCTTTTAGAATGGATATACCAGTTAATATTTCTATCTACAGTGTCCCTTTTCCCTCATAAGGTTGCCTATACTCTATATTAAACACTTTACTCATTGTGAACCTGATGGATTAAAAACGAAATCTCTTCATTTTGATTTATATTCATTTGAGTGAGATTGGCCATTATATTCTTCCTTAAACTGTTTCCATCTTAATCCTAAGTTTCTTCATATGTAATCTGTAGATAATAGAGTCATGTAAGTACTGCATGAGTGTGTTAATCTATTCAAGCTGCCATAGCAAAATATTACAGACTAAGTGGCTTAAACAGTGGAAACTTACTTTCTCCGTTCTGGATGCTGGGAAGTCCAAGATCAAAGTGATGGCTCATACAGTTAGTGGTAAGGACTTTTGTTTTGGCCTGTAGACTGCTGGCTTCTCACTTGTGTCCTCCTCACAAGGTGGAGAGAGAGAAAGGAAGCTCTGTAGTGTCTCTTCCTGTAATGGCACTACTCACATCAGGAGGACTACACCATCATGAGCTCATACAATCCTGATTACCTTCCAGAGATCCCATCTCCAAATACCATTACATTGGAGCACTGGAGGTTGGGCTTCAACATAAGAATTCTGAGGATGGGGAGAAGAGACACAAAAATTCAGTTCATACCAGTGATAAATGTAGAATGCATAGCAGAGTTTGGTACAAAATGGTATTCATCCAATAAATATTAGCCCTCTTTCTTTTCTTCCTTCTGATCTTCTTAGGGAAATGGATCAAATATTTGGCATTTACTTAGAATTTGAGTTTATTTTTGATGTTTTATTTGTGATTTTAGGTATATCCAAAGTTAAACTTAAGTTTATTATTTGAAAATTGGTTTATTTTTTCATATCCGAAACTTTTAAATAGTATTGCTACTTTCCAAAAGTACATTAAAAAGTTTATTTATGTAGAATATAAAGATATATATAAAACAATAGCATACATTGTTTAAAGATGCATACAGATGTGTAAGAGATCTAAAGAAATACAGTGGAGTGAAAAACCCCCAAATCAAAATACTGGTGTTTGGTAGGGAATAGTGAGAGGTGTGCCTCAGGGATATTAAGCAGTAAAAATTAGTTTGAAAACTATCTGGTTAGCTGTTTCACTGATTCTATAGAATGAACAAGTAATAAACAATTGCGACTTCAGTATTTAACTGGTATTAACTGGTTTGTTGTTAAACGTTACTCTTTGAAAGATGTGATGAATTGTTGAAAACATTGAGGGGAAAGTAAAAGTTTTAAAAACTGTATTTATGTTTCTTCTGAAATACTAAAAATTCACCAAATACATTTTTCCTGTTTTGTTTGTGTTGTATATATACTGTTTGGTAGAAATTTTTCTTCTTTCTTTCTTTACCCCTCAAGTTGCTGTGAAGTGATTAGCACCCAATAAGTGATTTATTTTCAATATATATTTGTTGAGTGCTTCCTATAAATCTGGCACTGAATGGTGCAGAAAGAATGATGTTTGCTGCTATTTATCATTGGTAAGTGCTTTATATACATAGTCTCATTTAATCCTCATAGCAGCCTTTTGAAGGTTTTATGCTTGGGACTCAGTAAAATTCAGTAGCTTACTAGGTCACAGTTAACTAGAGGCTGCACTGAGGCAAATTTGACTCCTTAGTTAGATACTTGTCTTTGAACTTAGAAATATCAATGCCCAGGGAGATAGGGCACAGTGGTTTTCATAGTAAGCTTGAGCTTTTCAGTATTGTGGAGGTGCTCATCCTGGGAGGTAGGGCTCCAAGCTTTTCCTTCTCAATTAAACCAGAGCAACTTAACTTTTGCCTATCTTTATCTTTTGGGCTTCTGGGTGAGATTTTAACGAGTTTCCTTCCAGTGGTGGGGCGGAGGTGCGGAGGGGCAGGGAGTTAGGCAACACAGTAGTAAAGTGTAAAAATAGCTGAAAAGAAGGGGAAATTATTACCAGTTCTGTGTAACGAGATAGCAACATTTGAACAGAGTTTTCAAAAGATAGAAATGTAGACAAAGAAGAAAAGAGTAGATACTTGGAGGTAGAAAAATAATGTGTATCTATTTTTTATTTGGCTGTGAAATAGTGGTTGCACTTGTAGGTAGTTTGGGGCCTACTACTGGAAAGCTTTAAGCCAAATGGCCAGTTTGGACTTTATCCTTAGATACATGAGAAGAGGGGTTTTTTTTGGTTTGGTTTGGTTTGGTTTGGTTTGGTTTTGGTTTGATATATGTGAGCTTCCTTTACACAGTAGGCAGTTTAGAAAAAAACCAACCCAGTAGAATTAATTTGAAAAGATAGAAGAGTCAGGGAAGCTGATCAGCAAATTGTTAAAATAGCTTAGGTGGGGACTAAGGACCTGAAATAGGTTGTTATTAGGAAAGAAGTGAAGAGAGTGATGCAAGAATAACAAGTGAGCTTTTTGGCAACTAGTTTGATAAGGACTGTTGGGAATAAGAAGTCCGAGGTTGTAATTTTGCATTTGTGTGTCTAATGGAACACAGGTGGTGGGGTTTGCATATTAATAATATGGAGGATTAGAATGAGGGAATTGAGATGAGTCTTGGCCATGGGAGCTTGTAAAAAATGAGTAATGGCTTTTGAGAATTTTATAAAAGTGAAGAGACAAACACTAAGCACTAACAAAGAGAAACAAAGTCAGCATGACTGTAGTGGAATCTTGCAGTGGTTTATATTTTTAAATAACTGAAAAGAATTGTGTCTGAATTTTTTTTTAATGTAAGAAAAATTATAGGGGCGCCTCGGTGGCTCAGTTGGTTGAGTGTTGGACTTTGGCTCGGGTCATTAACCTGTGGTTAATGAGTTAGAGCCCTGTGTCCGGGCTCTGTGCTTACAGCTCAGAGCCTGGAGCCTGCTTTTGATTCTGTGTCTCCCTCTTTCTTTGTTCCTCCCCTGATTACACTCTGTCTCCCTCCCCCCTCCCTCCCCCCCTCCCTCTCTCCCTCCCTCTCTCTCTCTCTCTCTCTCTCTCTCTCTCTCTC
>NC_043701.1:82274899-82277077 GCF_006229205.1 Suricata suricatta | reverse complement strand
ATGTAAGAAAAATTGTAAATGGTATGTAGGTTATTTTTGAGCCTCTCTTTGAGACTGCTGACCACCAATAACTGAAAGCTCATGAGTAATCTGGCAGCAACATCATTTATGACTTGCTTTTCATTGTTTGGTCTGAAGTTCCTCACTCACATTTTTGGTCCTTGTTGGAGAAAATACAGTAGTATTATGGTTCTGTGCTAGATACTAATTTTTTAGCCACTAAATAGTCATTTAGTATAGTTGTTTTTGTATCATGATAACCTATAGAACTTACTTTATTTTTTAAGTTTTAAAAAGTTTTATACAGTTTAAGCGGGAACACATGTATCTCAAAATAACTAGCTTTAGTGTGGCTTCATTGTCATATTCATGAAAATAATGATTTTGGTGCTGTCATTTATACTTACCTATGATGGTGAGTATATGATTAAAAGTTTTTCAAACTTTCATCTGTTTTTTAAAATGTTTTTCATGTAATGTTCTGTATATAGATGCACATATTTTATTTGAAGAAACCTTATTGAAGATTAGTTTATATTCAGAGGAGTTTTAATAAGGAATGAATGAGAATTTGATCTTCTTGAATATCATTAATAGAATAGGGCATTTGTTGGACTTCTTGGTGGCTCAGCCAGGTTGAACTACCCACTCTTGGTTTCGGCTCAAGTCATGATCCCACAGTTCATGAGATCTAGCCCACATTGGGCTGTAAGCACAGAGCCTGCTTAGGATTTTCTCTCTGCCTCTCCCCTGCTTGCATTCTCTTTCTCAAAACAAATAAACGTAAAAAAATAGGGCATTTGCAGCACTATTTGGTATAAATGGAATTTCTTTACGTTTCTTCAAAGTCGTATATTTCATACTTTTAAGAAATTTTAGAATGTTTATTGGAGGATGGGGAGAGTAATATCAAAAATAATTGAGATAAAACCCTTTTCCATGTCAAGGTGTAACTTAGATGAAGTGTTTGGGATTTTTGATAGCTCAAATTGTGAAATTTAAAGCTAGTTACAGATGTAATTCTCACTGGCAAATGTGAACAAAGCCAAATTTGGGGGCAAAGCCTTAAATAATTTAGAATTCCTAGAAACTTATGTATGAGGCATCTGTTATTGGTTATTTCCAATTCTGACTTCTTAAAATATGGTAATTTTTTTTTACCATTATACATCTGGAGGCCTGCACACTGAAGTAAACACAGCTGTGGTTATTTAAATGATTAATCACAATCCTAGAAATGCATTTAGTGTTGAAGACAGTGTGTATACTTTATAAAGTCATCTACACATTGAAGGAAAGCATTAGATATGAATCAGGTATCCTTTGATTTTATTTTTTTTTGCTCTTTTCAAAAATGGTGTTTTTGGGTTAAGTCTTTAAAAAGGAGTCATTGAATAAAATTGCATAGTTATCAATGTAGAGTTATAAGTGAAAATTCAAATGCAAATCAAGGATATATTAGAAGAAATGCCAAATACCAGAGATTAAAACAATCATGGCTTTTTAATTTACACATTCACTTAGTTGGAGTTCAGGTATATTGTAATTTACATATATTAAAACATATATACAGTATGGAGGATTTATAAATATTGGAAATAATATTTGGGTACATTATACCTTATCACTTAAACTTTTTTTTAATAATTTTTCTTTAAGTTTATTCACTTAGAAAAAGAGAGTGAGCATGCACAAGTGGGGGAGAGGCAGAAAGAAAGAAGGAGAGAATCCCAAGCAGGCTTTGCACCATCAGTCCAAAGCCCAATGTGGGGCTTGAACTCTCAAAAGTGAGATCATGACCTGAGCTGAAGTCGGACCCTTAACCAACTGAGCTACTCATGCACCCCTAAACTTTTTATATAATATGTTTAGTACTTCTTTGTTAATAAAATATTTAAAGTTTCCATCTCAAATAGATTATGGATTCTGGTTTGTCAGTGTGAATAAACACATATTCTTAATGGTGTACTTGTTAATTTAAAATGCTTATTAATAAGTTGTAATTCAAGAGGTTATTGTCTTAAATTCTCCATCTGTGTTAATTAGAATGCTAGTATATTCGGTGCATCTCACTCCTATGATAAGGCATTAAGGTTAAAGAGTAATACATTAAAATTCATATTATTAATCAGGAATTTAACCAGCTTTCCCATTTGTTCTATCCTTGTATACTCAGAA
>NC_043701.1:82256824-82274799 GCF_006229205.1 Suricata suricatta | reverse complement strand
GCCTGTGAGTATTTTATTTCCCTACTCTGCAATATATGGGACTCGCCTTCTTGCACACTTTGGCTTGTTTCTTGGTGTAGTCCTATGAAGGAAAACAGACTGACAAACACCGAGGGAACAGAAGCACACATACAGACAAATCAAACAAAGAAACACATTACAGGGGGGAATGAAAAGAATGAAAATGGGAGGGAAAGAGATGAAAGGAAGAGAAGAAGAGAAAATAAAAAGAAAAGAGAAAGAAGAAAAGACAAAAAAATATATATAAGGGGGTCGGAGACAACAAAGGACAGTAGACTGCTTAAAAGTGTATGACCAGTTTAGGGGAGAAGTAAGGATGAGATACAGGAGAATATATCTGGGTTGTGAGAAGGTGAAAAAGTAAGGGAGGAAGGAGAAAGGATTATAAGGAGTAAAATTTAAAGGAATTAAGTAAGGAAAAAGGGAAAAAAAGGTAATAATGACAAAGAAATAATTACGAAACTAGTGAAGAAAGAAAAGTTTTTGTTATATATTTAAAAAACAAACAACCAAAACAAAACTAAACCAAAAAAGCAAACAGCAGCTCCCCCTGGTGGATAGGCTTGGTTTGATGTGGTAAGTCTTGGAGTCTGCTCTCAGAGGCTCCGCCCCTCCCTGAGGTGAAATGAGCAGCAGGAGTTGAAGTGCGCACCTTCACAGACTCAATTGCGGAGTCCCCACCCCCAGTCAGGATCCGATTGCAATGGGGGAAAGGAAAAAAACAAAAAGCAAAAAACCGAGTCTCTCTTAGTTTTCGATAGCTTTGCTCAAGACGCTGTGCGCTGCTGGAAATGAGCTGGGAGCTCCCACATTCTAAGCGCGTGCCCGGGCCTCCACCCACCACCGACTCTTTGTTGAGGGTCCCGTCGGTGTGCGCCTTATTTCTTCCCTGTGGGGACCCAGGATTCGCGCAGTCCGTGCAGGGGGCAAGGTGTGCTGTGGAAATGTGGTCCGTGGTCCCATTCCCAAAACCAAGTTCGAATTGCTCGCGCCTGGCCCAGACGCCGCTCTGGCCGCTTCCCACCAGGGAGCGCGCCTCCCCAGCGCAGCTGCTTCTCACAGCCACAGATGCCTCTGATTCCCCGCTGAGATGGCTTAGGGCTGGAGGCTATTCCTTCTCTTGCGCCCCGCTACCCAGCAGTTATCTATGGAGTGGGTTTCTGTCTCCAAGCGCAGCCAAGCGTTCTGTACCTCTTCCCCAGAGACAGTTCTATGAGCGCATTCCGACTCTGTCTCTTCCCTTTGTCTTCCGGGCGCCTCGCACTTGCGCCACGTTGGGCTGGGGATCTTACCTCCCCTGCCCGTCCCGGGCTGGCCCGTCCTCGGATCTCCCCCGTTCGCCCCCACTCACTCAGATATCCTTGAGGTTCTCTTCCTTCTGGAGTTCGTATTTTCTCCTTCTGCTCTCTCAGATGAACGTAATATCCTTCTCAGTTCGAAAAACGGTGCGGAGGGAGTTTACAGAGCTCCCTTCCTCTCTGCCATCTTGATTCCACCCCCTCATGAGCCTTTTCAAGTGTTCTGTGTAAAATTTTGCTCACAGTTCTGTCCCACCCCACCATCATGAGCATGTTTCTTTATCTTGGGGCTTTATTTCTACCTTCTTCCTTTTCCTATTCTTGCCATTAAAAAAAAAATGGCATTAAAATAGTGCGAGATAGTTGTTAAAGGAGAGAGAGACTTTATCTGTATGCTAAATGATCATCAGAATTCAAGTCTAAACCAAGAATTATATGACTTTAAAAGACACTGTTAAGAATTTTGACTTTATCTAGCCTTTTTAGAATTAAGAATTGGGAACTCCTACCAAACAACTTATTGAGTCCCTTTTATTTCTTGTTGGTGATCCTTGAGGCAGTTGGATACAAATTAACAAGTTAGGTTGGTGTTGTGTTTTTTGTATTCTCTTCAGTTAAAAATTCTTCAGTTAAAAGAAGGCCAACTCAGAGACGTTTGAATGATGTCAAGTAATAAGAGAATTAGGTCATAGATTAAAAGTTCTTGCCTGAGGGTGAGAGTCTGTGTTTTTGTTCTTGAAAGTGTTGGCCTTCAGGACTAGCAAAGAAATGTGAAATAAATATTCTTGTCCTTTTATACTTCTAACTTAAATCTTTTGATACATTATTGTTTACAGGGGTGGGGGGGGCGAGGGGTAGTAGTACAGACAGAAACTTCCTAGTTGAGAATTTAGGAAGCTATTTAATTATAAGTGTTGCAGGCTGATGTGAGGTGTGGTGTCTTAGGACCTCAAAACAGTTTAGTTGTGACTTGAGTTACGTCACCCCCTTTACTCAAGAACATAGTATCCAGTCCTATTATATTCAGATTATTTTGTGGGACATTAAACTCCATTACATATTTTTATGAAGACTGCTTAAAATATCAGTAAGACAGGGGCACCTGAGTGGCTTAGTCAGTAAGGCGTCTGACTTTGACTCAGATCATAATCTAATGGTCCATGGGTTCAAGCCCCTTGTCAGGCTCTGTTCTGACAATTCAGAGCCTGGAGCCTGTTTCAGATTCTGTGTCTCCCCCTCTCTCTGACCCTTCCCCACTCGCACTCTGTCTCTCTCTCAAAAATAAGTAAATATTTAAAAAATTAATCAGACAAATACTGAATTTGACAATGCCTATATCTAGGCTCAACCCATATATCATATTTAAAGTCTAGGATCTGAGGTCATAAAATACTGGTAGAAAGAGGCAGTATTTTCTTGTAAGGTAGTCTTCAACCTTTTTGTTTTAGTGATATTGGTGGTGGTTTTGAAACAGAGGGGTATGATGTTATAGTGATCTCTGACCTTTCTCTAAGATCTGTAATTTTATTTAAAAAATTTTCTTTTGGGGCGCCTGGGTGGCTCAGTTGGTTGAGCGTCTGACTTCAGCTCAGGTCATGATCTCGTGGTTCATGAGTTCGAGCCCCACATCAGGCTCTATGCTGACAGCTCAGAGCCTGGAGCCTCCTTCAGATTCTTGCTCTCTGCCCCTCCCCCACTCATGCTTTGTCTCTGTCTCTCAAAAATAAACTTTAAAAAAATTTTTTTAATTAAAAAAATAAAAATTTTCTTTTAACATTTATTTACATGGGGGGAGCAGAGAGAATCTGAGCGAGGCAAGGGCAAAGGTGGTGACCAGGGAGGACGGAGAATGCAAAACAGGCTTCACACTGACAGCAGAGAGCCCCAATGCGGGGCTTGAACCCATAGCCATGAAATCATGATCTGAACTGAAACCAAGAGTCGGATGATCAACCAATTGAGCTGTACAGGCACACCTGCTCCTCTCGTATATTTAACATCTGTCCCCTTATTTGTTCCTTAGAATAGCTTATCCTTTCTGAAATTTCTTATAAGAACAAAAAGGAAGTTTATACATAACATTACAATGTATATAGTAAACAGCTCATTATTGATCAAAATGGCAATATGAGAGTTAACAGTACGATTTTATCCAAATAAATACCTAACAATCAACTCTCAACTAAATCACTTTTTTAGTCTGTGAAGGTGCAAAAATATTATTCTTTCAGTTTATTTTAACTTTGGGAATCTGTAGGCATATAAAATGGGTTGCAATAGCTTTCTGATCATACTTCTATAGACTAAGGGAAATCCTTAGTGTGATTCCCTGTTTTTTTTTAACTACCTTAATCTATTCTCATTGTAAAATATATCTAGTTTCAAAAACAGAATAAAAATTTTCAGCATAAGCTTCAAGTTACTATAAGAAAGGAGAAAATGTAAGGCTGTCTCTAGCCCAGTCAAAATTGAGATGCAATTAATACTACTATTAAGTATTCCAGTTGTTAACAACCTCTGAGAATAGTGTAGGATTTGAATTTAGGTAATTATAGTTGTCTCTGAGAGTAATATTGCTAAGAGACATAAGAAAATTTATGTGGGTAAAAATACTTTTGATTATTGAGAGCTTTTATTAATGAATATACATTCATTGACCTATACCCAGTGATTAAATTTCAGTATACATTTTGTGTGTGTGTGTGTGTGTGTGTGTGTGTGTGTGTGTGTTTTAAGTAAGCTCTGTGCCCTATATGGAGCTTGAACTCATGACTCCAAAATCAAGAATTGCCAGCCAGGTGCCTCTAAAGTCGGGTATATGTTTGAGCTTCCTACCAACCTGAAATACATTGCCTAAGAGAAATTTTTTCATCTTTTTAGTACTGGGCTCTTAAATTTCCTACAGTCTCTTTTTGAGAAGCATTGAATGAAGTGATCACTGATCTCAAAAGCATTCTTAAAATAAGAATCTTACACGACCCATTCATAATACATATTGTTGATACCTTTTATCTTGAAATATATATACTTTTGGTTTCACTGAAACCACACTGGCGTCTGTTTTCTAGACATTGGCTACTTGGAGGACATTTGAGAAGTGTAGCTCTATTTACCCAGTGCTGAGTGTCTGTTATGTGCCCATAACTCAGCTGTGGGTATCAGGGTTGTAGATTTAATAAAATGTGGTTCCTACCTGAATGTTTTGAATAGTAATGGACAAGAATGGTGGTGATATTTTAGGCCTCAGTGGAGGATGGGTATAAACTGTATAAGACTGGGGAGGAGAGGAAAGAAAGAAGATTACACTAATGTTTATGAAGGGAATAATTCTAAACTAACAAGTGGCGGTAAGAATAGGGAAGGGCAGAGTTAACTCTGGACGTAATTGGAAGTTGAAATGGAAGGGACATAATGAATGATTGTGGTAGTTGGAGAAAGTAGCTAAGATGCCTCCTAAGTTTCTGGTTTGGGGTGCCAGGTAAACAAATTAACTTCTATTCTTAAATCATGATGATGGCGTATATTGCATTTAAAAGTTTTTGTTAGTGACACAACATAATGAATAATATGCCCATTGTTGAATAGGTTTAAATATATATATGTACACTATAAGAAAGCCTAAATTATACCTTTTTTTTAAGTTGAAAAGTTCTTAGCTATGTTTCTAATAAGCAATTACAATGGTGAAGCTTATGACTAGGACATACTTAAGAGAGAATGTAACTCATAATTACTGTTTTTGAAGGGGAGGGGGGTCATACAAAAATACACAAGGTCTGACTTAGGGTTTTGTTTTATCTTTCATGGCCATTTTTGTGCACAGGCTAGGTACTGTTTTTAAGAATAGAATGGTAAATAGCTGTTAGTCTTAAGGAGCTCAGACACTAGTAATGGACAAAGATACATAAATTGATAATTGTGGTTATACAGTATGTAAGTGCTGTAATAGAAATAGACACAGAATAGGGAACCTAATGTCTGAAGGTAAGGAGAAGATGGGATAGGGAAAATCAACCAGAGATGATTTCCAAACTGATTTTTTTTAAAAAAACTATATTTTCCACCTTTTAAGTTTGAAACTTTCAACCCTACAGAAAAGTATAAAAAAGAGGACAAGGTGGGGGATGAACAAAGTAGGTGAGGGGTCTAAAGGTAGAAATTTTCATTTATAAAATAAATCAATCATAGGGTGTAATGTTTTGCGTGGTGCTTATAGTTAATAAAATTTTATTGCATATTTTAAAAGTTGCTAAGAGAGTAGAAAGTCCTCATCACAAGAATTTGTAACTGTATGGTGATACATGTATACTAGACTTATTGTGGTTATCATTTTGCAAAATGTACAATATTGAATCCGTATATTTCATACCTCAAACTAATATGTCAGTTGTGCATCAGTTAGAAAAGCAACATAATACCTTCCAGTTCCATCCACATTGCTGTAAATGAACGGATTTCATTCTCTCATTACCAAGTAGTATTCCATGGTATATATACACCAAATCTTCTTATCCATTCGTCAGGTGATGGACATTTAGGCTCTTTCCATGATTTGGCTCTTGTTGACATTGCTGCTGTAAACATTGTGGTACATGTGCCCGTGTCTATCATATGTGCATATCTCTGTGCACTCCTCTATCCCTTGGGAAAAGTGGGTGGTGGGCATTGAGGAGGGCACTTGTTGGGATGAACACTGGGTGTTGTATGGAAACCAATTTGACAATAAATTATAGGAAAAAAATAAGAGCAAATACCTGAGTTTCATCAGTTGCTAACATTTATGTTTATTTTTTATTATGATATATATTGAATAGGTGTGAGAACCATTTGTAAATAAACTGTTGACAAAATAACGCAACTCTTAAATATTTCAGCATGCATGCCTTACAGAAGGACATGCTTCTCTAAAATAATTTTATAATTACGTTTAAGAAAATTATCATTAATTCAGTAATATCCAAAACACAGTCCATATCCAGACTTTACCAACTGTTCCAAATGTCTCCTCATTTTTTCCCCAATCCAGTATTTCATTAGTTTATACTTTATATTTGGTTTTTAGTCTTTTTTAATGTAGAACAGTCCCTTTTTGTTTGTTTTTTCATGACATTAACTTATTTGAAGATACCAGTTATATAGAGTTTCACATTCTGGATTTGCCTGATAGCTCCCTTGTGATTAGATTAAGGGTCGACATTTTTAGTGAGTACTGCATGGGTGATGTTTATTTCTCACTGCATTACATCAAGAGATACATGTCATGTTGTCACAGTTTATTGGTGATGTTGTTTCATCACTGGTTAAGATTGTGATTACCAGATCTCTCCATTTTCCTCTTGTAATAAGTATGTAATCTCTCCTGCAGTCCCAACTATTTTTTACTTAATAGTTTTAGTATCCATTGTTAATTCTTGCCTAAGTTGTGCTGAGGGTTACAAAATGGTGATTTTCTCATTCTGTCATTCTTTCTGCATTTATATACCTGAGAATTGTAAAGAGGATCTCCTCCCCAGCGCCCATCTCCCAACATATTGCTACGAACTCATGTATTTTTTAATTTAATTCAGTGTGTCATTCTTTGTGATTACCAAGTTGTTCCAGATTTGGCCAGTGAAAACACCTTTAAGCCAGTTTTTGTGCATTTTGACATGTTTTCAGGCATTATAAAAAGAAATCCCATATACCTATTAATTTCCTTGTTCCAGATTTGAGATCAGTCCTTTCTTCTAGGAGCCATAGTTCCTTTTAATGGGCAATGGTATTTTAACTAATTAAGGTGTTCTAAGTAGAAGTCAGTCTGAGTGGTAGGTTCGAAAGATGGCAGAAAGACAAAGAGGTGAGGAACAGCATGTTTGATGAATAAAAATTTTAAGCAATTCTAAAACAGGAAGTAAAGATAGGTCTGAATAAAGATGAAGAGCTTGTGAATTGTTCTTCACTGTTAGTTTTACATTGAGGAAATGTGTGTGAAAGAGTACTTCAAGCCATATGACTAACATGAGTGAATAGTCCCAGTGGATTTAAATTTAGATAATTAAAAAATAGATAATTAAAATACTTATTTTAAATTAAATACATTATGAAAAAATCATAATTTTTTGTGATAAAACATAAAGGTATGTCAAGATTATAGTAGGTGGTCCATCTTAAGTAGGAAAGCAGAGTATGCATATACTCTTGCTTCTGGGATAGTTTGACGTCATTTAAAAAAAAAGTACATAGTGACATTATCACCTTGGAGACTAGATTTTTATCAGGATCAAGAGAATAGAAGCAAGAAGAACCTGATAGAAGAATATTGCCATTATATAGGTAAGAAATGATAATGGGAAGGTCTGAAATAATAGGGAAGGAGATGTTAGTTTACATATATGTTTTATGAGTATACTAAACAAAAGCTAAAATCTAATTCCGCCCCCATAACCAAAAGGGAAGGAAGGAAAAAGGAAATTGAGAAAACTAAAAGCTTATATTACTCTTTGTGCATATTTGTATTTGCGCTTCCTTTAAAAATAAAAATTTTATATTAATAGTAAGCAAATGTTAATGATACTTCAATAAGTTAGTGATACTTATAATTTAGTCTACTTTTCATTTATGTATTAGTTACCCTTTTTTATGTTTAGTGATTTTGAATTCCAGGCTGTTATCTTCCTGCTACTTAATTTGCTTTAGCATTGTTGGTGCTGTTTTGAAAAATTGTGAAATAGACCTTATAAAAATCAGCCCAAGGAAAAAAATCAGGAAAGTACAAATCCTCCTGAAATTATATTAAATTTTCATGGCAACTAGATTTTTTTGTATTAACTTCTATTTTGGATTATCAACAAATTCAAGAATTGAGAACAAGACAGCATAAATTGAGATTTAAAGAGATAGATTACCATTTTTTAAAAATATGGTATTAGGTGTTTTCAATTGTGAAAAGTCTTCAGTGGCAAACTTTTCGAAGTTGTATTCGTGGAAATAACATATGAGAAGTATTTAGATAGCATCTGTTTCTGATTTTAGACTGGGCTGGTTTGGATGAAGATGAAGACGCACATGTCTGGGAGGATAATTGGGATGATGACAATGTAGAGGATGACTTCTCCAATCAGTTACGGTAGGTTTTAAGCCAGGTTTTATAGAGCTTAGTACTAATTGCAAGGATGGGGTATGTAACTTACATATGATAATTAATCTCTTTAAAAGATAATTAATCTTTGAAATATGTTTTTGAATTATGAAAAGGAAAACCTATGACCTTTATTTCCTGTGTTTCTAAACATGAATACTTTGGGTAATTGTAAAGAAGTTTTATTCTTTCTAATTTCTCTACAAAGGTTGTTAAATAGAAGCATATTTGCTATTTTTAATTTTTGTGGGTTTTATTCTGTCAGCATTAATATTCCACCAATATTGAATAACTCCGCAGAAATTAGAACCACAGTGCTAGGACTTAATAGATTGGTTATTCTCAAACTGGAGTGGAGATTGGGGTGATGGGAATGTACTTTTTCATATTCATGTACAAATTTACCTAATATGATTGAAGTAAAATTCATGTCATTAATCATTTTGAAGTGTACATTTCAGTGGCATTTTGTATATTCACAGTGTTGTACATCCATCATTTCTGTGTAATTCTGAAACATTTCCCTCACCCCGAAAGGAAACACCACACCTATTTTTAAGTTTGTTTATTTATTTTGAGAGAGAGAGAGAGAGCAAGCAGACATATGCATGAACGAGGGACAGAGAGAGAGAGAAAGAGAGAAAAAATCACAAGCAGGCTCCTTCCTGTCAGAGCAGAGCCCAGCACGAGGTTCAGTCCCATGAACTGTGAGATCATGACCTGAGCTGAAATTAAGAATCATACGCTCAACCAACTATGCCACCCAGGCACCCTGAAACACCATGCTTACTATACAATCACTTTGCGTTAGTCTCTTTTCCCAGCTCCTGGCAACTGCTGATTTGTTTTCTGTCTATAGATGTGCCTGTTGTAGACATGTCATAAAAATGGAATCATGCAATATGTGATCTTGTGTGTCTAGCTTTTTAGAGTTAGCATAATATTCTCACATTTCATCCATGCTATAGCATATATCAGTACATTTCCTTTTATTTTTTTAAAATTTTTATAAACTTTTTTTTAATGTTTATTTTTTTTTGAGAGAGACAGAGCCTGAGTAGGGGAAGGGCAGAGAGAGAAGGAGACACAGACTCTGAAGCAGGCTCCAGGCTCTAAGCTGTCAGCACATAGCTCATTGTGGGGCTCAAACTCATGAACCATGAGAGCATGACCTGAGCCAAAGTCAGACTGTTAATCGCCTGAGCCACACAGGTGACACAGTACATTTCCTTTTAATGGCTAAATAATGTTCCATTATATGGATATGCCATAGTTTGTTTATCCATTCATCAGTTGATGGATATTTGGGTTTCTAGCTTTTGACTACTGTAAACTTACTGTGAGCATTCACATACAAGTTTTTGTTTGAATACCTGTTTTTAGTTTTTTGGAATATAATCCTAGGAGTGGAATCTCTGGGTCATATCATAATTCTGTTTAACTTTTAGAGGAGCTACCAAACTTTTTACTGCAGCTTCACAATTTTGCATTACTACCAACAGTGCATAAAGGTTATAAATTGTCCACGTCCTCATTGAAACCTTATTTTTTTTCTTTTCATTATAACCATCCTATTGGGTGTGGACTGTCTTCTTGTAGTTTGATTTGCATTTCCCTAATGACTAATGATGAGCCTATTTTCATGTATTTGTTGATGATTTGTATATCTTTGGAGAAATAATCTTTTCATGTTTTTTGCATGTTTTTAAATTGGGATTTTTGTCTTTTTGTTGTTGTCAGATTCTTTATATATTTTGAGTACTAAGCCCTTATCAGACATATTAATTATTCACAGATATTTTCTCTCATTCTGTTTGTCTTTTCAGTTTCCTCATCATGTTCATTGCACAAAAGTTTTTAATTCTGATGAAGTCCAATTTATCTACTTTTTAAGAATTTATTGCCTAATCCAAGGAAAATTTATCCCTATGTTTTCTTCTAATAGATTTAGAATTTTAATTCTTACATTTAGGTCTAAGATCAATTTTGTATTAATTTTTGTAGGTGGTTTGAAACAAGGGTCCAACTTCATTCTTTTGCATGTGGATATTCAGTAATACCAGTATTATTTGTTGTAGAGACCATTCTTTCCTCCATAATTTTATTTTCTTTGAACCCATGTGTATCTGTCTTGGCCACAAAGTTATCAAAGTGAACTGTCACATACTTTGCTCAAATCAAGGTCTTGCAGTTCTCCTTCCTTCGTAGTCTGGTATATTTGTTCAAAAAAAAGATGATTTATAATAAATTAAAAGTTTTAATAATGATGCAGTACCTTTTGTTCTACACTGCATTTTTTATGGCCTCAAAAACCCTATATTCTGAAGACATTTTCGTATTTTGCTGGAGACTAAGTAACAATTGTATCTATCACCTTTCTTTCCTTTTTGGAAATAGCACAATTTACTTTTCACTGGTATTCTGGTATTTTACAATTCTCCATGATTTTCAAAATGGCTGACTGCTTTTTGACTATATCTTTTCATTTTTTCAGTACCCTGCGATGTAATTATTCAGAATCTAGAGATTTTAAACTACTTTGATGCAGTTTAGAGTTATCTCACCTGTCTTAGTTTTCAACTTTGTGTTAATGATGTTTTTCCTATTGTAGTTTTATGAACAAGATAGGAACAACAGCTGTTAAACAATAATTCTGCTTTTTATCTAAATTTGTTAGTATTACATCTTTTCCAAGCATTGGATCTATCCTCATTCTTGTTTATTCATGTATGAATTTTAAAGCACTTTTTGTTCTTTGTATGGCTCTTAATGCATTTTGTGATTAAATACTGTGTGTACGAATTCTTGCCACTTTTCTATTTGCATTTACTTTTGGTTTATATTGTTTTAAAACTGAGCAACATCAGAGAACACTCTGCTACCCTTTAAAAAAAAATGCATATCCCCTCCTTTCTTCCCTCTTTAGAATCATATTATGCTGTTAGAATATTTTCAGGCCTTCCACCTTTTGTTGATCCCCGTTCTGAGTTCTTAATCATATATCCCCATTCTGGTTCTTAATCATATATCAGTTTTTTTCTTTTCTGTTATCTAGAAATTTTTCAAGTTAAAGCTAAATGAGTTTTATTCCTTTGTTATTCACAAAAAGAGTCAAATTTCTCCAAAATGTTTTTTTTTCTTTCAAAGTCAGAAAATAGCACTTTTAAAAATTAAATCAAGACATTATTAAACACAATCATCAGGAGTCTTTTAGTAATAAATATATTGATAATTGGATATTTTGTCATGACTGCTTCTTGCATTTTTACTGGTTTGGAAATAGAGCATTATTCATAACAGTATTTGTGGCTTGTGTTTGTAAAATACACCTACACAGTGCTCTTATGTTCTCTTGTGTTCTATGTTTAGGTTTGTGGATTTCCTTAAGATTATATATCCTGATACTTTTATTAGTGAATACGATTTTTATTTTTATTTTTCTGTTTGAGTCATGAGTTTTTTCTGCATGGGTATTGATATATCACCAGTGCCAAAAAATAGAACTTTCACACCTGGTAGGAATGTTCTGTAAGCTGCCCTATCCAGTACAGAAGCCACTAGCCACATATGGCTATTGAGCACATGAAATGTAGTCCAGCTGATGAACTGAGTTTTTTTTTTTTGAACTGAGTTTTTAATTAATTTAATTTAAATATATAACCACATGAGACTACTATATTAGACATTGAAGCCTCATAATATTTTCATCATTGCTTTAAAAAAAATTTGTCATGATTGACAAGTCTCCTACAGAGATGTTCTTCTTAGTCTTTGTCAAACATATAGATGTTTACTGTAATATTATAGACCATGGTAAAGAACATATTTTACTGTGTTCTAATATTGTATATAGCCCTTAATACCTCTAACTTTGGAGAGGCAGTACATTTTCTAGAGTCCTGCTGATTCCCTGGGTCCCAACTCCAGATCTGCCTTTTATTAGCTACATACCTTAGCAAGGGCTTAGCTTTCCACTTTCCAAGTTTTTCTCTTCAGTCTAATTACAACTAACACATAGAAGTAGAGAGAAAAGGTCACCTGTGTTTTCTAGTCACAAGTCATTATAGAGAAACAAAGGTATCAGAAACACAAACACAGAATGACTTTTACTTCTACTTCTTTCAGTTACTTGGAGACATATTCAGTAGAAATGGGTAGGATTATGAGATTTTCCTAACCTTGCATTACATGTTACATCAGAAATCCAAGAAGCCAATATTGTTCTTGATTTCACATATAGACACTGTCCTGTAGCAGAGTAGTTTCTTGGACAATAAGAGGAGTTCTCAAACCTACTAGTGGCTACTTGTCTTATTCTTGTTTTGTTGAAAAAGGAATGCTGCCGGTTTTGTTTCAAATAGTATACATTCATAGGAGCACCTAGGTGGCTCAGTTGGATGAGTGTCCAACTTCAACTCAGGTCATGATCTCGCGGTTCTTGAGTTTGAGCCCCACATCAGGCTCTGAGCTGTCAGCACTGAGCCTACTTCAGATTCTGTGTCTCCCTCTTTCTCTTCCCCTTCTCAGCTCGTGCTCTCTCTCTCTAAAAAAAAAAAAAATAGTGAAGTAACACATTCACTATGTTGTGCCCTATGATGGTGTTCTGGTTGTTCTGGATTTCTTTTCTCTTTCATCTCTTTGTTGGATTTTTTACTCAACAGGCGGATGATACTAGTGTGTTTGTCTTGTTTCGTGTTTAGTGGCCTCGACTGATTTTCCTTTCATTTTTTTTTAATATTCTTAGTTCTCACAAAAAACTTCCATCTTCTCTAAAAATATGGCTAATAGAGAAGCATATCATAATCTCCTTTGTGTTTGTAAACAGTTTATAAATGTGTAGTTAGTCACCACCTCCTGACAGGAAGGCAGGCACAAACCCAGACAGACTTGGTGTACTTTTTAACTAAATTGTAAGCTGAATTTCAGGGATGTTTTGTTGTTATTAAGAAAAAATGAATAATCTACATTGATTCTGTTAAAGGCAGCAGAAAACTGTTGTTTAAGAAACTTTTAAAGTTATTTCCATTTTAAGTTGAAAACATGAAGGACAGATATAATCTTCAATTTCCTGAAAAGGTGCAGAGGACAACGGAAACATTTCGGTTAAACTTAGCAAAGGAAGGGGTAGAGTCAGATATTTGCACTTACTTTTGACTCCTAAACTGATGTTTTACCACCAGCCCATATCACCCTCTATGCCTGAGCAGAAGACAAAAATGTCTTCTGTAAGTAATCTTTGGCTTTAATATTATTCATAAACTTGATGTCAGTATTTGTATTGTTAATAACTAAACATTTTAGTGAAATATGAGGAAATGATATTATACATTATTCCTACTATGTGTTTTTTGCATTGTGTTTACATTGGATAGTGTGATAGTGTCCAAGCTATATTATACTTGAGAACAAATGTCAATGTATCTTACTGGATATAATGGGGTAGGGCATAGTAATCATACTTTAAAGTTATACAATGTTTTGTCATACTTTGGCCCTGAAGTAATTTTGTTGTGAACTTATATAAAATTGAATTGTGGCAGAGAACTCATGATATTTGGAGAGGTAGTTTAAGTAGTTGAAATTGATAACAGGGCTAAACATTTTTGTACATCTGTTTTATCCAAGGCGGATCAAAAATTGCAGTTGATATTTTCAAAGTATGACTGAAACTTGAGGTTGAATAAATTACTTAAAATTATAAAACATATTTTTAAAGTATGTATAATATGTTTTTGAGGTTTTATATCCACAGTTAAAATTTAAAAAGTAGCAAAGTCTTATTTAATATTATATAACTTGTTATGTATATTTTTGCCTACATATAGTTAATGTGTAAAAATTCCCATGTACTTTTAAATTTGATTAATAACATTTGTCTTGGTTAGAGCCTATATGTCAATATGGAGAGCACTCTGTTTATTCTTTAGGTGTAAATAACAGTGATACCTATTATGATTATAAAATTCCTAAAATTTTGGTACCAAGTATCTTGTATTCTTAACCATATGGCTGATAATTCTTAAAATTTGTTTAGATATTTATTATGAACAGGACATTTGTATGGTATTTTGAAGATATTTGGAAAATAATAACAAATCTCTCATATTTTTCCATCAATAGATTTATCAGAAAACTAAGGAATATAAAATACAAGTGTACTAATGGGAAAGCAGAATTTTATTTAGCATTATGTTGGTTCACATTCAGTTTCCTTCTTAATACAGATTTCTTTTAAGGGAGTTAAGGTAAAGCTACTTGGTAGTATTTTAAATTAGTGCCTAGGCTTAGCTCATTGTTTTTATTACTTGTATTATTTGTAAAAACTTTGTTTCTTTATCATAAAGAATGTTTAGTGATTTTGTTTTGTATTTTATTACAGAGCTGAACTAGAGAAACATGGTTATAAGATGGAGACTTCATAGCATCCAGAAGAAATGTTGAAGCAACCTAAACTTGAGCTGTTTATTAACATCCAGGATGGGACACTTAAAGAAGAAATGTTTATTTCATTAGCTGCTTGGATTTATTTTTGTTTTTGTAACACACAAAAATAAATGTTTTGATCTAATCTTGATTTGGTTCAGAAGTCTTGATCTTTTGCTTCTAGTCATTAATTTTCTCATACTACTTATGATTTTCTAGGACTTAATATATAGAGACAGTAAATTCATCTCCCCAATTCAGTACTTTTATTTAACCACATCAATTTAATGTTGATCTTATTTATAAGGTTACTTCTTTTAAGTTACATTAAACCTTAATCTCATCTGTATTTTGAAAGCACACATTTGCTGACATCTCTAAGGTGACCCTTTAAAACATATGTTTAAAAAATATTAATCATTTTCAATTGCTGTAATTAGCTCCTGAGCCATTAATAATAGGATTAAAGGTTGATAGAGTACTATTAGTACTTAAAATCAAGTGGTTTGATCACAGTTCTAAGAACAGTGTCCTTTGTCAAAATTGGGGAAGTAAGATCAAGATGCTTTGTTAACAGGCATATTCTCAGCTATTTTATAGTAGTATATATAGTACTAAGGTAGTGTATCCATTTAATATAATTAAGTTTCTGCAAAATGATTGTTGTTGCCACATCTACTTTTGTGAGTGGGAGATACAATTTAGTTGGTAAAAGATTCTTTCTGTTAAGACTTAGAATGAAACTAAAGTACACTTTTTATTGGGATATTTTCAAACCTCAATGTGTTACTTACTTAGAAGGAGAATTTTCAGAACTGTTGAGTATTTTAAAGTGTAAAATTTATGTAACATGATGTAGTATTGACACCAAAATAGAGCTGGGTGCCTGAAATATAATTTATGCCTCACAATGATTTTGAACCTAAGTAAGTTTTCTCCTCTTAAGACAATCACAATTGCCTTGCTTAGCTTACAGAACTGCTGGATGATCAGAAAGATTAAAGAGTAAAAAGAACTTTGGAAAGTGTAAAAGCATCTTATATTTTTGTAATTCTGTAGCGTAGCACAGGAGATCATGCTATTATTGAGGCATGTGCACAAATACTGCGATGTGTATATGTTTTCAGCACTCTTGTCAGTGACTACCTTTAGATCTTGTATCAGTGGTCACCTTAACAGTGTCAGATCATTACTCAGAGGGATGACCACCACCTCATGACTTTAAGTTGGTGCAAGGTACAATTTTGAAAACTTACAGGAATTGGGATGAGGCTTTAATGGGGTATCACTTGTTACATAGTGTTTTGTCCTTAATGAAACTTCAGAATTTAAGCATTTTCTTCTGTTAAGGATTTAGTACCTAGAAATTGGTATTTGGCATCAGGATGATGAAGCCATCAATGGTGGAATATGAAACTAGTCAAGCAGCTGAAGAAAATTATTTTTATGGGATTTTACAGTCAGTCGACGACTTTAGCTTTTGATCTTCACAACAGCCCTGCCAAAGCTGCAGGAAGGGCCTATTGTGAACATTGCATCAAATAGAAAACAGCCTCATAGAAAATAAGGAAGTGAATAGGTGTCAGATGAAGACTAGAATACAGGGTTGATTTTGTTTTTCCTGCCTTGTTTTCCATAATCACTTAATTCCATTTGAAATAGTTTTGAATTCAAATTGTAGGTGTAATAATAATGGTCAGCTTTTTTCATCAGGCCTTGGATCAGAATTGTTGCCATTGGATACCATGTCTCTTTAGCCTGTTTCTACTGCATGTTTAATTAAGAGAACTATGATAATGAGCCCACAGCATTCTTTTGAAAAATTGTAAAGTGTTAATAATGCCTTTTTATGGCATATCATGATCTACCCTGTACGTTTTGGCAAAGAGCTAACAATTTGGTACCCACACATATGGTGCTGGGAAGGTAGACTTGAGTTTCTAGCTGGTTTAATGGCTCTGGTTGTATTCCACCTCTAAATCTTGGCATGGGCTTAGATTCTTTTCTGTGTCTACTTCTTGCTCTATCTGTACTATAATCTCTTTAGTAATTTCATTCAGTCTCAGTTGCATAAAAAAAGAAAAAGCTCTGTATGTGTGATTTCATTCTCTTTTTTCAGTCTTGCCCTCTCCTTGAAATTGCACACTTTTATAGCCACTAACAACTTGATCACCTCTCCGGTATCTAATGGATATCTTAAAGTTCACAGAGTGAAAATAGAAGCCTTGATTATTCTCAAAAGTCCTCTTTCTCCAGTCTCTCCCTCCTTCCCAATTGCTGAAACCAGCACTGTAAGAATTGCTCTTGAATCTTAGTATTCAATTTATTGGCAGGCCCTGTCAGCACCTTCAAAGCATATCCCGTGTCATTGACATCACTGCTTGTTGTCTACCCAGCATCTATTTCCCCCTTCCACTTTTCTAACAAATAATAATTTTCCCCTTAAGTATCCATCCTCTTTTCACACAAGCCAGCCCCATTCTATTAGGATAGGCTCTGCTTGTCTTTAGTCAGTATTAACTCCCATCTCTCATACAAATGAATGGATGGGGAATAGGCGGGTTTAAAGAAATATGGGTCAATAAACAGGGCTAGGGTCATCTGGCAAGGAGGAATCTGGCTTTTTTTTTTAATTTATTTTTTTTAAAGCAATAAACAGTTTTATCTTTTTGTTTTCGTTTTTGTTTTTTAACATATGCATTTATTTTCCATCATTTACAATACAGTAGTTACAATAACAGTCCAAACAGAAAAGCAAAGTAAAAAATCAAAACCCCAACTTCTATTTCATGTAATTAGACTTGTACAGAAATTAGAAGGTTAAGTAACAACTAGTTAATCACCTAATTTCACAGCTATCTGAAGTGGCAATCATATAGCAGCTTATCTATGATACATTCAAGATAAATGATACAACTTATTACTTTCCCTATAAGCTAAAACATAGCCTACTTAATACCTTTCCTTAAATTCCACCTCTATACTACAATATACTTGGGGTCTATGCAAAAAAGTAGCTACCTTTTATGTAGGAAATGGGTGATTAGGTCTTTGGTGTTGTAAAACCAACTTCATTTAAACATAACCACCCCCACCACCAAAAATGAAGAGAGAGA